>NC_060247.1:113343752-113661967 GCF_921293095.1 Ischnura elegans
TCTACTTAATCAGGAAACATGAGATTGAGGCCAAAAATAACGATAGATATCTCCTAGGAATGAAGAGGATATACTGATGACCTTAAAACTAGGCTTTCCGCGCTGCTCTTAATTATGGAAATTGCATTTGAAAATGTGTATTTCCCAAACTGGTTACTATAGTGATGCTTGCTCAAAAACGTTGACAAATCTTCGATACATTGAATCTGTCATTGAATTAAATCATTGAATCTGCCAGTCGATTTGAATGATAAGTGATACAATATTCGTTGCACCCTAATCATCAAGTCAACATTGAAGTTTGGCTCATCACCGAAGAACTTTTCCAAATATTCGCAATTGAATGCTTTGATCGAATAAAAATCACGTCTGTTGCTATAGGCGGATTTAGGGGGGTGGGGCACGGGTCACGTGCCCCCCATACGCTTAAACAATACGCGAAATGTTTAATACAACTACGAATAAAGTTCATATTTTAATGTAAAATTTATAAATATTTACTTTTGATATAAAAGTTCTTACTAATTTTATATAAAAGTCATAATTCTCAAATTTAATTTACTTTATTCAAATTTAATATAATATATAACTTTTATATTTAAATTAAGTGTATGATTCATGAGTAATTGTTGCATTTAGTTTTTAATCCCAAACATGAGAAGACCGTTCGCCTGTCTGACCCTGGTGTCCCACCAGAAAAAAACCTGGATCCACCCTTATCTGTTGCAGAAAAATGGCATTACGGTTCACGCTAATAGCTGGAAAAAGCTGAATTGTTCACGTTCTCTGTATCTTGGGTATTTTAATTCTTAAACGCGGTGGGTACACCTCGCCTGTAATGATAAACTTTCTTTTGTGTAAAATATGCGAAAGTATTTGTTTTGAATTTCTCAAAGTCGTGAATTCACCTCTGCATAACTACTAGACTTCAACATAGCCGAGATTCCTTCGAGCGGTATTTCCTCCCGAGTTCCCCACTCCCTGCTACGAAGTCTCTTGGATGGTGGAAGGGAGCGCTTGCGAACGAAAACAAAACCGCTTCGCTTTTGTTTTCTCTCCTCCCCCCTCATCTTTATTCACCCCTTTTTCGCAAACACTCCCCCTCTTCGTTTAACCCTCTGAGGTTTTGAAGCCACGCTAACGCCAGGAAGCCACTCTGAGCACCTATAAAAAATAAGTCCTATGTTGCCTCATGGAATCGTCAGTGCCCCCACTTCCTCCAAACATCATCTCTTCTCTATTCGATCCACCACTGACTTGCATGGGCGAAGAGCGCTGCTCAATAGACCCTAACCAAAGGGGCTGCATAGAGGAGGCCCAATTCCATTTCATAGTAGGCTCATTTCTGTTGTCATTTCGGTAGCATTTTAATCGATTTTCAAATATGTCCGCGTGTTCAATGCGATCCAATTTTCTCCAATAGTTTGGAGTAAACTGTTTGTAATAGGGTAGTTTCCTTCATCAAAGAAAACGAAAGGCATTGATTGCGATTCGTTACTCACCATTAGTGTATTCATAAAGTACAAATTATTTGGTTTTAGAAATACCGGTTTAGACGAATGGCAATGGCCAATTTTATCCGCATTTGAAAAAGGCCAGATTGGCGCCCATGCGATGCCACTCCACGTGACGTCACAGGGACCTAGGCCCGTATCATAAAAGTGCCCTCGAAGCCGGCCTCCACCTCATTGTCGTCAGGAGGAGGAGATGCGATATCATAAAACCGACCTCAACCTCAAAAACGTCGAATTTTGAAGCCAGCCTCGACTCAAACTTTGAGGTTAGATTGTTGTCGGCTCAAAGCGTTTGAGGTGTCTTCCGCCATTGCGAGAAGATGGATGCTTTCCCGAATGTGAAGGATTAATATGATCTGGAAAAGTTTTTGGGTCATATTGAGGAAGATGCCTTCGTATATGCACCCAGAATCCGTCTAGCGGATGGAGACAATCCACTAGATTGGTACACGAACGAGGAATTCTTCGTCAGGTACAGGTTTCAAAAAGTAAATATAACCGACGTGTTACTTATTCCGATGTTACGGCCGGGATAACGCCGACTTGAGAGGCGTTCCTGACCCAAGGTTATTATAATTGCTTGCTTTCCTAAGGTTTTATTCCACGGACAGTTTTCAGGTGAGTGATTTAAATACTTTTCCTAACATATTTGTAGTGGTATAGTAGTGCATTGATATTTTTTGTTACGTACATCATTGCTTTTATTCTTCTTGCGGTCACTGTATAACTAATAATCATGAAACACCAGTCGCAAATTATATTAGTTGACGAAAGCATTTATATATTAACTTATTATAAGCTAAAGGTGTTACATACGTGCAACTCTCTACGAATTTCAGATAAATGTTTACATAGTATATCATTTATATTCTTCGAAACGCCATAGATAATTATCATGTGTTTCTGTCATTGTTGTAGATAGTCTCTGGCGATTTCCACGAACTGGCCCAGTCGACAATGTCGAAGTTAATTAAGGCATGCGGTTTTGTTTATTTAAGCTCAATCATGGGCGTACCCAGCGAGGGGCAGCTGCCCCCCCCCCCCCCCCAGAAGCAAAAATCTCAAGTCTTTAAGCAAAATCTATTCTGAATTGAAACGAAAGCATTCAACAAATTTTATTTAAACCGGTGAAAAATTATACGCACAATACATGTAACTAAAGTAAAACTATTTTTTCATGGAAATAATCCCATAAACTAATATTACAACTTGGTTCCCCCCATTTAGACCATGGCTTGCCCCCCTAGTCATAATCCTGGGTACGCCCTTGTGCGCAAATCTGAATTATCTCTCTACATTTATCTTTTGCCTTGGTTAAAGAGAACAAAAGAGTTGGAAACCTACTTACATTTAACTTGTGTTACTACCTCGTAAATGTAATGATTAATACTTCTTTAAAAATATACAATACATTGGTTTGATGATTTGATCCAATTAAATTGCAGGTTATTAGTACAGAAATTACTGGGAAGCTGCCCAAGGTAGTGAAGATTCTTCAATCACACGAGGAATTAGCCACTGCCAGAAGACTTTTGTATCGAGTGGCACACTTTCCTGGGGTTGATTTGATAAAGATATGATTATTTACCTTAGTATTAGAACACATACAAGTGATATTTGCTTTACTCTGCATTTAATAGGTGGTTGTTGGTCCCAGGCTGGAGATTTTGGATATTGTTTGTTGATGGCCTGGGTCTACACATGACGCTAGGATCTTCCACAACAGCTGACTGTGTCTCCGTTTCGACAGAGATGAAGTCAATGGCTTATTGCTGGGAGATAGCGGGTATCCACAGCTAAGATACCATTACACACCAGTGCGCAACCTAGCCTCACCAGCTGAGCACAGGTTGGTTAGAGGAAGAAATAAATTGTATAACTTTTATTGAAAAGGGTGATGTGCAGTGACAAAATGATTTCATGGAAATGATAGCGGTTGTATACATATCATTTATTTTTTTCAGGTACAATGCATCAAATATTGCAACCAGATCTGCAGTGGAGAGGGCATTTGGGATATAGAAGAGGCGATTTCCCTGCCTCTCAATGAAAATGAGAACAGCCACTCAAACATCAGCTAAAGTAATACTGGCTTTAGCTGTGCTCCACAACATGGCCATCAGCCAGAGGGAGCCAGTACCAGAGCACATACAATTGCAAGATCCCCATGCTGATGTTCCAATACCTGCCGTGCAAAATAGAAATCTCAGTGCCATAGTTGAAAGAAGGGCTTTCACTTATCGCTACTTTACCTTCATCCAAGGATAACTGCATGCTGTAAGGTGAAAGAGGGAGGTGGGGAAACTTCTCACAACATGATTGAAAATAGGAGAATGGGATGTCTGGGCTCTGAATAGAAAATGAAATTGTCAGGAGGGTAATGAAGCAATGCAATGTATGTATGTAATGCTAGACATCAAGAGGCCGCAAAAGCATAGCATAGAGTGCACAATGTCACGCCATGATCATTTTGTTACATACATACATGAAAACAGAGATAAATCAGGTTTTAAATTATGACAAATAATGATTGGCTGCTGATAGTGGTAAATGATATTTTTGAGGGGTTAAACAATATTAGCATGTCTATATTGTAGTGCATGTAAACTTTTGAGATCCAGTTTCAAATTAAATTGGCTTTTGGTAGCATAATCACTGATATACTATATCATGTTCCACAAAACCTTATAATAGTCTGACCTAGGTTTCGACTTGGTACAACATGTCATTCTCAAAAGATAAAATACATGTTTGATGATCTTATACTGTTTTGGAAAGGTGAAGGGGGGTAAAGACAAGTCATTTGAAGGTATAATATCAAACAGTATAAGGTATAAGAAAACAGTATAAGATCACCAAACATATTTTAACTTTTGAGAATGACATATTGTACCAAGTCGAAACCTATAGGTCAGATTATTAAAAGGTTTTGTGGGACATGAAATAGTGTATCAGTGATAATGTTTCAGCTGTCACACACCTCCACCACCCACCCTTTGATTGGACATTGGTTTTTACTTAAAATACTCCCAAGTACAGTGTTTGTTTAAATAAATGTTGTGACTAATTACAGCTTTTCTTCTTATAACTAGGTGATGCTGCCGTTGACATTAGTGGACATGCTGCACCGTCTGCTCCTTGGCTCATAATAATTATCACTGGATATTAACTGATTAGATTATGTAATTATTTTAACAAAAGCTAATTCTCTAATATCATATGCTTTCCTACCACCTATAACTGTGTATCACATCATATTACATTATTTTCTTTTCCAGATAATATGTTATTGTTAACTTGTCATACCTGCTATAGTATACGATTACTGAGGTTTCTGTCAAAATTTATGTATTTTATCCCTGCCGTTGCAATTATTAAAAAAATATCAAGCAGCTGATGTTTTTTTTCTAATATATTATTGACTAAAATCTTAGGTGATTACTTTCCAGATAAATTTAAATTCTAGCCAATAAATAATTTTATTACTACCTATATTGTAAAAATCAAGGAGTGCAGATAGTGATGCAAACAATGATTTAGATAGATAATGATTCAAAATATCCTATTTAGCTTTGCATGAAAATGTATATTTTTTCCAAGGTCACTACTTGACAATGTTTATTGTGGTTTTTACCAACTAATGACAAATAAATTGATTGAATGACCCAGAGGAAAATTCTGCAAATTCCATACCCCCGAAATTAATACCTTTCTTAAATGAATACAGTTAAAAGAAATAACACCAATTGACCAGCATGCATATTAAGGGATAAGCAGGCATTCTAAAGAAAACAATTTCATGCCATATCAGATAAATATATTTCAGGCCATGCAGGCAGAAGCAGATTATTTTGTGCAATTTGGTAGTACAAGGACATAATTGAGTGTATGCAGTCCGTCATAAGCAATGCAAGATGTTGGCAGAAATAATCATGGACATGCAGCAATTGAGGAAGGCGTGGGAGTGAGGAAAAGGGTGCTTGGAGCGAAAGCAAGCGACAAGCACCACCCAGAGCTATAGGCACATGGAGTGAATCACAGCAGTGGAGGTAAACCAACAGCACCAAGGGCACTCAGGAGAGATGGATGCAAGGTTGTAGCACTCGAGGAATTGCAAGTAGAATATAAGCAGCACCTTTCACTTACTATATTGTTGCTAGAAAGAAAAGAAAATTCACAATTAATAATCTGAAATTCCAAGGTACTCTTCCACTATGCCCCTGCAAATACAAATTGTCATTATTAAATGTAACTAAAAATGCAGCTCCTGTTATTTATATTATTCAAGTATTATCATGAATTTGTTTAGGGACATGAATGCCATTTTATGAATTATAAGTTACTCAGGAATCAGTCATATCCACATAGAAGACAGGAGAGATAAACAACATAATATTATTTAAATGATGCAAGTAAGATATAAAAACAAATAAGCATACATTAACATAGGAATTCCTTAAGTGACTAAGTTACATAAGGATCTACACGCAGAGATACCATACCCGCTTATATTCTACTTCCATTGCATGCAATGTTCTTTGATGCTCCAATTGCTCGAGTGCTGCCTGAATCCTTATCTGCCGCAGAAGAGCTTCGTCCTCTGCGGCAGCCTGCCTCATCTTTGCTTCATCATCTGAGGCAGCGTGGATTCTGGCTAACCTTGCATCCAACTCCCTTCGATGAGCTTCAGCTCTTGTGAGAGCCCTTGGTGCTGTGGTGTTTCTGGTTCCCCCCACACAGTCTGTTGGCTGCTGTGGAGAGGGACCAGGCCCCATAGGGGACTGTAGGGTATCCACAGCCTGCCTTGGCTCCGAAGCAGAGCCAGAGACAACAGCTGTGGATCCCACAGCTTCCACTATGGGTGTCTCCTCCAACTGGTGGGGTTCACTCCATGACCCAGCGGCATCTTCATTTTGAAACATAAAATGGATAAACGAATTTAATTTTTCGTGGTGAATACTTCTGATGAATATTTCTCAGGTTTGCAACCAGGTTAAAGCTTAAAATTGGACTTCCATTAAATAACACAGCCTTGAGGATGGGAGACAAATAGTCTTCCGAAACGTCGGCTTGCATAAAAGCTTTAATCTGGTTGCAAACGTGAGAAATAATTATCATAAAATGGATACTTTCAGATATGACTACATGGAATTATTACTTATGAAAGTTATGTTACAAGTTTCATAGTATCATGGAAAATCTTTGACAATCAATAACTGATTATTTTAAAGGCCATTGCACAGCACAGCACCCAAGATCCCCGGCAAAAATATTCATTGACCTAGGCAGTGGCAGCCTGTGACTTAGCCAGTGATTCTTGATTTTAAAACAAATCACTGGTCATGTTGCCGGGAAGTTAATTTCCGCTAAATTTACAAAAAAATATAAAAGTTAAAATATGGCGAGATAAACTATTCTTAAATTGACTGATTTGTTCAATTTTTGACTTAATATATCTTATGTTTTAACTTAAAATATCAATTACATATTGATCACTGTCAAGCCCACTGGTTATGCCACTGGGAAAATCACGGTCTCATTTCACTGGGAAACTCACTGAGTAGACACTGAATTCACTGTGTACATCACTGAGAAGTCACTGTATATTTTTGCCAGGGATAAGCGAAATAGTGCATGGGTATCCTTGAACATTACTTCCACTCATTAGTGCAATCTTATTATGTCTTGATAAACTTTGAGGTGTACAGTTGACAGAATTTTGTTCGACAAAAATATTAAATAAGTAATCAAGATTATTTATTAATAAATTTCAACGACCCGTTGACCTTACCTTCTCCTCCGAAGTCTCCATCAATGACAACAAAATCTTCAGGGCCGCTGGGTGCTTCCATCAATCGATCACTATCCCCAACTGACAACAGATAGTGATCGATCGATGGAATTGCCACTTCCAACTCTGGGATGGTGCTGTCTTTCGACGTGGATGGGCAAGGTCCTCCGCCTGTACCCATCCGACGTCGTGCTTCCTCTGCTAGTACCCTTTTCCTCCTCATCTTGATATTATCCCACGCCTTCCTCAATTGTCTACAGTTTCGCTAAATAAATGGAAAACAAAGAAACATTTCGTGAATGATATAATGGCTAAGTAATAACAAATTTTAAGTTACACGAATAAAATAAAACCGAAATACATCATAAGATAAGCACATTTGAACTGATTTACATATATATTCCAGAACCGATCTCGAAAGCGTTATATAGCAAAAACTATTCGATTATTAGATCATCCTGTATGATGTCGACTTACCTGGCTTACACATCCATGATTATTAAAATCTTCAGTTAATTTCTGCCAACATCTTGCCTTGCTTAAAACGGACTCCGCATCCGAGCGCTTACACTCAATTACGTCCTTGTACTTGACCACCAAATTGCACAAAATCTCCTGCTCCTGCCTGGCCATTCGCTCCGACTTCGCCATATTTCTGTTTCTATTGTTGATATTGGCGGGTATATCCCCGGTCGCTTTCGGTATATCGCTACTGCGCATGTCTGCGCAAATACGATTCGAAAAAATTACCATGGAACAATGCTGGAAGACTGTCAACTCTGAAACCAGAAACATCGTCGACAACAATGCGTCATTTCCGCTGCCTCAAACCCCTCCTCCTATGAGCCGAGCTGGAGGAGGATTTTATGATACGATGCGGTCGAGGGATCTCCTCGTCGAGCTAGGCCGGCTTCAAACGAGGCACTCCTCAGCTCAAACTTCGAGGGCACTTTTATGATACGGGCCCTAGTTTCTACACGAGTAGATAGGAGTTATATCGTTTGAGATTACCAATGCATGCATGAGGCACAGAGCTCAGGGAAGCATCACTTAATAATCACCTATTAAAATTGCCTATGGTCGGAAAGTTTCCTTCGTTTGATAAGGTATTAATAACACAGGTCTGCGACACAAAAATTGTTTCAAATTTAATAAGTGATTTTTATAGTGTTTTCAACGCTGATTTCGGGAAAAATAAAGAAAAAATTCCATCACGCACAGTTATTTCACAAACTGCATTTCTAGTTTTAGCGCTTTTTTGATATTTTAATAAATATTTCAGCACTCTAGTGAGTTTGAATTTCGGTTTTTAGGATTACCATAAACTTTTATTTAGCCGTTTTCATACTAGATATACGTAAAATAAAGTTATTAGGAAAAACCAGCAGTATTTTCATGTCAGCACTTGCCCTTGCCATTCCCCTCCCCCATGCACTTGCTGGCTAACTTGCTGAAAAAGTAAATTTCGCCTACTTTGGTATAAAGTTAGGCGATCAAAATGACCCTTGGTCCCCACACAAATTTTGTGCAGTGTGTGTTGAAGAATTGAGGCAGTGATTTCAAATTAAAAAGCGGTCCTTACGTTTTGGAATGCCAATGGTTTGTAGAGAGCCCAAAAATCATAGCGATGACTGCTATTTTTGTTCTTGCAGGGTACGGCCTACCTTGAGAAAAAGGTTACAGGTATGGGCTGAAAATATTGATAGCCATTGTGGTTCCACAAAAGGTGTTACTTGCACCACTTCAAGTTGGGGCTGATGAAACAATTTGTTAAGGCATTGTCAAAAGAAGGGAAGTGCTTCAGATATCTTTGAGGACAGTTTCTTGGTTTATCAGAGGCAAAGGTAAAGGAAGAAATATTTGTCGGACCAGACATTAGAAAACTTATGACAGATACCAACTTTGTGAATAAAGTGGAAGCAAAAGAAATGGCAGCATGGACATCTTTTAAATTAGATGTTACCGGTTTCCTAGGAAACAAAAGAGATCCAAGCTACAAGGCAATCGTCGCAGACATGCTCGACAACTTTAAGAAGCTGGGCTGTAACATGAGCATTTAAGTTCATTTTCTCCACTCACATCTTGGCTACTCCCCTGCAAATCTTGGTGATTTAAGTGAAGAGCAGGGCGTAAGATTCATCGAGACGTCAAAGAAATGGAAAGAAGATATCAAGGAAGATTCAAAGTCACCATGATAGTGGACTGCTGCCGGATGATAAAAAGAGATGATCCTCAACGAATCCACAACCGGACAAGCAGTAAAAGAAGTTTCGACAGAGAGCATAAGGGTTATTATAAGGACTCATGAGCTTAAAGAGAAATTGAAGTGTACTGGAAGTGTAGTTTATAACATTATTTATGAATAAAATAAAATTTTATAACTTTGGAAAAATGTGAAAAATTGCCTATATATTGTTATTCTACCCAAACATACTCCCTAATTTGTGAGAAAACCTGACGTGATAGACAAAAATGGATTAGATTTTTGAAAACAGCGCTGAAAAGTACATAAAAGTCAGTTATCAAATTTCAAACAACTTTCAAAAAGTATTTTTTTGCAGGCCTGTGTAATCCTTAAGCCAAGCGCTACCAGCTGGCAGGGTACTCTGCTACCTGATAGCAGCCTGCATCGCCGCAGCGTAGATATCCTCGCCCAAAGGTGACCTCACTTGCGGCAGCGGGAACCAGAATAACGTCACACGGGTTTTCCCAGCATTCATACTTAGCCGTCGCGTTTTCGCGCGCTTGAAAATTTTCACTTTTCATTTAATCGCGAAAAATAGATATCGTCATTTAAAAATCGAAAATCGTGAAATACGTACTCCAGGAGTAATAATCTTTCGAGTTAGGCAATAAAAAAATAATAGGAAACCACCCTATTGCTAGGAATAGCATTGAAAAGATATAAATTAGCTAGATCACATCATTGCGTATATGAATTTCGGTTACCACCCCAAATCATACCTTATTTTCTCGTGAAATTCGGCTCAATTTGTCCGTTAGCGAAGCGAATGGCGACTTTTGTAAACCCATTTAAATGCGCGGTGGTTGACAACACATTTAGAGGCAGACTTGAGGATCCTCTCCTATAATATCCGTGACCCTAACTGTCACCCATTGTGCTGGAATTGGATTATTAGGATGTGTTTAGGAGCTCCACTTATGGAGTAAGAATTGTAGTTGAAAAAAATGATTAAAAATGTTGCACAAAGGTTAAGAAAAGACTTAGCTGTTTCACAAAATAAAATATATTTGCGACCGGTTTCGATACAGCGTATCATCATATTTTGATGAAAAACTGCTATGATATGGAGTACGGACAAAAATTGTGGCACGAAATTTTGACCCAGGATAACTGATTCCAGTATTAACCAAAATTAGTAATGATGTTTTAGTCGAAATAGCACCATTTTTAAACCACGGTAACATTGCGCCTAGAGTTCCGATTGGCCGCGAGTTTGCCCTGGTGCCGCATGGTCTCTGCTTTGTGGAATAAAAATAAAGTGTTTTGACTTCTTATTAGAAGGAAATAGGTACGCCAATATTTCCTTTTCTCATAAAATTATTTTCCGTGCGAAAACAGTATTTAAAAAAATTATAGTTGCACAACTGGGTAGTTGAATATTTGTTTTGAATCACGGAGGACATTCTTTGACCTCTTCCGTTCGGCGTAGGAACAACTCGACTCAATTTCAGTACCTAGTGCGGCTATTTTTTTGTTAGTATTGAAGAAGTATTATAGATCTAGCGATGGAAAAATACATTTCGGTCAAGATCGAGTTTTAATTGTCAAAGATCGAAAAAATCAAGAGCAAACTCGATTTTTCAAATTTGGGAAAAAGAACCGTTAATTTTTTTTTACTAATCGATCTTTTGGTTCAAATTTCGATTTCAGTTGAAAATTCTTTTAATTCCATTAACGAATCGATTGTTCGAAAAATCGATTTCAACCGACATTTTCCCAGTACTAGAGAGTTAGCGTCGACTACGACCTAATTTTTTTCATAAATGCCCCAGAGTAATTGAGATGATATTTCGTCAAGCGCTTAGTTTAATTTATCGACATTTTTTTTCCATAAAACGACTTTGAAATGTCTGGCCAGCTTTCCTGGTGTGAATGATGCACGGAGGGGCTTCTTCGCTTCCTTACCTTCCCGTCTAGGGGCGTCCAACACCTCCACACCCCTTCCCAGAACACAGCCCTCCTCCCCAGCGCAGTCCGAGCCTTACCCCCCACATTGCCCCGGGCAGTTTGCTGTGGAAATGAGTGCCCTGGATCTAATTGCGAGAAGACCCCAAATCGTCGAGGATATGTGTGCGGTGTTCTGCCTCCTGCTCTCAGAAATGAAATATTGCTCAGAGTTGTCTCAGGGTAAGGGGCCTCGCCCGACATTCAACTTGCGATATTGTTATTATTGAAGGAGGAAACCGCTGGATGTTGTGTTTACTTGTGTTTATCTTCCGTATCCGCAATACGAGGTGGGTTTTGGAAGAAACGGGAACAAAATTTTTTAATATACCGCGAGTTTGGAGTGTCCTATTGACCAAACTTATTTACTATGCTGGTATAAATGCCTCTGAAGTATTATAAACTTTTCAGCTGATTTTATTGCATACTTTGTCTCTGGCAGCCACAAAGGTTATAAGTGTTTTTATGAGCTCAGCGATTTTCAGGTCACACTTCATTGTTTGTTCGTGAATGTTTGGCCGAAAATTATGATGTAACGATGCCCCAGACTCCATGTTCATCAGACATGGCTCCGTATGACCTCTTTCCAAAATTAATATAAGGTAAACGTAAGGAGCGGTCGTTTTACAAGCAAAGATGGCATTGGAAGAAACCGCTAACAGAGCTGAAGGCAATCACAGAGATGGAGTTTAAGAAGTGTTTCGTGCAAAATATCTAACTTTTTGAAGGCGAAAACATTAATGTAGTCGATAAATAAAAACACTTCCGTTATTATATGAACGCACCTTGTATTCTCATTCTTGTATTCTCCCATTTCATTGAAGGGTCACGATTTCTCAAATTTATATCAGTGTTATTTCATGACACTCCATTCATCTGCCATGCCATTTATACATGGAATCAACATTTTGTAATGCTGGCTAGATAATTATGCACTCTTTGCGTGAGGACATATGAATTGACTCTAACCACATATTAACCGGGTAGATACAGTGGTTGAGGGAGTGGCTAACATTGTTAGGTTTCCGCTAAGGATGTTCAGATCGCGAATTCAGTTTTCATACGGAAATGGGAACATGAAAGATTATCTTGTGTAAAAATCTCCAATACCCGTTAATGAAAATCTTATACCTCTCACCTCTGCTCGGCGGTCACCTCCTTGAGCGGACACTTTGCTTCAACCTCTTCGCTGGCCGCTTCAGACAGGTTTAACTCTCGTTGTATCAGTTTTATTATGGGAATGGTGCTGAAAGGTTATCTAGTGTCCAAAGCTGCACGTTCCTGTAAACCTTAGATGATTCACCTCTGCGAAGCTGTCACCTGCGTGAGAGGCCACTTTTCTTCAGCCTGTTTGCTGGCCGCTTGTGACAGGTTTATCTCTTATGTGATCAATTTAGTTTTATTATGGAAATGGGTGAGTTTTTGAAAGATCATCTTGTGTACAAAGCTGCAATACTCGTTCCTGAAAATCTCCTTTCTCTCTTTTTACCTCCGCTAAGCGGTCACTACCTTAAGTGGCCACTTTTCTTCAACCTGTTCGCTGGCCGCAGGTTTCACTTTTTAAGTTATCACCTTCGAGCTCATTGCATGACGTAGATACCTGCAGAGTCCCGTTTTGCCGAAATGCACCGATAAAATGACCGCCATCTCTCACTGAGCGTAGCAATTACTGCACCCGTCCGACATTTTCAATGAGTTATTTTTTATTTACCGCTCTTCTCGATTGTTCCGTTATTAATGTAGTTTGTTGTGGGGTGAGCGGCAGATGGTCTCAATTTCACCTCGCTTAATGAAGTCGTTTGTCTGCCCCGTGTTCCCGCGCTGACCACCGCACCTACCGCACCCTCCCTGACACGCGCACGTGTGCTGCTCACCATTACCTTCCCGCTCCCTCTGCCGTGTGCATCCATGGAGACGAGGAGCGGCGTAATGCAGAAGTCCCAGTGGGAATGTGTGCCGCGCCGCGGGTGCAGAAGGCATTTGAAGGACTCAATGGATGCATAATTGAAAGTAAAGACAACTATTATTAAAAACTTTTGGGCTATGTAGCCGCGTCAATTCTTGGGTGGCCTCAACGTTTCCCGACCGATGCTGGTCGCTTTTTCAAGGGATTATGTAGAGTTGAGAATTTATTGATAATATGAAAATATTAATATGAGAATAAATTCTCAACTCTTCATTATCCCTTGAAAAAGCGACCATCATCGGTCGGGAAACGTTGGGGCCACCCAAGAATTGACGCGGCGACATAGCCCAAACGTTTTTAATCATAATGACGAGCACCCGCGAAAGTTTTAACGAAGAAGAATAGAAAACATTCTAATTCCACATAAATATTAAATGTACGACCTAGGTTTTGACGTGGATATTCATCATCTGATACAAATGAATTTTACCAATTTGTACCAAATGATGACGTGCCACGTCGAAACCTAGGTCGGTTATTAAATATTTCCGTGGAATTACAAATTTTTCTTTACTTCTCATTATGTTTTGTGTAGATTCCATAAAGTTACACGGGAAACAACTTATTACATCAATGGATGCAGTCTCCATTGAATAAAATCCGAAGATCCAAGCGTGGAGTGGTCCAGAAAGCCAAAGGTCCGTGGTTCGATTCCTCCGGTCCAGTGTTATTTTCTCTCATGGCAGTTAATGTGTATGGACGTATTATGGACCAGGAAACTATTTATTAGTGCTTTAATAACGGCTTAAACGTCTCATCAAACGTCAATTCGATCGAGGAAGACTTCAGACCGTTTTTATTTCTCTTAATGGGAAGAACTATCTACCTTTCTACCGGCCATTATCCAGAGAAATCGGAGCATTCCTCAGCTACGCCATTTTATGCTTTATGGACGAACAGTCGCTGTTTTCTGGTTTTCAACTCTTTTTTAGTGCGGATTATAGCCGAGATAATTTGAGTTTCTGCGATCGAGGCTGAGCCCATGATATGGCAGAACGCCTGTAAAACGGTGGCAATGGGATATCGAGATTAATTTTCGATATTGACATTGATTTGTTGAAATTATTGGGAACAGGTAGGCACTTTTTCCATAGCATTAAGGCAAGGCATTTAAGTAAATATTTATCTTAAAGTGTTAATTAAATTCAAAAAGTTTAAGCTTAGGATGGTTGTATACAAAGAGTTATTTCGGGTTTAGCCTGGTGGTATCCTAACATATTATAAAATAAAAAGTTACCGGAAGTTTTCTACAAGTGCTTCAATTTCAATTCGCGATTGTTTCAATAAATGTGGTATTTCTAATTTTCCACAAATACTAACTCTAATTTCACTTTTAGACCAGTTTTAATATATACTTATTGTATCATATGATTACACAAAATGTATTTAAACCGGTCGTGAAGTGAAATTCAATTACCTATTTTCGGAAAATGCTAGTAAATTATGCACTATGTATACGGTTGAATGCTATCAAAATTACGGAAGCGATGATGGAAATTTTCGCAGTATTTCTCACGAATATTAAAAAAGAGGATCCTCAATTCGGTCTCTAATTGTGTTGTCATCCACCGCGCATTTAAATGGGTTTACAAGAGTAGGCACTCGCGTCGCTGACGGACAAAGTGATCCGAGATTCACGGGGAAATAATTTATAATTAGGGGTATTCACCGAGATTTATATAAATGATGATGTTATCTATTAAATTCATAACCATTAGAAGATATTCCTCGCAATGTCAAACATTATACTGCAAAATATTGTAAAAAAAAGTGGATCGCAGTGCACTTATCACCGCGCTGCGGACATTTCTGGAAGCCTATTAAAATGCGACCGAAGTGGCAACAGAATACAGCCTTCTACGGGATGGAATTATGTGTCTTCCATGCAGTTTCCTTGGTATTTCTATTTCTGAAAGGATTTCAGATCGTGGCGCGGCGCAACTGATTCTAACGGCTAAAATATTAATGCGACATTAAAGCCAGCATTCCCCGGAGCTCATGGAATGAATGAGCCGACTGCAGAGCTTCGTCCTGATGAACTTGCTGAAGGGCAACGCTTTTAAAGACACGCCACTACCTCACTCTATGTCTGTGTGCGTGTTGTTTGACTTTTGAGAGCGGGCCAGGAGGAGGGTGGGTGGGGGGGCTAATTTTTTCGCATAGAGGGGCGAGGGGGGGTCAGTGAGGAGGGTGGTGGTGGACTGTTTGTAGGGGCGGCGAATGTCGGCTCGGGAGTTGGTTGGAATGGGGCGATAAACGAATGCAATATCACTCGCCGTGTTGGGCCCATTGTGGCAAGTGGCGTTATGGCCTCTCTCACTGAGGCACTGCCCCCCCACCCCCCTTCCCCTTCTCAACCCACGCGTATCGATCGTCAACTGCCTGTGCTCACGCGCGCCTCCCCCTCTGCGTGCAGCGAGCTACAAGCCACGTGGTATCCAACCTTTCTATTTGCCTATTCTACCTCTCTCGGCGCAATAATGAGCAAAGAACACTGAATACCTGAGTTAGATTTATATCTAATCCACCTAAATACAATAACATCGCTACGTATATGTATGCACTACGGTGGCTTGCAGTTAAAAATCGAAGGAAAAAATTTCTGGTTAGCCTCTAAATATTTTTTAAGTACTTCTTATAATTTAAGTATCCTACCTATTAAGGTTCTTCCATGGAGTATGAAAGAAGTATTTTCAAAGTCTCTTCTTCCTTCAAGCACTTCCCTCTTCAATTCACTATAAAGCCTTCTCTCTTTCGTTCTATCTAAAAATCCTAATCTCTTCCTTCCTCTAACTCGTTTACCCGCCATTCCACACTCCAACACTGTTTTCAAAATACCCTACCCTAATGATGAAATGAAAAAAACTTCGTTTTATTCCACCAGTTTGTTTAAAGGTATTACTGGTAGGTACGACGCAATGGCGTCATCATCAGATACCCTACTCAACTATTAGATACAGAGGTATCTAATTATGACGCCACTGCGAAGAAACTAGTCATACCTTTAAATAAATTGGTGGGATAAAACAAAGGTTTTTCATTTCACAGTTAAAGTGAACTCCCACAAAGTTGAGCCTGAGACGATACAGATAATCCCCTCCCTGCTAAGTACTCCTTCCATCCATATCTTCTATCTCCTCTGTATATCATATAAAAGCCTCTTCTCATCCACCATATCCATCACTTCGTCGTTCCTCCTCCTCTCCGTCCACTTTACCGTCTACATTCTTCTCCACACCCACATCTCGAACGCCTCCAGTCTTCTCTCGTCCTCCATCCTTAGTATCCACATTTCCGCACCGTGAAGCGCTACACTCCAGATCAGACTCTTCACTTGCATTTTCTTTAAACTATTACATGACGATCCTCTCATAAGCACCTCCCTGTTCATGAACGCCTCCTTTGCCAACGCAAGAAGCCTCTTTTGTGATATTTTTAATATTATGTTCATCATCATCATCATCACTGGTCAACAATCCTAGGATTGGTTTGACGCAGCTCTCCACTCAGTTCTCCTATCAGCTAATCTTTTCACTCCTACGTATTTCTTCTCTTTCACATCTCTCTTTACTTGTTCGATATATTTTGTTCGAGGTCTTCCTTTTCCATTCTTGCCTTCCACCTGTCCTTCGACGATTGTCTTCATCAGGCCATCATGTCTCAAGATGTGGCCTATAAGGTTGTTCCGTCTTCTTATTAAGGTTTTCATGAGGCTTCTCTTCTCTCCTACCCTTCTTAGGACTTCCTCGTTACTAACTCGGTCGATCCATTTGATTTTCATCATTCTTCTGTAGCACCACATTTCAAAGGCCTCTATCCTTGCTTTCTCCGCTGCGGTCATTGTCCATGCCTCACTTCCGTATAGGAGCATACTCCAGATGTAGGTTCTTATAAATTGTTTCTTTACATCCATATTTAAGTTTCCCGCTGTAAGCAGGTCTCTCTTTTGGTGGAATGCTCTCTTCGCCTGGGCTATTCTGCTGATAATTTCTTTTTTGCTTCTCCCGTCACTAGTTATCTTGCTTCCCAAATAACAGAATTCATCCACTTCTATCAGTTTTTGCCTCCCTATTTTAATGTTGGTCTTGACTTCTTCTCTTCTGCTGCATACTAATATCTTGGTTTTCTTCGTGCTTATTTTCAGTTGATATCTACTCATTACTCTGCCCATATTAACCAGAATATTTTTCAAATCCTTCTCTGTTTCTGCTATAACGGCTATGTCATCGGCAAATCTTAGCATGCTTATTTTCTCTCCATGGATATTCACTCCCAATGCCTTTTCTTTGATTTCCTTAATGGCTTTTTCAATGTAAACGTTGAAAATTACGGGTGACAATGTACAGCCTTGTCGCACTCCTTTCTTAATTCTTGCTTCTTCGCAGCTGGGCCCTGATTTTATCACGGCTACTTGGTTTCTGTATAAACTGTGGATGATTCTTCTGTCATTATAAAGAACCCCGATTTCCTTTAGGATTCCGAGCATTGTGCTCCAATCCACGTTGTCAAATGCTTTCTCTAAGTCCACAAACGCAACGAATGTTGGCTTGTTCTTTTCCATTCTCTTTTCTATGAGCAGTCTTAGGGCCAATATTGCTTCCCTTGTGCCTTTGTTTTTTCTGAATCCAAATTGGTCCTCATCCAAGTACTCTTCTGCTTTTCGTTCTATTCTTCTATAGATGATCCTTGTCAGTATCTTTGATGCATGTGTAGTAAGGCTTATGGTCCTAAAATCTTCGCACTTCTCCGCTCGTTTCTTCTTAGGAATAGGGATTATAATGTTCCTCTCGAAATCCTTTGGTATCTCACCTGTCGTATACATTTCACTAATGATTTTGTATAGCTGGTTCAACGTCTTCTTTCCTGAATTTTTGATTAGTTCTGCAGGAATGTCATCAATGCCAGACGCTTCATTTATCCTGAGGTCTCTTACAGCCGCATCAAATTCCGATCTTAAAATTGGGGCTCCCATGTCATCGGCATCCACTTCCCTCTCGTTTTCGATTGCATTCGTTCTGAGGCGACATCCTTTGTACAAATCTTCCAGATATTCCTTCCATCTCTTCGCTTTTTCTTCGTTTTCAATCAATAGTTCTCCGTTTTTGTCCCTAAGGGTATTACATCTTACGCCCCTTTCCTTAAAGTGGTTCCTCACTATCCTATAAGCGGCCTCTACTTTTCCATGTTTAAGATTGTTTTGCACGTCTTCGCAAATGCTTTTCATCCACGTTTCTCTAGCCTTCCGCGCTTTACGACATATTTCGTTTCTTATCCTCTTGTAACGATTCTGTCCTTCCTCTGTTTTCGCAGCCTTGTATTTTCTTCTTTCTTCAATGAGATCTAATACTTCCTGCGTGATCCATGGTTTTTTCATAACGACTCTTCTTTTACCAATAACTTCCTCAGCTGCCGCCTGCAGACCACTTCTAATGGTTTTCCAACTCTCTTCCATTGGTTTGTTGGTCGGATCCTCCCCTATTTTATTTTCTACAGCCTCTCTAAAAGCCAGTTGATGCTGAACCTCCCTCAATTTTTCAACCGGCCATATGTTTTTCACGGCTTTCTTCAACTTTTTAAATTTAAGGTGGCATTTTATCATAACTAGGTTATGGTCACTATCGATATCTGCCCCTGGATAGCTTTTGCAGTCCTTCACCTGGTTCCTGAATCTTTGTTTCACTAGAATGTAGTCGATTTGGAATCTTCTACGGTCTCCTGGCATCTTCCACGTGTATCTTCTTCGCAGGGGATTTTTGAATAAAGTGTTGGCAACCACTAGCCTGTGCTCCGTGCAGAATTCAAGAAGCCTTTCTCCTCTTTCATTTCGGTTACCCAACCCATATTTCCCAGTTATTATTCCGTCTTGACCTTCGCCGACGACAGCGTTCCAGTCCCCTAAAATAATAAGATTTTCTTCCCCTCTTACCTGCTTGATAACTTCCGCTATATCTTGGTAGACATCTTCTACTTCTTCGTCTTCATAATCATACGTAGGCATGTAAACCTGTACCACTACAGTAGCTACGGGTTTAGTACCAGGTTATTTTTATAATCGCGATTCCTGTAATGGAGAGTCTTCAAGAACGTATTACCAGTGGGCGAAATGACAAACTGGATATCCCCACCCACCGGAGTTGTACATTGTAATAATGTTGTAAGGATAATGTGGTACATACTGACTTCTGGAAGTGTTCTCATTCACGACAACGCCCGTCGTCTAAGCGCAGATGCAGCCCAACTGCTCCATGAGCGATTTCAATGGGAAATTTTCGGTTACCCTCCGTGTAATGCCGACCTAGTGCCGTGTGACTTCCATATTTACGCTTAAATGAAGAGGCAGCTTGGAGGGAAGCATTTTCAAACTGGCGATGGGACTAAGGGAAATCAGGACTAAGGGAAAAATCAGTGGAAGTCAATGGCGGCAACATCCTATGAAGAAGATTTAGTAAAGCTTGTCCAAAGGCTCGACCAATTCCTCAATTGCCGAGGCGATTATGTTGAACGTTCACCATAATTGTGCTCAATATTTAGCTATGAAATAATTTCAATCAATCACTTCGTCTTCTGTTCATGGACCATCGGGGGTTGAAACAAAACGTTCCTCGTATATCTAATATACAATTATGCCCTAAAATATTTTCTGTGTAATTTTGCGCGCTAATACGATAGTATTTCACATCTTGCGAATAAGATTCACAGGATATGACGTCCACATGTTTTTGTATCGCTTTGCTCTAGACGGGCGTATGGGCAATTATTTAAATTTATTGAATGCTCATATGAGTCTGCGTAGAATCCGAGTATAAGTATATTTTTTGTCAATTACTGTAATTCGATATTGTAGTCAATTATATTAATGTTAGAGCGTATTATAATAATAGGATATATTAATTATTATATTAATGGGAAATAAATATTTTTCATCTCATCTTATCTTCCATCTCGTCTTCTGAGAGCTCCGATGCAAGGATAACTTATTATACATAATAGTGCCACCGATATTATCTGCAAGTCTTTTTTTATTAAATTTTTATTATTTTACAATATTTATTTAATTTGTTTAGAATTTTACTATTTTTCATAGTATATTTACCAAAAATTATCCCTCTGGATCTCAGACAATTGAATAGTGTTTTTATTTCTTCTTCCATCGGAAAAAACACTGTATATCATAGTTTTGAAATGTTCCGTTTAAATTTTGCCGTTAATTTTCACTTGCCGAAATTTTTTATCTTCCCTCTGTTTTTTCTTCATGCAGATTCTTTTTTCACTCTCGGGTAAGTTTCAACTACTCGCTAGAATTAAACAATTCAGGAACCTGGGCTAATTACTCCCGGGGTAGGTGAGTAGTGAGTAGTTTTTTGACCTTTTGATCCTTTTTTCACTCTCGGGTAAGTTTCATCTACTCGCTAGAATTAAACAATTCAGAAACCTGGACTAATTACTCCCGGGGTAGGTAAGATGCGTGTTCTAGTGTCCAACTCGTGTTTCTTCATAGTGATTTACGATGCGACGTTTTTGATATTTCTTCTTCGGAATTTGGCATAAGAATGACATGCCTTAAGAAGGAAACAGATTTTTTCGCAGACGGATAGTGGCGGCAATAAGTTTGTCGGAATCGTTCTCCCCCCTCTCTGTAGCACACTCTTCTCTTCTTACTCGCACCACTGCTCTTCAAAGCACCTCTCCCAGCTGGACAGAACTTGTTCCGTTATTTCCTTCCCTTTCCTTTCTTAAGAGCACCAAGTCTGCTGAGAAGGGAGCATTAAAAGTAAAGAATGAATGCGTGGATCCTGGATTTTATGGTCATTGAGTTCCCTCGCAAGTTTCCTTCACGTTCTTCAGAATAAGCTTACGAAGTACGCTTTGGCGCCGGCACCGCGTTGGATGAGTCACCGCACGATTCGTTTTTCCTTTGTTTTACTTCTCTCGCTTCGACCATATAAATTGAAGCTTATGTGGTCTACGCTCTCAAGGTGAAAGAACTGGGGTTGTGAAGAGAAAAAGTGTTCACCTTCCTCTCCTGCGCTTTTGTGTCCCTCGTGGTCGAACAGTTAGAGAAAAGGTGATCTTCAGTACTCTGAGAATAATGATTAAAAAATTCATTTATTGTTCTAGGAGTATGAACTCCGTTGGAACATAGTATTAATTTACAAGGTGCGCGATGACAATAGACAAAAGGGTACCAAAGGTATAATACAGCGATAACAAAGTGGAACTGAATTTCTTATTTAAAAACTAGATGAACGTTAAACTTATCCATAAAAAATAAAGATATTAACTCAATTAGCACCAATTAACTCCGTCAGCATTCATGGGTCACTGGAAAGTAAGTATATATTATTATTCCTCTTACATATTACCAGTGAAGCACCGTATTTTACCTGTTTCGTCTGCCTTACGTGTTTTTACAACTTCGGAGAAAAAGATCCATTAAATACATAGGTTTTCTATATTTGAGGAGATTGAATATGAGAAAGCCATTTTGTATTTTCTCCTAGATTTAAGATCAAGCCAGCAGAGCCTTTTGAAATTTGGGATAATGTGCTCATCTCGCCGAATATTAAAGATTATTAAAGATTAATCTCACATAGGAGTTCAGCGGACGCTGTAGCTTAATAATTAACCCCTCAGTCCAGTCATTGCACACAAGGCTACATTAGTAAGGCAATGAAGAATTAGTGAAGTAACAGGTGTCTTTTTTAGATGAAGTTGCAACAGATGCGTATGGATTTTTAATTGATGTAAAACTGGATTTTCTTGATATACTCATCATGTGTTCTTTCCAGAAAAGATTCATGGCTAATGTCACACTGTTACGGAACGTTATGCGCACTTCCTCGACCATTATCATTGTTAGTACTGTGAAATTTATTTCCGATACTGTCATATTGGTACCATTAATAATGGATTTCGTGTTAATGGATTTTAACGTGAGGAAATTTTGCGTGGCCCAAGATGCGATAGCGGATACGTCTTCTCTTACCTTATTGATAGTATCACCGGGTTTATTTGGAAAACAATGGCAATAGATCTGCAAATAATCTTCATATATCATGTATTTACGGTGAACAATACAATTTGGAAGGGATCTAATATACAACGAGAACAAAAGTGGCCCTAGGACGGAACCTTGCGGTACTCCTCAAGATGTTGTTACCCAGTTCGACATGTTTCCTTCAGAATCTTTCACATATTGACGATGCCCAATTAGGTCGGAAAAGTACCAGTTAAGGGATGGACTTGGAAATTTTAGACTTCTCATTTTTGTAGGAAAATAGCATGGTTTACACCATCGAAAGATTTACTTAAATCGAACAGAACCAATATAGTCACCAACAGCGTACCTAATTCTTCAGTGACTTTAATTTAAGCTGCCTGTGTCAAGTAGGTAGTTAGTTGCAAATGCCCTACTGAAACGGGTCTAATAAGTGATGAGCGGTTTATTTAACCTACTACCTATGTATAAACTGAGAATTGGATGCGTCACTCAATCATTCCTCTCCATTGATGACTTTCTCACGACAAATTGATGAGTCATAATTTAATTACAGGTGGGACACTTTAAACTACATCAATATCCATTTTCAATATCCCTTTAGTTATAAAAGTAATCTTGTTCGCATATTAGCTCATGGCGTCCTGTGTGATTATTTGGTATTTGTTTATTTGTACACTACAGTTACACCTTTGAAATTTCTTTCTTGTAATGAACAAGTTGACTCCTCTCCATCTGAAACGTTTCTAATCCCCGAATATTTTTGAGCGAATATTTGAACCGTCTTCCATTCAAACTTTTTCCCTTCCTTTCCGGTTTAATCACCGCGCGTCTCCAGAATTCAATCCTCCTCCCCCCTCGCCGGAAGTTCTCGGGGGGCCAAAGCCCACCATTGTCACAGCTTCCTTCCTCCGGGGGACAATTCAAAGACGAGAGGTAGGGAAGGGGGCGCCCCCTTAAGTCACCGGGCCCGCCGAGAAGTTTCCCAATAGTCTATTGTGCTCTTTTTTCCTTTTCATCGTCTTAATTTTCCCCTCGGTTCCCCACTCCTTCGTGCGAGGAGGCAGGCTGAGGCTTCTTCTCTTCGGCGGCCCAAACATTCGATAGTCCGACAGTGTTTCGCCAAATACTCTTCTTCCTTATGGCGCGCGCCCTGGGAGGTTATTCTGTATTTTAGATTTTTGGCGCAAATTTAGATTACGTCACATACATATTTACCCCAATGCAAGCATTGTTTGGAAGTTCACCTAGTGACCGCGTATGGCGCGCAAGTGGCGGCTCTCTCAGAGTCACATAGATAGCCATAAAATATCTACTGGTGACAAAATAGTGTCGAGAGTGCAATGCAGAGGACTCTGGGCTGACTTAAAATGTTCGTTTTCTCCGGAACGGTTCGTTTCCATCACGTCTTTGTTGCTGTCTTCAATCGACTCATTGAACGATTGATTTGAAGATAAAACAACTCTCTCGATGTGGTCCTTTTCATTCGGAAATGCAGAATTCACCCCCTGATCAAACTTTGGTGGAGAGTGGAGTCGCTCTATCCTGTAACTTGAAACTGAACTCTGCTATTGGAGAATGCTTCTTATTCATACGCCAACTTCTCCCTACTTATAGCAAACGCTCTGCTCAAGCATCGGTAATGGTTGGGGGTGATTTATCGTGTAACTTCTGTGCTGCATGAAATAAAGGGTATCTTACTGGTTAAACCAAATTACTTTTTTCGCGGCGAATTTAAACCGAGAATCCTTAAAAAAATCACTTGTTATATGTTGCGTTTTAAACACTTCCTTGGCGTAATAGCGTAAAAGTTGGGTTTATTTCTACGACAGTGGTTCAATAAGCACGACCTACGTCTTCTGTGGCGCAGTGTGTGCTTGAGACGTCAATACCTCGTTCGGAAAGCCCAGTCTAAAATTCGCGTTTTAGGTAGATAGCTATGTGATGTAACCGGTAGCATACCTCGCCGCAAATCGGAAGACCCGTGTACGAATTCTTGCCGAGTGATGTAATTTTTCTCGGCGAATTTTACCGTTACTGTAAGTGAAGAAATAGAAGCACTATTTTTACTACTCATACACGCGGCTCCCGTAGAACCATATGTTTTAATTCCTACAAAAGTTTTCATATAACATTACATATTACAAAATCGGAGCAGGTAGAAAAATTAGACTATTTAGGCAGCACATTAGAGGAAAGGGCATGGCAGAAAATATATCTAAAAAGAGAATAGGGTCAATAGGCAATTAAGTTGTTATCTATAGGATAGAGCTAATGAGAGCCACTATACGTGGGAGATTAAAGAGTAGTCAAGCGATGAATATGATACGTGGGGCGTGTTGGACATGAACGCTAAGGGAAGGGCGGAAAAAGACTAGAGGAATTACATATTAATGAAACTGTATTATGATTTTTTAAGTGTAATAGCTTACGTACCATTTATAACCTGAAAAACAATAGGTTGAATCACTTAAGTGAGGGAGCCATGCTTCAGGGTGTCACTTGTGTATGGGCATTGTTAAACTTACTCATCGCATAATAGGTCAATCAACCGTCATTTTGTGGTATCCCTCACACACGGCTCTCTGGGGACCAATAATAAGACCCGTTTTGTCAGGGTGAATGGTCCCTTCCCACTACATCTCGGCCTTTATCTCTGCCTTACTGACCTTTAGATATCTGCATACACCCTGCGAGTCTCCACATGGGTGTTTTTCAGGGGTTGGGCAGTTTTACCCGAAGACATATTGGGATTAAAGTGTACCGGAGGTGACGGAGTTCATATTCCAACACGCGTGCAAGAATAATTTTTTCTCTCGTGCATTTTATTTGGTGTCTTGTTAGCATTTCTAGCCAGGTGCGCAGCTAGGAATTAAGGCTGGGGGGGGGGGGGGGGGGTGTTTAGGTGCAACTAATACCGGGGTGTGTGGGGGTATGGAATACCCACCAGGATAAGCGGTAGGTGAGAAATTAATAAATTGCGGAATTTTAATATAAATGGTTCAAAGTGGTGAGTTTTACGGCTTTCTGAGGGATATTTTATTAATAATTACAATATTCTATTAGTAATATCAATCCAATTAAGTAAAATGGATTAAACTTAAAAATTTCTCTGAGGTCTGGGGGGGGGGGGTTTATCCCCCAAAACCTCCCCCCCTCGCTGCGCTCGGTTTCTAGCTGACTGTTTAAGTTACTTATCACAGTTTTGCATAAGATGATCATTGGGGCCTCGTTTCAATACGGAACGAATGTGTCGGCAGTAGTCGCTTCGAACAGCACTTGGTTGGGGTCGACCGCCTTGATTCCGGGAAGCAATATTGAAGTGGTAGGACTTGGTTTGAGTATTTGAATCCTTGATTCAGCGTCTATATCGTCCTTTAATTTCGCTGGAAGAAACGAAACTCACTTTTTAAGCTTTCGGCTATGCGTTGCTCTTATTTTATCACTTCTGTCGGTTATACAACGCAGTCAAAAATGATAACCTCCCCTGCTTCAAGCTCTCTCCAAGTTTTATGCAATAGCAAGCTTGCTGTTTTCTCTCCAAAATTCAGTAAAACCTGTGTAAACTGTTCACACGGAGTAGTTTTCAGCGATTAGGGCCGCTATCTTCTTTTACAAATAATTTTTGCCTGCTGATGAAATCTCGCCGTCTCGGTTTCACAGTAGGTATATTCCGCGGCCTGGCACTCATTTTTTTCCCCTTCCTGACCGATGCATTAACGTTCCTTCTGTCGCGTGTTCGACGTTCAAATGTTCCGCGGCTGCCGTTGCAGACCAGTGTTGTGGTCGTGAGCGGTCGAAAATGAGCACGCGCGGAATAATGCACGGCCGACTGAAAGGCCTCCGAGCGTGCGTACCGTGGCCGCGCGGCCACGCGCTGCTGATCCGACAAAGCAGCGGCTCGTGTCCGCGACCATGGCGCCACTGTGACCGGAGGGTTAAATGCAAACAAATGAATGCCTCTCGGCGCGGTCGTTTTCGTCGAACTGGAGGCGAACCTAGGGCTGTGTCGAGCCTCTATCCTGTTTTTTACGAAAATGTATGCGTTCGTTGGCCGTTTTGTGACAATTCGGCTTAATTTAACATGGTCATGAGTCTGTTTGTAAGCGAATTGAGAATTCTCGCTCGAGCAGCCCTACCCGGCTGGTTTCCATTTGTTTGAAGGTTATACTTCGAGGAGTTCTTTAAGGTGAAGCTCTTTACTGGTGAGAAAGAAATGAAATATATAGATATAGTTGGAGACTTTTGAAATGAAATATAGTTTGAGACTGACAATTTTCTGTATTATTCTGCTATATGTATTTTAATTCTTCACCAGCGCCTGCGCCAGAACAGGAGTCTGAGCGCATTTCCTGCTCCAAAGACTTGGAGCCCGCAATGGAGAATAATCGCGACCAATCCGATCGAGGAAAGGAAAGAATCATATGTGTGAAATAATTGCTCTCTCTACAGTGCTTCAAAATTTACTATCTTATTAATGTAATAATTAACAGCTTTGACAATCAAAGTGGTTTATTCGCATTTATATGTGTATTTTCTCTTTTGACTTGTATCTGAAGGTATATACTATTTTAATAAAATGTTATAAGTAGACATTTGTTGCTCGAGGTTGTTTGTCGACTGGCGTTGTATTTTCTCAAGGCTTGCAAGTTTAGGGCATTGTTCTTGATGTTTTCCATTCGTATTATTCCAGTTTGTGGCTACCTTAGTTAACTATTGTCATTATATTAGTCATATCGGCATAGTATTCTTTCAATACTTAATCTTCACCATCAGCATTGATACAGCGAATCTTTCCCCTTAGAATGTTATTTAAAGGTTTTAATTTGTTTTGTTTCTTTTTCCTTACTAATATATTATCTTGTGTTTATTTTTAGGTGAGTGTCTCGTCGTACATTGATGAATCGGAGAAATGCTCTAGCAAGCGTATACTGGAAGCAAGGTAAAGTAGTCGCGCTTACTTTCTTCTCTGCGCGATATCTTATCTACCCTCGATAAACTCGCTTCCTAAATTCGTAAGTTTTAGTGAATTTTTGTATAACATCAATGGGAGCTGTAGCGGCAGTTTCCATTTCCTCTATAATGTTTATTTGACGTTTACATGAGGAAGATTGGTCCTTGCTGATCGCGACTCGATAATCGTGATTATATTTATGCTAACTTTTCAGATTTTTAATCCGTCCAGAGTTTAACGTCAAGTGTGTAAATGCATAGTATTTGACATTTAAATGAATCACATGAACTCACTCAATGATTCAGCGCCAACCTTGGTTTGGAAAGCTGAGAATGAGAAGTCACATCCAAGTCTCTACTTAATTAATAATTATAAATCAACATTTCGAATATTACCTTGACGCAGCTCTCCAGCTGCTTTGTTGTCAGCTAACCTTTTCTTTTATATCATACACGAGTCGTTGAAAAGTCAAGGGGTACAAGTGATATATGTTTTCTAAACAGCGTTAGGTACAGAAATTAGGTATATATAACAAACGAGATTGATTAGATATTTAGTAAGTGCATTTGATTTTTCACTCGATGTCAACACAGAGCAGAGAGACACTCGTATCCCTTGGCAACCAAGTTTTTGTGTACTTCGTCTTACAATTAAGTTTACCTAACT
This sequence comes from Ischnura elegans, assembly GCF_921293095.1. NCBI lineage: Eukaryota > Metazoa > Arthropoda > Insecta > Odonata > Coenagrionidae > Ischnura > Ischnura elegans. The sequence goes on from NC_060247.1 coordinate 113,371,831, forward strand.
ATGTTGAGAAAAATATCACTTGTATCCCTTGGCTTCTCATTCCCTCATATCTCCTCATTTACATCCTTAATAACCCGCCCTATGCAACTCATTCTGTATCTTGATTTTTTGCCTCTCTTACCCTCCACATGTCGTCCGACGATTGTCTTCATCATACTAATGCCTAATAATGTGACCGATTAAGTGGTACCGCCTTCTTCTTAGGGTTTTCAGTTGGCTTCTCTTTTGTTTCACTTAATTTGGAATTCCTCATTGCTCACTTTGTCGATTAAGTAATTGAAATAAGAACTTTAGAAATATGTTTTGATTAAACTTTAGTGCGTTTTTGGAAAGATTATGCAAAACTGCTCTACTGCACCATGATTGACCTCGACGGCCTCAAAGATGACGAAAAGGAAAATAATCACATGGCCGTATAGAAATTCGTATATACTATGGTTTTTAATGTGGGGATGGGGGGAAGGTACCCCCCACCCCCACATTAACAACCATAGTATATATAAACCTGCCCCACCATATATTTTCTGCATTTGATTATGGTGTAATATGCCGAAACCGATAATAAATTTGAAATTTTCATAAACTTGTGGAAGAAACAAAATGTCTTTCATCATTAATATGGAGCCCATCCACCACGTACGTACTTCAAGTTTCGATATAACTACTTAGAAGACGTTTGACGGATTTGTTGTAGCCTATTGCGCCGTTTAATGGTCGTTTATTGAAGTGGAAATTTTGTGCAGATTTGGCGATGAAATGTTAATGTTCCACTCTGGACTGCTAAATCTCTGTTCTGTTGGTTAGGTACTCATACCTCCCTTGGAGACACGTGCGCCACTTTTTGCTGACTCATCCCCTTGCTCCAGGGCAATGGTGAGGTGTGCACATATGACCACTTTTTTCCGTTCGCTCCATTAGTCACCTCCATTGGCACCTTAGCCACGATGTGTTAAAAGCAGAAGTTGATGGCAATGGCACCTCCCTGGTGTCCTCTGCGATCATCCCCTGCCATCTATCACCAGGAGATCGCCTCGTTTTCCACCCCCATCACCTTCCCCTTTCCTTACTTTTTCCTCACCGTCATTCTCACACTGTCCCCAGTCGGCTCATCATCATCGTAAGTCAACAATACGAAGATGAGTTATCCACAGAGATCTCCACTCGATTCCTCTGTTAGCTAAACTGATCATGTTTGCTGACTTACTCTCTAAATATTAAGCGTGGCAAATTAAACAACTGTGTCTTTTCCGCACAGATTTTTGCATGTACCCTGAAAATATTTCGATTCAATGTATTGCCATGAGGGGTGGGAGAAAGCTCGAGCAGAGAACGAGGAAGAGTTTGGGACAGGAGCTAAGGGGATTGGTGTGAGGGGGAAAAGCTGAGGCTGGGAGGTAGATTGCGTCCATCAAAGACAGCCGTGGGGTCACAATTGCAATTTGGATGCAAGCCAGCCTCGCTGGAGGCGGGTTAAACTCCTCGCCAGCCAAATTTATGGACGCGGGTTCGAGTCCCGCCTGGGTAGGTTGCCATTATCCAGGGCATGGTTGTTTGTACACGTGTAATGTTGAACATCCTGATGTAAAATGGGCAAAATGAACTGTTTTCGGTGGAATGGGAATAAATAAATTGACAAAGTAGAATTCTAAAATCCTTGTGAAATATTGTTGGCCCTCCTCTTGAATATTACGCTTTAGTCGTTGAAATCGATATGGATACTCATAAAAGACTGTGTGGATAGCACTAAGTTTCTTCATGTACCATGTTTACACGTCCACGAAGTATAGCCATCATACGTTTAAGTATTTTATCTGCTGGTGAGTGGTGAGCTGCCCCAGTATCAGCTATTGGTTTCTATCGTGGGCCAAAGCAAAGTGAGTTTTCTGTGTATAAACCCACGCCGACATCAGTGTAAATCTAAGTGTCCTGCTAGCGCAACTGGCAGAGCATCCGGACAGCAGCCGGGTTCGAGTCCCAGTCAGGCCGCATTTTTACCCTCTGATTTCTGTTTTTTTCCATCTACCACAGCACTGTTGTCCTTGTCCATTTTCTACTATATGTTCCTATCCCTTTCTTGTATACACATGTATCCGTTTTATTTCTTTCACATCCTATTCCTTACCCTATTCTACGTTCATTCTAGGCCTTCCTTTACCTTTCTTCCCATTCACTTGTCCCTCCACTAAAAGATACAGTTTCAGCCATTAATCGGTGGAAATATTTGATGCTTAACATAATTAAAAGTACTTAAGAATTTCCACACTCACTTATTCCAACCCAAGTTTGGGTAAATAATGCCACTCTCAAGGCATAAAAAAACCGTCACTGTGAAAATGGCATCACGTGCTGAAACCTGGGTTGGTTGAAATAAGTATGTGTCGTAATATGAAAGTACTTTCTTAGTCTCTAGTTAATATTTTGCGAAGAGCGAAAACCTCAGTTATCGAGTGCTCCATAATTGAAAGGTAGGAAGTTCAACTAAATTCACTCCGAACTACTTTATTTCTATTTATCTTTCAAATATTTTCTGGTTAAGGTTATCGCTTAATCATGCTACGGCTGACGCCATCCAGACGTTATAAAACCAGCCCAAAGTCTCTGCGAAAAGCCCTAACTTTGAACGAAGGGGCGTAGATGTGGAGATAGCCTTTCGTTTAACGTTCAGTCGCACGCAATACATCCTTTCAAGAGGATTGAAATTGATTAAAGACCGATGGAGCGTCGTGTCGTCGGAGACTGAAGCGCGAAATGAGATTCCTTTGCGCGTCGCGGATCTTTATGCGCACAATGCGTCCTCGTTGATATCCGCGGGCGCCAAGACAGTTGTGCGGGGGGAGGGGGCGGCGGAGGGCAGATAGTCATCGATTCCGGGGGCATTTGGGCGCAACAGGGTTCACTCAGGGTCACAGGGTCATTGGAGGACGCCGACGCCCGCCGGTGGTGGTTCCTCTCGTTTGTTTGTGCGGGGGCCGGATATTGGCGGGGGACAACGACCCCAACGTCTGTGACGGCCGGCGCAGGGAGGAGGAGTGGAATTAGCCGTGTGGAAGGAATTAGTGAAGCGAATGGTGCACTTATTGTCTGAAGCGCGTGAGATTACAGCGCCCCAAGGATCAATCGTGGCGGTCACCGAGAGAAAATATGAGTAGCACGATAACGGAGGAAGTGAAGGGTTAAATCAGTGAAGGGTTTGATCGAATTTTGATTGGAGTTTGATATCTAAGGAGCGCAATGTCGTATTATCCGTTTTTGCGCATTCCTTCCGTGCTTTTCGATCACGTGACACTTCTGAAAAATCGGGTTTTTGGCAACACTGTATTTTCTAACAAAGGTATTCTAACAAAATTTCCGTGTGTAGAAAACATTTTCTTAACAGATGGCGTTAGTTGTGAATTTTATGGTAGAAATTTCTTTGACAGCTCTGGTTTTATCAATTATATAATTCACCACTAAAACGTAGAAAAATTAAAATAAAATATTTTTTTACAAAAGCATTATAATATGCACTAAAAAGTAAAAAACAAGCATTTCTTGACTCGGAAAATTAAGTGTGGGTGATGATTAGGTTTAAATATTAATACTTCGCGATAGAACTATAGATCAACGAATGGCGGGCTCTATCCAAGGAAAGGTTATCGTCACCAATCCTCAAATGCCACGTCGGACCCTTATACGCCCGCATTCTCTTCCGACATTTCGTGAGGCTCACCCTATTCATATTTTTTTATTTCCTCTCCTCTCCCCAAGCCCCTCGCTTCGGATATCTCGTCGTCAAATGCCGCCCGTCAAATGCTAACCGTCAAATGCGCCACCCTCGTACTATTCCCCGGTCTCTCTTTGGACGCGTCCTCTTCCGCAACGGAAACCATTCCAACGCATTCGCGATCCTCACGAGCGTCTCCTCGTGTGCCTTTCCGTCCCCTCCAATCGGATCAATCTGCGCGGCGCAAAAAGCGTGCCCGGACTCTACCGAGGGATCGGCGCGTGTGTTGAGGGTTGCATCGTATGGGGCACTGGGGTTGCGTTTGTTTGTTACTCTAGTCTGTCCTTCAGAAGCGAGGGGCTGCATAGGTTAATCCAAATTCCATCCCGATAGACGGCTTGTATCTGTTGCCACTTCGGTCGCATTTTAATCGGTTTTCAAAAATGTCCGCGGCGCGCTGATGAGTGCAATGCGATCCAATTCTTTCCAATATTTTACTGTACAATGTTTTTAATTCCGAGGAAAAACATTGGAAAGTTAAGATTTTCATAGACAACATCGTTATGTATATAAATTTCGGTTATAGCCGCTAATTATATCTTATTTCCCGTGTAACTCGGATCAATTTGTTCGACAGTGACGCGAGTGGTTACTTTCATAAACCCAATTAAATGCGCGGTGGTTGACAACATATTGAGGCCGACTTGAGGATCCTCTTTTTTAATATACGTGTGAATGGGTCACTGTCATAAGCGAGCGCTTCACAAACCTGTGTGAGTGAGTGCGTGTGTCCCACGCGGACATTTGTTCCTTGGAGCTAATCCGCAAGGTGCGTGAGTGAGCTGCGCGTTTGTTTAATCTCATAGTGTTTTAGCTTGTTTCCGTGTATTACCCCCCTTCTTAGCCTTGTAACTTCTCATCCCCCCCCCCCGTCTTTGCCCACCAAAGAGTATGGCCCTGGGGAATTGATTTTCTTTCAGCTGTTCAACGGTCGTAGTTTGTTCAATCACTTATATTTCTGTAAACCCAATTAAATGCGCGGTGGTTGACAACACATTTAGGGGCCGAATTGAGGATCCTCTTTTGTAATATTCGTGAGCGAGATCCTCGTCTCCTGCGCCGCTGCACTCAAGTCGTTTCGCACTGCCAGAATATTGTTCAGGGGGTGCCAGGTGTCCCCCGAACACTATCCCCGCCATCGTCGGGTGCGCTCAGGTGCGCTATGAAGCGGCGCTAAGTGCAATTTGACTCGAGTGGGCTCCGCCGGTAGTTAGCGGGAGTCACCGCCTCTTACGACTCTCGCCTGCAAACACTTAGGGTCCATGAATAAGTAAGGGACCACGCGTTACGTAAAGTATGGGTTTTGGGATTTTATGAAGTTTAGTCATGGTTATGTATCATTCGATGCCTTCTGGTTTCCCTGAAATTACCGATGATATATCTTCGGCATCATATTAATTGGATGGAGCATGTTTTTCATCAGATATGCTCTTAAGTATGCCCGTGAATTTTGTTGGCCTGGATTATGAACTTTGGTTTCGTTAAAATTTATCCATAGTTATAGTTATTTATATATATGAACATATTTATATATATTTATACATTTATATATAATGAACAAAGTGATAACAAACCTATTTGGTTAAAGCACTAAAGTTCTCATGGAGGTAGGAAAGCCACTGCGGTTATTTCAATCAGCGTTTTTTTGATCTCAATCACAAGGGAAGAAGAGGGAGGAACGAAGAAGTGCCGAATAGGGTGGGCGAGGAGACACAGCTTCTAGATGAGATACGGTGGAGAAAGAAGGTATGGATGGAGTGAGCACTAAACGGGCAGGGGATGTTGGAAACAGGTTTAGAGGGTAGAATGTTGGGTAAGAGAGAGGAAGGAAGAGATTAGGATTTTTTAGATAGAATGGAAGGGAGTAGGCCTTATTTGAATTGAAGAAGGAAGTACATGAGGGAAGGGGAGGCTGCCAGAATGCTTCTTAAGTACTCCATCGTAACCTACATAAATCGTTAGGATACTTTAGTGATTTTAAAAAGAAAGTAAGAATTTTAGAACGTAAAGATTTTGTCTTTGAGCTTACATTGGGCTAGCCTCTTTCAGTGTCCCGGAATGGAAGGGGAAGTTGAACACAGACATATTATATCATTTTAAGTTAATATACTAGATAAAATCAAATGTGAATCACTTCTTTTATGTCAGATTTATTTAAAACTATTTAAAAGTAGTTAAGGACTTAGATAGAATGAATGATAGATAGAATGGAAGGGGCTAGTCCTTTTGAATTTCAGAGGAAATTCCATGAAGGGAGCAGAGAATGACAGAATGCTTCCTAAATATTCCATGCGAAATTATTTTAATCGTTGGGATACTTTAACAACAAGGATTTACAGAGATTAAAAGCAGAGATAAGGAAAGATTTGAGATAAGTATTTGTCCGAGGTATGGGGCGTGAGAGGTAGTGGGGAGGCGTTTGAATTTCAGGAAGTCGAGCTGTGAGTATGGAAATCGGGCTCTAGCCTCTCTATCCTGATGTGGCGGGTCCTCTCAAAAAGCTAACCGCATCAACGCACCCCCACTCCACCTCGGCCAACATTTTAAAGACTTCATCGCGGAAGCGGTACTTCTTTTTTTTGTCGGGGGGCCACCCCTCATGTTTCACGTTTCGGAATCAGCGACGGATAAAGGAATGGAAGGGGGCCGCGCTAAAAGCCTTCGCCACTTAATTCGGACCTCTTCTTCCGCACCCCCCAAATATGCGGAGCGTCACCATGTGCGACACACCACACCGCAAGTGCCCGGGAGGATAAAAGTTGTCATGAGGACGGAGAAAAAATAAACAAAGTGCCCCCTCCCTCCCACCCTTTCCTCATGAATACATTTCCTTCGCACCCCATTCTGGGAGTGCGCTCTAAGAGAGAGAGACGGAGAGATATAGGCGTGAAATATTGCCCCCGCATTATGCAGTACAATGGCATGCATAGCCGTGAACGCAGCCTTTTCAGTCAATGGCCTATAGAAATAGGCATATATCGATGGCTAAGTTCTAACAACACGTATCTCAAAAATAGCAACTTTTTAGGAGGGCAAAAAAAGTTTTTTTTCTAATTGTACGCTAAAATTAAAAACCAAAAATTCATATAACTGAAAATTAGGCATAGATTTGCCAATAAAGAGTTGTTTTTTTTTTCTTGAATTTTATTTTTTAATGTTATTACACTTTGTTTAAGTTACCTGTGTCAAACCGGCCAAATTTTGATATACGTGTTGTTAGAACTTAGCCATCGATATACAGTGAAACAAATCTTATCCATCAATTGTTGCTCCCTTCAGGCAAAGAAAGTGGAAGTTACCTATTTGGTGAATTCACATATATCATGATGTTATTAAAAAAAACGTCCTAGGCGAGGCATCCTGTAAATATTGGGTGGTATTTAGTTATTAGTATTTAAATTGGCAACCAAGCGTTAAAGCTAGGATTCCGTGGAAGACTTCGTTTTAATTTCTCGGTTTATTTGTGGAAGACTTCGTTTTAATTTCTCGGTTTATTTGTGGAAGACTTCGTTTTAATTTCTCGGTTTATTTATTTTGGGATGAAGCGTTCTTCATTCTGTATGTGAATCCTTTAAACCGCTTGAGGAATAACGATGTGCCTGCTGATTATATCTGTTGAGAAATCGATTGAAGAATTAAACCATTTTTATGCATTTACCTTTGCAAATATATGCTTTATCATGTTTTTTCGGGTTATAGGACAGTAAAATAGGAGATAATTTGCCTAAATATTGTCACCGTTAGTCTTTTTAGGCGAAGGGTGTATTAAATATGTTATTGCTTTAAATCTCTGTAAAAATTATGAGGTGTGCTCATAAAATACCGGGAACTTTTTTAAAATTTCTCACGTATGGAGAGATCAATTGTCAATTTTTTATGTTATTTATATATACCCCTGTAGTATCATAAACATTTTTACTTGAATTATTCGTATACATAGTGTATAGCAGCCGCTAAGGTTGACGTGTTTTTATGAGCGATTATCGGCTCACACTACATTGCTTGTTCGTGAAGTTCTGGGCGAAAACAATTCTTTGACGATTCCCCAGCCTCCATAATCGCCAGAAATGGCTCCGTGTTCACTTTTTCCTATTTCCAAAAATAAGAAGAACCTTTAAGGGCCATTCGTTTCATAGATGACATTTAATCGCCGACAGAGCTAAAGGCTATCCCAAAGATCGAATTTGAGAAGTGTTTAGAGGATTAGAAGAAGCGCTGGCACAATTGCATAATAACTAATAGGACCTATTTTGATGGCGATAAAATTAATGTAGACACATGAAAAAATATTTATTTAAAAAATTACACAATTCCCGTTATTTTCTGAACATATATCGGAGGTATTTTTTTGTGTAGTAGCCTAAATGCTCGAGGCAAAAGGTGGAGAGTGTTGAAGCCTACAGCAGCATATGTGTGAAGTTCCCGAAGGAGGATAGAAGTTGTCATGAAAACGAAAAAAAAGAACGAAGTGTCTCCTCCCTGCCTCCTTCCCTTTCTTTATGAATACATTTCCGCCGCACCCCATTTTTGGAGTGAGTCCTCTAGAGACTGAGAGAAGCGAGCAATATTCCTCCCGCATTATGGATGAGAATTTTGACCGCTGCAGCTACGTGGAATGACGCCGTTCCTACTGCAAGCTATTCGTATGTTAGAAATCGATTCAAGAATCAATCCGTTATTACACTATGCATTTACCAGTGAATTCAGAGGAATTTATCAATAGCCATCCAGAAAGGGAAACATTTTTAGGATTCCATTTTGTGTCCTTGGGCCGGGACAATTTTACATTCCTGGTTACTCCAGAGACATCTGGTATGAATTGGGGGGCACTATATGGTGTAAGTTCTTAATATTAGTTACATTAAACATTGGAAATAAAGGTGTAAAACTTTGTCAGGTTCACTATTATATTAATATGGGCACGACCCGGGTTTCGTAACGTAGTTACATCTTACGAAACCCGGGTCGTGTCCATATTAATATAATAGTGAACCTGACGAAGTTTTACTCCTTTATTTCCGATATATGGAGAGGTTTCACAAAGTCAAGCGTAAAGTTATCAGTTATAAATGATACATTGTTATATTTCCACAGGATTTATTTTAACACGACGCGTTTCGTTGTCATAAAAACATTAACAATACAACAACATTATCTTAATAATATTGTCATAGCAGCGGAATTCGTCGTGTTAAAATAAATCGTGTTGAGATATATTGCAATGCCTTATTTAACTAATACTTCAGAGATATTACAAAATATTACCCTCCGAATTATGGATTTTATCCGCTGCAGCGACGTGGAGTGACGCCCTGCTTGGTTTTAGCATTTCATATTTTAGAAATCGATTCAAGAATCGTCCGTGATTACACTTTGCATTTACCCGTGAATGATGGAGGATTTACTCGTATAGTGAGATCTCATTGAAAAGAAAATATTTTTAGAATTCCGCATTATTTGCTTGCATCCAGAAACTTTTCCACTCCTAATGGCTCCAGAGAAATTACACAAATAATTCAATTACCCTTTCGGCAATACGAGCATCTCTTGATGAGCGCATTTATTGTACTCCAAGGCTGGGAGGGGCGTGAAATATTTCCCTGGAATTATGGATGAGACTTTTGACTGCTTCAGCGTCGTCGTGCGCAGGAATAACGGCTTCCAGCTGGAAGAATTTTATCCACGGAGAAATTGAATCAAGAATTTTAACGTTTTCTTGCGATGCATTTACCCGTGCAAGTATATGCTTTATGGCACGCGACAGTAAGCATAGAGATTGGCCATACATGGCATTAACTACTGCTGACTTAGGAAGGTACGCGCGCACTTTTCGAGACAGTATGTATTTTGAGGATAATGGTTACGAAAATTACAAGCCAGCGATAACACACAAGAGCGAGATAAATGTTTAATGCCGTATTTACACAATGCATTTATCCGGACTGGTGTGTGGCTGAAGTTATGCTTTGGTGGATGTCCGAAATTATAACTAAATCCTGGGCATACATTGGTGCATTTGCGCATTTCTGGCTGTTTGCAAGATGTAGGTTTGATGATGAATGTGTTTATGTATCTTCACACGCATGTAAATGCCTCCTATGAACACGGCTTTACTCTATGCGTTCGAGTCATTTCTAAATTAATATTTCTATAGGTAATCTAGCGTTGTGGGTTCGGATTGCATGGAAGAATTCCCTCGAATTTCTTGATGCGTGTAGTTTGGGATGAAGCAGTTTTCGTTCTGTCCATGAAACCTTTCCTCTTGTCTTTCCCTCCCCGAATTGTGCTCGTCCTATCGCCACCCTTTTTCCCACTCTTAGCTGAATCTTCTTCTCACTCACGATGCACGCTTCAGGGTTCATACCAGTTTCAGTATTCTAGTTCCACTTTCAAGGGACTAAAGTTTTTGTAAGAAGACCATGCGGTTTTTAAAAGCATCGCAAGCTAGGAATGTAAGACTCAAGATGGATGTAGGTGGGCAAAAACCTGAGGTTGAGCAATTCTACTACTTGGGAACCACACTAGAGGAAAACGGATACAGTAGTAAGGACATCAGGAAGATAATTGCGTTAACAAAGGCGTTCATGAACAGGAGGGAGTTTATAAGAGGACCGTTATATAAGAGTTTAAAGAAAAGGTTAGTGAAGAGTTAGATCTGGAGTGTAGCGATTCACGGTGCGGAAAAATGGACACTAAGGAAGAAGGACGAGAGAGGACTGGATGCTTTCGAGATGTGGGTGTGGCGAAGAGTGGAGTAGGTGAAGTGGATGGAGAAGAGGAGGAACAACTAAGTGCTGTAGATGCTGGGTGAGGAGAGGTAACTTCTAGAGTAGATACGGAGGAGACAGAGGGTATGAATGGAACAAGCGCTAAGCGGGGGGGTTAGATAGGTTGTTGAAAACAATGTTGGAGGGTAGAATAATGGATAAACCTGGGAGTTGAAGGAAGAGAATAGGATTTTTAGATAGAATGAAAGGGAGTTGGTCATACAGTGAAGGCAGTGCTGGAAGGAAAGGGAGGCTCCCAGATTACTTTTTAAATACTCCATGGAAACCTACCTTAATCGATAGAATATTTTAATAAAATTTTTAATAATAATAATTTTGTGCTTGACCTTACATCGGATTAACCTTTTTCAGTGCCCAGGAATTGAAGGTGAAGTTGAATACAAACATCGTACGTTCCTATAGGTTAAAAAACTAGGCAAAATCAAAAGTCAACTATTAGTCCACAGTCCCCTGCCAGATGGCTGCCTCCTGAGAGTTGCTGGAGAGATGGATTCTATATTATATTTTGATCATGTTTTTGTTTTTGTAATTTGTGATAGTCAAATTTGTTAATATCATTTCTTTAAGAGTTAATTGGGAGTAAAAATATGGTAAAGGATTTTAGAGCACATTTAGGGGTTCAGTACTTGGGTTTTTCAGGTATCGGATTGGCTAGATGTTGCCATTCGCTTCCCAAACAAAAAAAGTGTCAAAATGCGTTACCCATGGTGCTTGCTTCTTCCCTTCTTTAAAAAAAAGCGAAACTCGAATGTCATGGAAGTTGTGCGGGTAAAGAGATAAGAGGGAGGGATTATACGGGACGTCTTATGTTGCGCAGCGAAGTGGTTGCGCGGAATATGTTGGGAAGAGGGAGTGGTAGGCCCGATACTCCTCTTAAGTAGGGTCTCACTCTATTTACATTTTGAATAATCCGGTCGCGGAATCAGATCACAGTCTTCTCGTGCTTATGAAATGCGATGCTGGGAGAGGAAGGCTTATACACTTGGGAAGAAGGGTGGAAAGATCAAGAAGTGGAACGATGGAGGCGAGGAGAGGAGAAGGGGGGAGAAAGGGAAGAAGGGGGGGCGGGTTAGGGGAATGAGGAAGGAACTGCGTTCACGTAAGCCGAGCGGATATGTGCGGGAAATATTGTGGCGGAGCCCTGAAGACGCGAATCGTAGATGATCGTAACTGCGCATGCGTAAATTTTAGCTAAATGTTAGCATACCCTCACCATGTTGGTTGTAGCAAGTGTTGCATTGGCCGAGAATGGAACCTTTTGAAAAACTTCCTCGGTAGCGGCGGGATGAAGTCCTCGCATGCCAAAGGATAGGTCGCGGGTTCGAGTACAGTCTGGGTCGGTTGCCTCTATCCAGGGCATGGACGTATTTGTTCGCTTATTGTTAATTGTTGGAATCCCCGATATATATAGGCCTCATTTATCTATTTTAGGGGCGAAGTAAGATTTAAAAAAATAAAAATATGTAAAAATTAATAAGGTCAAAAATGGCCGTATTTTGTGGAAATGGGTGATGGGTTGCATCATGACCAGACAAATGAAAAATAAAAATATGGAAATAAATAAGGTCAAAAATGGCCGTATTTTGTGGAAATGGGTGATGGGTTACGTCATGACCTCAGGCAAAATTATTTTTGGCTCACTGATATTTATATATCGCGAAATTCGTGATCACTCTTGACTTGAAAATTTTATAATTTGCACCTTTGCTACGTTCTTGCGTGGAGCCAAGAGAGGAGGAGTTAAAAGATGAAAGTATAACTTGAATGAATAGATACATTGAAAGTGATTTTAGTGGTCGAATTTTTGTGTATTTGCATCATAGCAGACAAGTAATGAAACTTTGCAATTCCTCCTCCATGTTTAAATTATTTATTCGAGTCAACATGTTTCTTACCAGCATCATGACTGAGAAAGGAATCAAGAAAGAGTCCTGATGTTGCTGCAGTGTCGTGAAACGTGTTCATTCTAGGAAATTATTGAGATTTTGAGTATAATCAGCTAAGTTTCCTTACTTTTCCAGTTCTCGACAACTTGGGCTTCTAGATTCCCTATGACTCTGTGCCATGGGAGTTAGATAAAAAATTTTCTTCATTTTTCTCTCCGGCGGATTTCATCTCGAGGAGTTACCCTTCTTTTTGCAATTCTTGGAATAGGTTCCGTATTAGGGGGGGGCTTTCAGTCCTCTCCCCCCTCAAATACCCTGGCGATGCAATTATCCGGTCAATCCCTAGAAGCAGCATTGCCCCCTTCTCGGATGATGATAATAATAATAATAGTCTGCCACCGTTCGCTCGGTTCCTTCATCTTTGGCTTATCGCTTGAAACCTCGCCCCCTTCCGCATTTTCTCCGAACCAATCTGGGAATTACCTCCGGTTAATGCAAGATCGGTTTGCTCTTGTGTTCGTGGAAGATTCCCTTACGTGAGCAGACTTGACTTATGACTGCAGACTCTACCGATTCGGTTCCTTGTTCCATCTCCATTTTTAAGCTACTTTTTGCGTCGCTTATAGATACTCGCTTTTTTGACCTCTTATTCCTTTCTTCAGAACAAATTTTCTCTTCTCCAAGCCACCAGTTCGCTTCCTAAATGATTCAGATAAAGACAGAACTCGTGCTTTGTCTAGTTGCATTTGCATTTGGCTTATCAATTATATCCACCCGTCCTCATTTTGAACACAATACTGAAATTCTTGAGTTTTATTAAGTAAAAAGTCTCTAAACTGCTATTAGTTCTGTTTTGGTGATGTGGAAAACTGTTTTGTGCGAAAATTATATAATATTAGTAACGATCTCTATGTATAGAAAAGGTTCTGATCTCCCATTTTAGTTAAAATAATCCCATTTTCGTATTCGTCAAACTTTATAATGCACTTCGTATCATATGTAAAGGAAATCATTTTGAGGCATTAGTGCTATAGCGTATTCAAAATTGTACCCTCTAAGCAAAAGAATTTAGTCTATGGCTTCATTTCTGTAATATCAGTGAATATAAAACCAATATCCTAAATTTTAAGGTATTTTACTTATATGAATTAGGATATAAATAAATGCAAATGTCCAACGGATTTCTATTATGCGAAAGATCCACAGAGAAAAAAATCATTCTCCTTGACCGGGATACGAACTCGGATTCCCCGATTTCCGGTCGAGTGCTTTAGCCACAGGGAAGAATGACGCCTCGGTAGCTTAACTGGCTAAGGACTCGACCGGAAATCGGGGATCCGGGTTCGAGTCCCGGTCTAGGCGAATGATTTTTTCCTCTGTGGATCTTTCGCACGATTGTGCATTGCGGGTGGCTCCCGTAAAAGTTATCATCGCGGCTAGTCCCGGTATACTTTAAACTAGGATTTCTATCAGGTAACTGTGATAGACGTGAATTTGTATGTGCAGTTCAATTTATCACGCATTTATTTCTGCATCATAAGTATTGATGAACTAGCACGTTGTAACTAATACATCAAAATCACAAGTATCATATTCATAGGTCACGTGTTAATGCTTAAAAAATCACTATTCGTTTTTTGATAATGTTTTGTAAAAGATGAAGGAGATTAAAAACCTATTCTTCAGCGTCTTAGTAATTCTTAGATACGCGTCGTCGTCATTATTTCAATCGTGAATGGGGAATCTGAATTGTCATTCCATCCATAGCTATATTTCCCGTGAGAGAAGTTGTAGTTTAATGCGTGTACATAAGTAGCCGAGGCTTTCAGAATGTATTTTTGTCTTTGATATTTATATATGCCCATCTTAGAGTTTGTTTAAAGCTGTCATCATGTGAGAGCCTAGACATTGAGCCGGTCAATTCTGTTGAATCATGAGAGCTAAAGTTTTCACCATTATCAGCTCTTTCCATATTCTGATCCCAAACTTTCCCGCTATTTAAACAAAATATATGTCCGGCTCTTTTCCGGATAGCAGTTCGAAAGATTTTTTTTTACGGATTCTTTATTTTTTGGTCGCGGCAAATTACATTTACATATTTTCCACCGAGGAATACCCCTCATTCTTATTCCGTATGAGAAATATGGTTGATAAGGACGTAAAATAAAACTTTCGCGGTTTCCTATTACATTAAACTGACTGGCGAGCATACCTGTCTAAAGGTGCACCTGAAGACGAGCTATCACTAATAGGGCATGTGATTAATTACTTAATTGGAATTTAACGATGTTATGCCTTCAGTTTACCGCTGCTGGCCAATATCGAGTATTTTACGAGCTCATAGATTTAAATCATCAAGGCCATCGACAAATTTTTAAAAGCATCATCAGTCATTAACAGTTTATGTATATAGTCTTTTTCGCTCGACCACCTCTCCAGCAACCGGAATATGTAGAAGAGACCCTAGTACTTGCGAAATTCTTGCCTCATTGGGTGAATTTTAATCGGGTTTTAAACATGTCCTTTTAAACGCGCCGATGATTGGAGAGCGATCAATTTAGTCTCAATATATTAGATAAAGAATTATCAACGGATGAAGAATAGTGTTGGAAAGCTATGATTATTATAGATCACATCATCACTATTATAAATTTAGATTAAAAGCTATAGTCAGACCTTATTTATACGTTGGATTAGGATCGCTCTGCTCTTCAGCGACGGAAGTGGTGACTTTTGGAAACCCATTTAAATTTGGGGTAGGTGGTGTAACCTTTGATATTTAAATACCGGTAGTGAAATGAATACTGTTATTTAATATTGTCCAGGGAGTTGTTGGAGGAAGAAGAGGGGAATGTTGTGGGGAAAATAAAACGGGAAAGTTGCTCGAAGGAGTGAGATAAAAAACAATACTGTAATTTGAAGAAAATAAAGAGGATTTTTGTTAAAAAAAAAACAAGCTTCTAACTTCACAGTGGCAACACACTTAAAAACAGAAAAGAGTAGTAGGCTGACTGTAGCATTTTCATATCTGCCGACGATGGTGCCGCTGCCTCCATCGGCCATTCGATTGGCGCTTAGGGATACATTGCCTCTAGGCTGTTGTCGCCTCTCGCGCCTATGTCGCCTGGGTGAAGGAGTTTTGGTTGCTGGAAGAAGGTATTTGAAGAGAAGGACTGGATGGAAAAAAATCGTGGAGAGCCTAGGGTAAGGGTTGGCGGTGAAGAATCGTGGAAGGGGAAGAGGGAATGTGTTCTGAGGATATCGCCTTCAATTTATTTCAATCTTGGCCCCCGGCGGGTGTGGTGGGGTGGGAAGGTTATGATTGAAGAGGGTGCAGTATTTGCAGTCGGAGGGAATCTTAATTTCTGGCGATATAGGAGTCTATTTGCGAGCAAACGGGACGGAATGGAACAGGTTGGGAAGGAGAGTTGACTCATCGAGATTGATGGAAAAATAAATGTCTTTATTTTTTTGAAAAGACGTTGGTGATATTCCAAAATGTATTGTTTGCACAAACCTAATTACAATTGTGTGCCGATTGGGTACGAGGATAACACTAATGATGTCTGTCTTATATGCACATGCTTCAAATACGTTGGATAAATGTAAGTTTCGCAGTAGACACGACTACCACATTGTTGCATTAAAGTCAGGGGCGGAATTATGTCGTTGCTCTTAGAGGAGTAGGTGTCATTACTTTCCGCAGCAACTTGGTGATATGCAATACTTCTCAGTGATAATGAGCGTGATAGCTAACGTGTTCAGACTATAGATATAATCTTATACTGACACTCTTCCCCAGTATTTTCTTCAAATTCTTGCATAACGATCCTCTCATAAGCTCTATTCCATTCATGAGCGCCTCCTTTGGAAACGCAATTCTCTTCATGATGCCCTCACGACCGTGTCTATTTTCCTGTATTGTACCGCCCAATGAACTCGTCCGCGTACTGAAGTTTGTAAACCACCACTTTTGTCTTATCCCTCATAAGATGAGAGCAAAATAGAATAGAATAGAATTTTATTGTTCGAGGACTAGTATCCTATGGAACAGGGTTACAATTTAACCTTTTTTAGTTTTGGTGCTGCAAATGGACAATATACCAATTATTTGAATTTCATACCTGCGCATTACATGCCAATAGAAACATTCGTAGGTATTCATAAAGGAGTATACATATGTTAACATAGACAAAATTCCAATTACATGACAGTGAAAACATGCTTAGGTATTCATACAAGATTATACACAAGGGAAAAAAATACAAAGTATAAATTATGCATCTCTTCTGAAGCTATATACACACACATGTGTGAAATATATATACATACATACATATACATACATATACACTTATATATGCACACTTTCTTATTATTGTTCTTTGGACAAGAAACCAAATTTTTCGGTGTGCACAAAAGGTAACACACATACAAGAGTATACCCATGTAAACATTAACAAAAAATAAATTATACACATCTTCAGAAAATGAATAGTTACAAATATACCAAAATAATATATATGTATACACTTATTATTATGCATTGGACAATGAACCAGATCGTTTTTCATTTAGGTTTGCACGGAAAGTTTGATATAAGTAATACGGAATCAATACATAAAGAAACCAGAAATTACAGGGTTATCACGAATGAATGGTGCCGTTTCAGTAATTCATAGGAAGATATTAGGGAAATATAATAATAATAACGATCAGTAATAATAATTCCAATAATTATCTCTGCCACAGGAGTAGTGCCTCATTCAATCCATCAAGGTCTTAAAACTATTTGACTGCCGAAAAACTTGTTCATTACAATACAAAAAGCAGCAATTTTTGATACATGTCGGATTGTCAGAAAATTTATCAACTCAGAGTAAAAAGACGAGAGTGTTTGGTGATACCCGCACCTAGCCTAAAACCAGGAAAAATGCTATTTTTAAAAAAATAATAATAATAAGAAATGTTATTATTATTCCAAATCATATCATTTTAAAATTTTCGACCTAAACCAATTGATGAACTGTATTCATGAAGCAAAGACAATAATGAAGAAAGTTTAGCTGATGCTTAAATTGAAGTTGAGCACCAACTGTTTGAAAATTTGTCGAGCGACTAAGGCAGACATATTGAAATTTATTATTTACAAACAACTGTTAAATGCGATAAATTCGAAAAAAAAACTTAAGCTGTAAGTAATTCTTTTATCTTTATATCATAGTCATTCTTTTATGGTAACCATGTTTATATAGGGAAAAAGAACAACATGCAATCGAACGTACTTGCTTGTGCCGCTATTAATTCCGCGAATTGCGAAAAAATCGCTATCCATGGTAGGAAGAGGAAAAAAGATGGCTTAGATGGAGGATACAATTCGTTCCCTCAGTGGGGAGGGGGTGGGGTTTAGAAGGGGGAGTAAGGGATGGGCCTACGTGCCGAAGGAGCTTTTTTGAGCATCTCTTTTTTCCCTTTTTAAGCACTTCAGGCGAAGAAACCGAGGAAAAGCTTTCATCGGCATCTGAAGATATCGTGCGCCGGCACACAGATTTCGGCTGTTTTGCATAAGTTTTCGTTCAATTTGCCCTCTTCGATTCAAGATCTATATGTATAGCCATCTTCCTCGAGACCAGGGTTTCGAAAAAAAATGGAAGGCATCCCGAGAGTGTTCTATTTACGGCATGAAGAAAATGGGCTCTGGTAAGATCCAGTCATGAACGTGAGTGATAACTAACCTAGGTTTTATGAATGCAATGACGATGCTTGAGAAATTTTTGCCAACCTTAATTTATATTTGTTATATAAAATCGGGCATGAAATATTTATCCTTTTCGATGTATTTTTCGTAAGATTTACGTTCGATACAATGAATGAATGCCCATAGCGTTACCTATTTCAGTATTTCACATTTGGGTTTAATGTTCCGTATTACTCTTATGCCTTTTTTTGGGATTATAACATATGAAGGTAAATTATAAGCCTTAGAATTGCTTTCTGTTTAATTGATTGCCGACTCCTGGGGATCGTGTAGGAATATGTGGTAGGTAATTTCGTAACCTTTGAGAGCGTTTACAGTTGAGTAAAATTCTCCCATTGGAATTAGTGGCTTGGAATTGCTTCGCTAGAATGCGTTGCCACGTTGCCTCTTTATGTTATATTCATTTAGAAAACTTCCTAGAAAAAAAGAGTCTAGCTTCTGAATACCATCACGTGGGGATTTCTGATGGGTGATTAGCCAAAATAAATTATCTTAAGATGAGTACTCTCTATTCCAACGCGGGGATAGAAGTTAAGCAGTATTGCCTATTTAAATTCAATCTTCATTAAAAAATCCTTTTCCACTCTGACGAGGTACTCAACCAAAATATTTTCTTAAAAAAAGACGAGGCAAAAATGTACCAGCAAGTCATATTCGTCAATTTTCTTTATCGCTTGTTTTATGCATTTAATTGTCATATAAATTTAACTGATTTATTCAAGAACATCAAATGATATGTTCTACTTGAGTTAATACAAGTTTAAGATATCCTTCTTGAGTAAACTCGGTGCTACTTGAACTCAAGAAAACCCATGGTACATAAAATTTCCATGGAATAATTTTTATCAAACTTAGTATGGTCGGTGGTAAGGCGGTTTTCTGGGTGGAAAGTGAATAAATGCCAATGGTTACATGGTATCCTGATACGTAAAAAAAATTGGGAACCCAAGAAAAGCCCTTGAGGTACCCCGTCGCGTCTTGGGGTGGAACCACATGAGTAAGATAGGGAGAGAAGTTTCATGAGAAACAACTGCGTGGGTCTAGTTTATGAGTTTTGGTGAGTCTATGATTTTGGTCATATAACTGCCTGCCGCGTAACATTGACGCGTGAACCTGCACATGAAATCCGCGTCACAACGGCACCTATGAATAGTATTCCATCACAGATGAAGCTAAATATTCAACCAAAGCAATGGTTACGCCATTCAAAATGTTTGATAACTTTGTTGACCGACGGTGCAATAAACTAGTGCTTAACTAAACACTCCGAGCCTCTCTAAGGAATTGATATCCACGCCGTTGTGTTTATGAACGCACAAACTGCGTCGCAAATTTTTGGCATGTTATCTTCAGTCCCTTGTGGTTGTTATGGGCATCGCGATGATGAGGTGAAGAGTTTGTAGTTCGTCCGGCTGCCGGGCGCCACGAATCGCAGACGTCATCGAGAGAGCGAGAGGTCTTATTTCTACGGGCGGGGGAGGAAGGGATTTTATTTAGGTTGGGTAAGGGGTCCCCCTCGCTTGCACCCTGTCGACCTCCCCCACCCTTGAGAAGAAGGAGTGCTGTCGTACCCCCGGAAGTGGTAAGGGTCCCCTCTCCTGGCGCATAACAAGCGGGTCTTGCTGATTCGGGATTTGCAAAGTGAAATCCCACACTGGTGTCCGCTTCTCTTAGGAGAATATGAGAGACATCTCTTGTGGCCATTTCATCCCTCCCCTTTTCACCCTACTCTACTCCCCCCACGAATATATGAATTCAGCGAGTGTTCTTGGGCGCTGCAAACTCCCTTAAACTTCCTTCCGCCCTTCACATTTCGATGGGTTCCAAGATCTTACTAAGTTCTCGGCGCCCTGCCTGCCTTCACGTGCCTCTCCTCATTTGTTAACGCAATATTTGTTAAGTAGAAAGAAAAGGAAGTGCTCACCTTTGGAAAGAATTAGCGATTCTGGTGGTTCTTGAGTTATTGCTCTTTTCTAAAAAAAAATAACTCACCATAAAAAAAAATACCTTTTATCATCGACCATACTGAATTGACCTGGGAAAATTTTTTTAAAGGAAATTTTATACTCACTAGCTTCCATGAATTCTAATAGGAATATGCTCACTCAAGGAAGATGTCTAAAACTATAGTAAAAAACTCAAGAAGGACATTAGGGGAGTTAAATTGGAAATTTGGTATCATTTAAAGTTCGTGAACCGATCAGTTAAATTTTTTCTTAGATATTACACTATTACTTATACTACTGATTTAAACTTATAATGGAATAACACAAAGTCAATAATGAGTTTGAGAATTTTTTGAATAAATGAATTAAATTTTTACGTGCATTCAATCCATAAAACACTTAGTTATGAAGTAAATTGACGTACATGACTTCAATCATTTTTTACTTATCTTTTATAAGAAAATATATTCCGTTTCTACCATAATTATGGCTCACAATTTTCCCATTCTACTCCTGAAAGCCTCAAAAGAAGTAGACGGGACACCGTAATCGTGATGCATGAATATCAGATAGCAGCGGATTATAGAAACATAAGTAAAGAAACAATGGATTCGCACTTACATTTGGAGTAAGCTTCTTTACGGAAATGGGGCATGGGTATTGACAGTAGCGGAGAAATAAACTGTGAAGCCCTTTGAAATGTGGTGCTACAGGAAATTGATGAGTATAAAGTGGATCGATCAAGTAATTAATGAGGAAGATCTAAGGAAAGCAGGAGGTAAAAGAGGCTTCGCGAAAGTCATAATAAGAAGAATGAACAACCTAATCGGCCATATCTCAAGACATCATGGCCTGATGAATGCAATCGTCGAGGGAACAAGTGGATGACAAGAACGGAAGAGGAAGACCTCGAATAAAAAATATGGAGAAGGTTAAAGGAAATGAAAGGAGCAAAATACATAGGCGTGAAAATGTAACATGATTGGAGAACTTAGTGGTGAGCTGCGTCAAACCAAGCTTAGACTTGTTGAGCATTGATGACCATGATGATGATGGTCCAATGAAGGAAATCATCGAATGTGGATGGAGAAAATGGCAGAGGAAAACCTTGGATAAAATAGGTGGAGCATTTTTAGAAGGAGTAGATATACGTAGGACTAAAAGATAAGTAGTTTATATCTTTGGCTAAGTTATAACAACGTGTATCTCTAAAATAGCAACTTTTCAGGAGAGAAAAAAAATATTTTTCAAATTGTATATAAGTTTAATTGAAATTAAAAACCAAAAATACAACTTAAATGTACATGAAACTGAAAAAAAGCATGTATCTGCAAAGAAAGAGTTTTTTTTTGCTTGAATTTTATTTTCATCAACAGTATGAGCATTATTATCTCAGACCATCCAAATTTAGAGATACGTATAGTTAGAACTTAACCATCGATATGTTGGAGTATAGGGATGAGTCAATCCAATCTTCAGATTATTCACTTTTGATGATAAACGCTCATCATGACGTCACTTTGCGTCATAAGCAGGTATCACCAATGAGGCGGCGCCGAAAATCCGATGTCCACAGCCATCGCAGTGAGCACAATGGCCTCCACATTCTCCCCTTTCTTCCCCAAAACACTGCGGGGTGGCTATGAGATTATGATTTCTTCGCTCTGTCGGGAACGCCCTTATCGGGGTCGTTAGGCCCTGCCTTTCGACCTTTCCTTCCCCCTCGATCATCGACTGCCAATAACACTCGACACCTCCTTCTCCAATCGACTCGTCTCACTTCTTCGTTCGCAATGGGTCAATTCCCAGGCGTCCGTTGCTTTTAAAAGCAGTTTGTAAAAGTAGTTGCAGTAGTCCACAGTTATTTCAGTACTCGGCTATTTTTAGCACTGAGGTGTTATTTTCGAGGGACTAAAAAGTTTAAACAAGGGTTTTAATTGTGCCTCCGATGGATTAAAGGCCGAAGTTTTCTATATTAAAATGCTTTAAATTTCTGCTATGTGTCACATGCTGACCAAGGGAGTAATTCTTAGTATTTTCTGTTTAAGAGACATTTATTTATCTGACATCTTTCCACGGAGCGGTAATGCTTGAACTGTATGTCTGATTTATCTACGAACTAGTAGCATTGCGAGGACTCTTCTTGTCATCAAAACGAGTTGTTAGCCTTATGTATATGTATGAGATTTTTTTCTTCTTCCTTCCACAGCTATTTCAAAAATTTGTACTAATATTTAAAGTTCTTGCATCTTTGCGAGCAGTTTGAAATTCACTATGTTATTTATTGTAAAGTAAACAATCATCGATATTTTAGAAGAACATAATGAGAAATTTTACAAAAATTAATTACAAGAACTGCTCATTTTTGATCAAATTTTTCTGCTCGCTGTCGTCAGTCATCCTCGATCGCAAAATTTCTTTCTTGAATCATTCAGGTTGCCCTTGTTTATTATCAATTTTCCTAATTTTCATGACATTCATTCTAATAAATCATGTTTTCTCTAACGGTCCTAACTTGGTTGTAGTTAATGTCATGTGTGTCCTCTCTGCATAATATCACGTGTCTCAAAGCATAGATAACAGCGCTTGTTTTAATAATTTTGCCCTTGCTTAAGTATGCGGCGCTATCTTAAAAAAGTGGAAAAATAATAAAAACGAATGTTTCGTATAAATAGGGTACGCATATCCTCCAAGTTCTGACTTGGTTCCGGAAAATAGTGCTATTTTGCGGGATATCTTGGTCGTGGATATTTGTTTTCTGTTCCTCAGTTTCTCAGTTTGAGCAGATAATGATCGCGGATAAGGAGCGTAGTAGTATGTTGTGCGTAAGGGGTGCGTCCCTCCGCATCCCCTGACACTCGGATTGCTTCCTCAGGCGCCCTTGGACCGTCTGGCGCCGTCCTGATCCCTCGCTCTGATTGGCCAAACTGCTCCGGCGCACGATGTGATGAGAGTCGTCGGGAAATGTTTGAGGGATGAAAGTTGGCCATCGGCCGATGATGATTTGCGACCCGAGAGGCGAGCGGGAAGGGTTGCTTAGCAGATACACCCCCAAAAAAGGCCCCAAGGGGTCAGGGGGGGGGGGCGTGTAAGGGGTTGGGTTGGGGTAGATAAGAAGCAGCCTTGGGGCGGTCGCAAAGGGCGTGTGTGTACGGGAGTAAGACGTGGGGGGCGTTTGGCGATCGTCTTCCACAGTATTATTCGTCGCTCTCCAGTGATCTGCATGCGCAGGATCTAAAGGCGGGCATTCGGAGTTTCTTTACGAGATATCTAATGAATGACTTCCTGTTATATCAGGAAAATTTCTTTTTTTAGCATGCTTCAACTATGTAAAATTTTAGGTTTTACCGGGGTATAGGTTGATGAAAAATTTCTCGGGATTCCCACCGGGTGTGGTATTGGGTTAATTCTCCCAACGTTTCAATGGCTGAGTCTGCCATCGTCTTCAGGGGTAGATGGTTGGCTCTATATTTTCATCTACCCCTGAAGACGATGGCAGACTCAGCCATTGAAACGTTGGGAGAATTAACCCAATACCACACCCGGTGGGAATCCCGAGAAATTTTTCATCAATGCTTCAACTATTTTAGGAGCACACTGGAAGTAACTGTTATAGGCGAGGTGCAATTGATTGACATCCTGTTTTATTTGAAAAGAAAGAGTTGGTGATTTGGCGAAAAATGGCTAATAGGGCAATTTTATTGGTAAAACATAGGAAGTTGTGAGGATTGTATTTCTTTTGGTGAAAGAACAAACATTCACGGGCCTCTCCTCACTCCTTTCCATCCCATTCCCCAAGAAAATTTTCTCTCCATTCACATATTCATCACCTTTTTCTTTTCCTCTCCTTATTTCCCATACCTCAGCTCCACATGAAATCACACTTTCAAGTACCTATTGTTTTTTTATATTTGTAATCTTGATTTTCTACCGATGTATTAATCCCATGGAATGAATTTTAGAGTTTTTATGATAGTTCTTCTCTTCGCAGTACTTTTGTCAATGTATTTTTTTTGCGATCGTCGTCATCAATCTTATTCGTCATTCTCCCATGATCTGCATGCGGATCTTCCTCTTTTCAATTATCTGGAAGTTTCCATTCCAACATTTTCTCGGGTCATCTGATAACATGCATCCTATTAACATGGCCGCACTGGATTGTTTCCTTTCTTCCTCGTCTGTATCCTTTTCCACTTCCATCATCTTCTTATTGCTTCCTAACATTATCCAGTCTACTCTCTGCAACTACTCTTGAAAATTTTCTCAGTTGTCAATTACCCTTTTTCTTTTACACACCTTTTTTCCTGTGCCTCTACTCCATATGTAATCACAGTTTCAACTATTTTTTATATTAGTATTTTTTATTTTCTGTTAACGTATTTATCCCATATAATAGAATGTAGAGTGTTTATGATATTTCTTAATTTCTTGATTATTTTGTCAATCTCATGGTTACTACCTCTGCTTTTATCAAAAGATCATTGAAGAATTTTATTTCACCATCACCTCGGATTGAAATGAAATACATAAAGCATGAAGTATATGTCCACTTAAATTTTTTTCACATCCTTTACGGAATACCCGAAGATGACGCATGAATGTGTCGAAAATAGTCGTACGTGAAAACATTAAAGTGGACGTACACTACATGCTTCACGCATTTCATTTACATTAGTATGTGCCACTACATCTCGCCTCACACCGTGACCTCTGATTTAATCTGTTACGTGACTTTCGTTGCAACCTTTAAATCTTTGCTTTAAACGGAAGAGAATCGCTCCCATCGTAACGATAGCAGGCCTTCTTCAAAGTTTTGGTCCTAGTCTTCCAACGCATCCGAAATCATGGAGAGGACTTTTCTCTCTTATTCCCTTGATTTTCTCAAACTCTTAACTCGCTCCTGCCGCCAGTCCTGTCGGATGGCGCCTGTAAAGAAAGAGGGGGGTGGGGTAGACGCCCCCACTCTCCGAGTGTAAGGAACTCGGCAGCCGCGGTCAATAGGCTCGTCTGTGCACTCTCGGAGCCGACCTGTTGTTGGTCGTGCAGTGCATTTACCTTTAGCATCGATCTCTTCTGCTCTTTCGTTCCCCTCCCCGCGCTTGTGCTGACATCTATAAACGATTGACTCCAGAGGAAGTGCACATACCCTTAATTATTCTCAACGGAGAGATGTATTGTTTTTTTTTTCCTTTCGAACACTGACAGAATTATTACTAACCCTAATCAACCCAGAAAAAAATCTGCTTGCTCAGGTTTAGAGGCTCATGTTACACCAGGTTCAGGTTTAATTTTGATAGAATTTTTAATCATGTTTATCTTAGGCGGATTTAGGAGGGGGCACGTGTCCCCCCAGACGCTTGAAAAATTGACAAAATGTTTAATGCGGTCATCATTACGTTCGTTTTGTTTTGTATATTACGGAGCCTCAATCATTGAATTTAATATTGAGAACTTTCATATCAAAATAAATAGAATATTCTCGACAGTAATTGTTGTATTATGTTTTTAATCTCAAATGTGAGAAGACCTGTCAGATCCTTGTGCCCCATCCCCCAGAAAAAAAATCCTGGATCTTCCCCTGATGATTATAGAAGGACATGTAGTATTTAGTAATTTTCCTTGTCTTGATGTAGCTTACACCGACCTAGGTTATCTTTTGAAAACAAGTTCGCGATAAGCTCGATTTAGCCTTTTCCCCTCTTAAGAATTCTGCTTGAGATTGTGTAGAAGTTTTGATACGTTTCTATTATGGACGTCTTTAGTAAACTAGCGAAATATTTTGGTGATACATCGACTTGTTTCTTCGGAATGGCACGTAGCCACATGGCTATACTGGCTGGTGACAAGGTCAGAATCTAATGTTGTTCAATATCTACGAGTGACCTTGAAAGAAAGGATGAATCTTGAGGGAAGGAATGCGTTTCAATGAAGGAAAGTTGAAATAATCTATACAGTACCATTTCCTGCTTACCGTTTTGATAATTGCATGTAATTTACAAATAGTGGGCTTCCATATTGAAGTTCCGCTTCGCAACTGTCTGTTTCCATCAGTGAGATATTTCCTTCAGGTTCAAGAATAAACGAATAAGTGGTTTGAGTTATTGTAAGCTTCAACAACATATTTGTTACGATTCGACAGGTAAGAGGAGTGCGGTTATTCTTCAGTGGCGGATACATATGGAGGGCGCAGGGGGCGCGCGCCCTCCTTGCGGGGCCGCCCCCATTCCCCAGCATTGCAGATCCGGAATTGTAACTTTTTTATATCATGAGAAGGCATTGTCTTGTAGGAGGGTACAATCAGTTTAAACAAAACTTGACTAAAATTTGCTTGCGACTTATTTTTCATTACGATAAAAGTAAAGGCAGATCAAGATATATTTTTCGCCCCTACCTTGTGTTTTTTTCTGTATTCGCCACTGGTTTTCTTCAAGAGTCTAATTTATTCAGAATGGTGGGATGTGCGACTACGGTTGGCGTAAATGTGTTATACTATTCTCCCGTTTGAGGTAGGTTTACACGGAGTCTCATTGTCAGAGTACACCGGCTTATCTTGTAGCCCAAATTGGACTTCCTTTCTCAATTCATTAAAGGCCCATTCCCTTTCATTCTATCCACAAATCCTATTCTATTCTGTCCATTACCTCGCTAACATTGTATTCCTCACTATGACTCTTTATCAGGGCTGGGAAGTATTTCGAAGAAAATTATTTTAAATACATTTGTGATTTGTATTTGGTATTTCAAATACACGACCTAAATGTGTCTTGTATTTTGTATTTCAAATAAATATTTTTAGTATTTTACCATTCTAAAATAAAAAAATTCATTTGTGAAATGCATTTTAAAGTAGCTCTGATAACGCTTCTGTAACATTATGCTTCAGACATTGCTTAATTTTCGTTAGAATCGTTTTCTTTATGTTTTCAAACACCCATACCGTAACAAGACAGGCTATATTTTTTTAAGATCTCATAGTTTCCATGCAAATGTATTTTGTATTTTAAAATATATTTTAAGTTCTATTTTGTAGTTTGTTTTTCAAATACCCAAGTCAAAGGTATTTTATATTTTGCATTTCAAATAAATTTCGAGCTGAATTTTTTATATTGTGTTTCAAATTCATTTAGAGCGCTATTCTGTATTTTGTATTTCAAATTCCTCTGCCTGTATTTTTCCCAGCCCTGCTCTTGTTTTTAACATTCCCTCCGTGCTTAGCACTCGCTCCATTTAAATCTTCTGTCTTTTCCGTGTCTCATGTTGAAGCCTCCTCTCTTTATCCATTATGTCCAGAAATTCGCCGCACTTTATCCTCTGCGTCCATTTAAATCTCCCCACTCTTCTTCATGGACACATTTCGAGTGCCCACAGTCATTTCTCCTCCTTCTTGAGTGTTCATCATTCCGCTCCGTAAAGTGCTACACTCCATATCAGACCCTTCACTAGCCTTTTCTTAAAATTCTTGCATAACGATCCGCTCATCAGCTCTTTCCTATTCATGAAACGACTCCTTTTTTATCGCGATTCTTTTCTTGATGTGTTATTATCGGAAACAAAGGAAAGGTAGGTGGGGGAGAAAATTTCTCCCCGAATTAAATTTTTCGTCCGTCAGAAGATACGCCGGAGATTGGACGCTGGTCAAATGCCCAGCGTAGCTACAAACAAGAGCATTTGACTTGTGTGCATGGTAACCGATTGTCGATATCAATTTGCCCATGAATTCTCGCAATTTAACCAAAAGAAATGCCGATGTCATTATGCTTAAGTTGGAAAATAAATTTTAGGAAACTTAATTTTAAACATTTAGCTCCCGTTATTTTCTGAAGACACCTCGTGTGAAGTAGCCTCTGGTCCACAATTGTCTTCATCTCATGTTTGGAAATTTTAACTCAGTATTTTCCGAGATGAAGACATTTTACATTGGAGAAAGCGGCAAGTTTTGACAAAGGTATTGTTACTCTATATCCTCTGCAAATTTCATGGTTATAGGGAAAGCCTTTTAAGGATAAGTGCCACTCCAAGAAAGACAAAATACGACCGCCATTAGTTAAGAATGATAAGTCTCGTTAAGAGCAGGTATGACTTTTCCAGGAGTTGATATTTTTCATTTGTACATAGAAGCAGATGTTGGCAGAGTTTTACCACTTATGTCACCTGTAAAACCAGGATGATATCGCATGAAATAATCGATGCGTAACGAAGTGAGACAAAGGAGAGGTAGATCTCCGCAGTTGTATGGGATTGCTAAACCATAGTCCTAGACAGGCATGAGCGATTGCACTCCTAGCGTGCTAACTACCGGGTCTTCATTGGTTTTATTTAGCCCTTGATATAATAGTGTAAGGAATAACAAAATATCCCTCAGAAAGCCGTAAAACTCACCATTTTGAAACGTCTATCTTAAAATTCCGCAATTTATTAATCTCCCACCTACCGCTTATCCTGGTGGGTATTCCATACCCCCACACATACCAGTATTATTTGCACTTAAAACCCCCCAGGCTTAATTCCTAGCTGCGCCCCTGTTTGAGGGCATCTATCGTTTTAATTGGCGATTCGGATTAGTTATTGAAGAATTTCCGGCCGACGTCCTTCACCTTTTCCCCTAGCGGTGCTTCTAAGGTGACCAGGCACAACGCCGCATTCGCGACTGTATGCCTATGATCAGGCGCCGTTGGAGTGACGAGTCTTCTTAAGCGCACCGCACCCGACGTGTCTAAGCGTTTCGTGAGCGCGGCCGCGGGTGGCAGCACCTCCGCTCGCTCTCTCTCCCCACCCCTTTTAGGCGCGCGCAGCCGACGCCCCCGACGCTGGGGCGTCGGTGGAAGGGGGCGAGTCGGTGAGTGGGAGGCAGGGGTGGGTATAGGGGAGAGGATTGGGGGGGGGGGCAAGCATTTTTTGGCTCTGCCTCTTACGCGGGGGAGTCCCTTCTCGGTGAGCTCATATACGCGCGATTTCAACCCCCCCTCCCCATTCCACCCTATCCCCCTCGTAGTGCGAAAGGGAGGGGGAGGGGGTGTGGGTGGGATGGGGGCGGTGTGTGCGTTCAGTCAGACGTCCGCACGCTCCGAGGCGTGCCAGTCTGCGACGAGCGGTAGCGGAGACCGTAAGCCTTGTCCTCAGAGACAGCGTGTGTTTGTGCAACTGTTGTGTCCGCCTCTGTGCAGCGGATGGATCGTCTAATGGATTTCGCCTCCCTCAGTCCCATTTGATCGCTCAAATATATATGCTTCCAGCCGTTCCGATTTGTTTCGCTCGCGATTGGCATTGACTTGATTCGCGCCTTCCACTGCTCTCCGCTTCGCGTGACGCATAAGGCGTTCGATTGCATCCCATTGCACCTCTGCTCATCGGATTGTGCACGTTTGAGCCGAATCTCCGCGCCTGGTGTCACGGTTTTCTCTTTATCCCCGTATTGTTGGAGGCAGCTTCGGTGGGGCACGAAGGGGGCGCGACTTTAGGGCCCAAGACCTTGAAGGAATTGCATGGTGTGTGGAGGTAGCGACCGGTAGCCTAGAACATTGGTGCCATAGGAAGTGTGGAGAGAAACAGATTACCGGCTTTGGAATCAGTCTGCGATTAGGCGCCAAGAAGACCACGGCTTGAAGTTCCATTCAACGGACGGAGTTTAGTACTTGTGAAGTGTCCTCCACTCAACATTCAAGGAGTGAGCGGGTGAACTCCGAAAATTCTCTGCCAATGCCGGAGCTCAATACCCGGCCCAGGTGGTGTACCGTCCCTCCATGGTACCTATTCTATTCTATGAGTTGAAATTCTCCAAGTCTAGAAGACGTCTAGTTCTCTTGAAAATCGCCCCGTGACTTCTTTCCCCGTTTGCGGAGTCGTTGCCCTTGGAATCTTTGCGAGTTATCGGCCAAAACTCTTTGTCGCGCAGCTCCCGGCTGCGGGCCTATCCAACCGCTTTTCTCTCATCCACTCGGTCAACCACGCCGACTGTATCTCGTCAGCAGCCCTATTCTCTTTAACTGATCCGACGCGATTAGAGTATACCGGCCGAACTGAAGCACTCCTCATTGATCTGTGGATTTTCGCCGTGGGATCATTGCCCGCCGGTCATCGAGACGACCTTTTCTTTCCCGTGTGCTGTCGTGAAGTGTTGGTGAAGTGGCGCGGTTGTGTCATGGGTGCGGCGTCGTGAAGGCACCCGCCATGCCTCCGCCGTCGTCCGTGGCGACGGACCAGCTGGCCGGCGAGGGCGTGTACTGGCGGCTGCAGATCAAGAGGCGCGGCAACACCACCATCTCCCGCACCTCGCCTTCCACGCCCACCGCACCCGGCCACCGGCGATACGCCCAGGTGGGCAACGCGCTCTGGAAAACGTGGTGAGTCGTCGATAGTTCGAGCAACTACATAATGCCATTTGGCATTTTACTGCGAGAGTGTTTTTAATGTGAATGGAGTGAGAAAACCCTCCACGCTTTGTTCGCACACTAGCTCCTATTATCTAGAGAACTTTGGCCGTCACCTGGTGAAATTACAACGAAATTAATAGACTAGAATTTGTACTTTTACACAATTACTGTATTACACAACCAGTTACAAATACGTCTGTCATCATCATCATCATAAGTTTCAGATAAAAGGAAGTGGTAAAACCTAATAGATAAAATTATATAAGAACTATGGTACCACTGAATTTTGCACAAAAAAATGCAGTCGTCACGGTATGTACTGTATTAGCCATGCTGGGCATATTACTTCACAATCATCATCATAAGTCAACGATTCTAAGATTGGTAAACGCAGCTCTCCATTCCTCTCTCCTATCCGAAAGCGTTTTCATAATGACGTATAATTTCTTCTCTTTTACATCCTTTATAAACCTGTCCTATGTAACTTATTCGAGGCCGTCCCTTGCTCTTCTTCCCGTCCACCCGTCCTTCTAAGTTTGTTTTAAATTAAATTATACATCTGTGCCATTTTTAAATGATTCCCAAGTGAGCAATAACATAATTGTGGACTAGTTAAAGCCTATTGTTTCAAGTGGACTTGTTCCCCTGTCAGATTTAAGCTAACTCTCGCTCTATTGTTCTTTTTCCGGTGTCGTATAATTTGTTTAAAATTTAAACTATCATGTAGAAAATTTCAGGAAAAAAAGGGCTGTTACTTTACAGTAATTGCCTTTATCTCAAGTTTTACTTTGCATTTTCTCGAATACAAAATTTTCATATTTTAAAAGCCGATGAATATTGACAAGAGCGTGTGCTATGTTTATCTCGGAAGCTTTAACGCAATAGCGTAAGCTTTAAAGTAGAAATACGTCAGGAAAAATAATTGTTTTCCGAGGAAGAAGGTGATATGCACGGCCTTCATTGAACACCTCCTTCTAGAGCGATCTTTTTCGGTTGCGAATACGCTTAAAACGTGAATATCCAGGGTTTATAAAGTAGACTTTTCCAAATAAATTTGAATATTTTGATTTTTGCCGATTAATTAAGACCCCAGGTTTAGTTTTCTTTTATATGTGAGATACAGGCATAAGTAAAACAGGGTCTAGTCTGCTTACCCTTCAAGGTGATAGCTGAACTTTTAAGCGAGTGATCCGTCACCAGAAAGAGACTGATTGGGAGGTAGGCAGGCGTCCTATTAAACCATCTTCATTGTAATACCATTTTTATTGGAGCTCACCTTTTTCTAAAGGGATTTCCTCCTTCCTCTCTCATCCCTGCACCCTGATTTTGGCCAATTCCCTGATTACGACCCAACTTCATTGAAATTAAATTCGTCTATTCTTAGTCGAGATCACCATATTATCTCACCCTTCTTCCCTCATCCTTAGACCGGGATTTTTTGCCGACTCCCTTATCAACTTAATGATTAGATGGCGATATTCTGTGGAACCGTATGACGAGTAACACAATGGCAAAAACAACGTTATGGTCCACAGATTTTTATTCGCCGGCCCTGGTTTTTTCAAACTGTGAACATTACGTAGTTTGTTGGATCGGTAAAAAAAGTCTGTTTTTGTCCGTCGTCATGAAACCGTTTCCCTGATGATGATATCTAACGTCGATAACGGTCAATTAAATATAGGGGCGCGATGGATTGCGTATTTATTTCATTCAATTTGCTGTCGAGTTCTAACAAAGCTAACGCACACTTTCTTATATTCGTGTTATGAAATCCAAGTACTCGGACTAGAGAGAGGCTGCACTCTAGGCTTACATTACTCGGGCGATTGAGGATGGATATCTTTAGGAGCGACACGGAGAACATCATATTAGAGCCCCGCAATATTTCCCCATCCGACAGAAGCGATAAATAAATAGAGACATTTTGCCGAACGGATGTGTATGAGAATTCTTTTTTCCCCGAACAATAGAGGACTTTAATCAATGCTAGCTGTAATTTCGGTCGAGAATTTCCTTTTCTGGTGTTTTAACACCACACGCATATTGAACGGCTTGCGGGGTAGTGTATAGATATTTCGAAGGAAACTATTGTGCAAAGTAAGAATGGGTACTACCAGTCCTCTAGTTCACACCCTTAATACCACCTCCTCACCAATTATTATAATACATTAACAAATGTCAGGTTAGAGTATATCCTTTTTATTTGTAAACGGCTGGTGTTCTAACACCCCCGCCACCCGCCTTTTTTAGGCGGCTTGCGGGGTAATATGTAGATATTTCGAAGGTAACTATTGCGAAAAAGTGAGAATGTGCACTCCCAGAATCCTCTAGTTTATACTTTGAACACTACTTATCCACCAGTTATTAATAGGCTTTAATAAGTAACTTGTTACAACAAATAATTTGTTGATGGCTTCGTATGGAATGGTCCCGGATTCAAATTTATTTTAAATTAATTAATTAAAAATTAATCCTTTAGGCACCTCTAAATTAGCCAAGAAACTACCTATAAATTATCCATTTAAACGTAATTTGAGCATTTATTTTTTTTATTTGTTCTACGGCTGGTGTCCTAACACCCCCTGCCACACGCCTCTTTAGGTGGCTTGCGGGGTAGTATGTAGATGTTTGATGTCACTCGGCCGTCTGCCTTCACGTTATTGTGCACATTGTGCGCAGTGCTAAAAGTGGTACATTAGCACTTGCACAAATGTATGCTGCTGGCTTTGAGCGGCTTTCCCTCTCTCTCTCTCTAGAACCTCCCCGGAAATTATTTCAACTGCGACCCTTTTTGGCCTCTCCCGTGTGAGCCATTTATTTTTTCCCCTTTGCTGACTCCCTTTGTCTCTCTCTTGAGCTCGAAATAATTTCCAGCACCCCCACACACATGTCCACGGCAAATTGTGCAACCCCCCTCATCCCCCCCCCCCCCGACACTTTGACCCCCCCCCCCCTAAAATGCTTCCGGAAATCATCCTTCCTCCAGCCAGCTTCGTATCTAATCTTCTCTCCACCACCCGTTTTCGGGAGGGAGCGGGCAGGCGACTCTTTGGATAAAGCGTTACTAATTTACATTTTGCTATCGAGTTGACCTGGCCAGATTTTGAGCATTTTTTTTAGTAAATATTGAGGGGAGCATGGTGGATCAGTGCGTGGAGCGCGTGGTTCTTGATCGATCGGTCCAGGGTTCGTATCTACAGTTAATCCCTCGGACATCACTGACCAAATGCAAGGTGGCCCAGGGAAGGGAAATGGTCCCCCTACCATGAATATTTGTTATTCTACCGCCTGTGGTTTAGTTTTAGGTGAGTTCTACCCTCACCTGCCAAAATCAACCTCCGGTGTTATATTGAGCGATTGAGAAATTTTGCTAGGGTAATAATCTGGCTAGGTAAAACAGAGTTATCGCGAATAAAATCCAATGGAGAAGTGAAAAAAAAATGAAGTGAACTTACGCAGTTTATTTTTTTAACATCTCCTCCAGGTTTTTCTCTTTTGTTAGTTAGATTCATTTTCGGAGTTTGTAAATTTACCAGTCGTTAGTCACGCCAATATCACTCCAAGTGGGCGGGCGCTCCGCCGCAGGTTTATCGCGAATATAAATTGCACTCCTAAATTTTTTATGTTAAGGTATCTTCAAATGAAAAAAAGGCTGCTTAAGGTGTTCAAATAGCATTTTTGACGCGGTATATAATGCATATTCAAGTTTCATATTTGACCCATAATTGTTTGACTTTGTTGTAAGTACGTTGATGTTTGCACGTATGTCTTTGCTCAATTGTAGGTCTTCTTTAT
This sequence comes from Ischnura elegans, assembly GCF_921293095.1. Lineage (NCBI taxonomy): Eukaryota > Metazoa > Arthropoda > Insecta > Odonata > Coenagrionidae > Ischnura > Ischnura elegans. The sequence goes on from NC_060247.1 coordinate 113,406,137, forward strand.
ATTAACATCTGATATTCTTTGTATGTTGACGATAATGTATTTTATTTACTCTGTTTTTACATATACACAAGTTTTGATACCCTAGTTTATGCTATTAGCGTAACGGTTAGCGCGATTCACACTGTCATCTATCATAGCATCAACAATAAATAAATGGCGTGCGCCACGTTCTCATTGGGCCGTCAAGATCTCTTCGATGTCACGTGGCTCCTGAGGCGTTGGGTGGATAAATGGTCCGGATATCGGTAATAGTGCCTCTTTCATTGAAAACTGAATACATTAGGACACAGGCTGTGAGAGCTCGGAAAGCAAAGTGTTCGACAATTTTCCTTGGGCGCTCCCAACGTTGTGTTAAAAGAGCAGCGGATAGTGCCAATCTAAAGGAATACATTCACCGTTCGAATTGAAACTATCAATAGTCATCAGTGAATCTGTTTCGTTTTGTTCATTGCAAGCGTTAGCATGTAATAGTAGTACTCTTATTTTCAATTTCTCTGGAATTGAAGCCTGTATGACGCCGAATCTGCCTTATGTCGAGTCCCATTGTTTAATTGTTAACCTAATGGAAACGAATTATTTTTGCTTTTCGGCATATTTTATTACTTGTAGTCAGCAAATGTTTGTGACTTTAAACAGAATTTATATTCCCTCCTGGGGTTTTTCATCTTTTCTCGATAAGGATAGCCTGTGGATTCTAAGAATGAGTAAGTGTAGTGCAGCGTGTATGGCTCATACAAATGCCTCTAATCTAGATAATTTTGGTGGTCAGTTTATTCGTTGCCGAAAATGGTGAAGTACAGGTAACGTACTCTATGTTGTGCTCCTCCTAATGGGCAGGTGGTGAACAAGAATCGTACGCAATAAATTTAAAGATGTAAGCCTAGAGTACACGAAGCGTACACTGTAATGTTATTACTGGGAAGTAACGTCAACTTACGTGTCGTTCACCTTTCGATTATATATCGTCTCGGGTAGAGTTCCAGTGTTGCCATTGTTGACATTCATTTACGCGTAAAATGGGACAATCTGCGTTTCATTCACTTTCAGTACTCTTCGTGTCCGCTACCTTCAGACGAGGAGTGCAAAATGTATACTTCACTGTACGTTACAATTTTCGGTAGAGGTTTGCTATGGCCCACCTGTTTTATTTTTATTTTCATCCAGCTCGCAATCAATACTGCTTCACCCCATTATTATGTTATGCGCCGGGCGATGGGTCATTATGGAGTGTTTCCCTTTCGTTGGAGCGACTCGGTCGATGAAAATTGAATGCGTGAAAGTTCAGATGAAAGGGAAAGAGCGCGTCACCTCACAAAATGCGAGTGACCGGAAGTCCGCGCTAATCGCCCGCCATTCAGGCCACCCAAGCCTCTTTCCTCATGCTAGTATGCAATCATTTGTTTTTGGTGATTTAAATAGAAAAGATACGCCTAGCTCGGACTCTAATCTGTGTAGCCTCGAATTACTAACGACTCCGGAAAATACGTAAGTATTTTTGTCACCGGAATATCGATTATTTCAAAGAACCCGTTTGACAAAAAATGTAATGTGCTGAATTCGCTAAGTATCAACGAACTCAGGCTTAATGTATAGAAAATAACATGTTGCTTCAACGGATTAAGAGATTCTTCGGTTTTCCTGAGCCACGAGTTAAGGAGGGATAACAAGAATTCTCGTTTTTACTTTTAGTTCATTAAGCCAATTTAATTTCACTATTTTCATAAGTTACGTGTAAATACAATAAATAATGTAATTTTGCGCAAGTTATACACTTATAGAATGTCTGCAAATATTTTTTGTGCGTATAAATTCATGTTTTCGAATTAGCTACTTTCACGCATTCGCGTAACACCAAAAAGGATTACTGACATGATACATTGGTAAGTCCAAAAAATTCCATTGATTTTTTTTTAATTTGAAACAATTGCACTTTAGAGAGAACAGTTCGTAAGTGTTCAGATTTAACCTGCCGGCGAATGCCGTACGCAACGTGTTGTTAGTACCATTGTATTTTTCCATTATTCTTAATTATCTTGCTATGCATTTCATCTCTTAAATACATTTTAAAAATTTGACTTATCAAGCCGTTGAAACTAATATAGGCGTTTATTAATCGGTGAAAGGTGTTACAAGCTTTTGGTTTATGTCAAGCTCGCCTTACCTACGAGGTTCTCGAGATGTCTTTACTGAACTGAACCTTGGTCTGCGTCGTCTCTCGGAAGACTTTGGCTGGGTGAAAAGAGGCAGTTTTGCCTCCGAAGTGTTGCCGTAGTTGCGCGCGAAGGTGCTCACTTGTTTTGTTTGCGCGGCGATATTAGCTGGTGGTGAATAACAATAAGCAGCCCTACCGTTGGCTCTCTCTCTCTCTCTGTTAATTCGAGCTCACCCCAAGGGCGCTTTTGATTGTCATGTTTGCCGTCCAATCAATAGAGGCCCTTGCAACAATGGAGGCTATTAACAAGGATTGAGCGAGAAAGTGAAACGAGGTTGTGGTGTCGCTAAACACATTCGCTGGTCTGTGTACTTTAGATTGCACTTTCAACACAACTCAGTCACCAAGTCGAGTCGTCGATTACGCTACTCAGGAAAGTGGTTTCCTCCATTGTTGCTGTAAAAGCCCACTGAGACTTATAGGGAAACAGGCAGATATAATGTATTTTTTAGGTTTATTGAACGTATAAAGACCGTCGGGCATTCAAACAAAAAAATCTAAGAAAATTGGTACTTCAATAAAAAAAATGTTTTGGGCCAATAGGGCCTTTTCCCGACGTCCGATATCGGTTAGGTTTAGTTTTACTAGATTTAGTGTGCTTTCGCACGCGCTCACTGGAAGCCTGTCTTTCTCATTCTCCTTCACTAACACTGGAAAGGTTACACTGGTTCCGTGTACAATTGATTTTTCCCCTTCGTGAGTACTTGCTCACTTTCATCGCCGCTAAAGATTTGGTGTATATACTCAGCGGCAGCTGGACCGCTTCCGGGTATAAAGCCCGGATGATTTTTGACAAAAAAAAGTATATAAATATTATAGCAAAATTGTAAATTCAAATAATATTCCAATGTAACCTTTATTAATAAATTTAATCTAATATTTTGCCAATGTAACAAATTTTACAAAAGAAATGTATTATCTTTAAATTACTAATTATAGTTATAAGTTTCTGCTCAATCAAACAGAACACTACACCCACAACATAAACAATTGCGCAAAAAACCGTTCAAATGTCATCTGGCTGGTTAGGGTGAACTGGTTTCATAGGGACAGCGGGAACGCGCCTGCGGCGCATCACTTAATGCGTGTGAGGGGAATGGACGGGCGAAAGGGATCAGATGTTTTCCCAGGCCTGTATGAACCAAACCGAAACATTGTTGAAACGTGAAAACTATGGGAACTTCGGAAAATTGAAATTAAATTAAGTTGAAACCCTACAACTCATTTATGGAATCATTAGAAATTTTAATTTGTTTATTGCTGACCATTTGTCGATTTATGTTAATTTTAATAGAACAATTTAAAATGAATAATGTTCATAAGTTTCGATGCGTATGCTTCGCGACGCGCCAAGCAATTGTAGGCTGCGATAGCTCTACTTCATAGTTATTACGAGGCAACCTTGAGGACTGCGTCTCTGGATAGCAGATCCAATCTCGTTAAGCATCTAACTGTAGAAGCAGAACTTTCTCTGCCTTCCCAATTTCACGATCATGCTGCGGTGACCCTCAGTCGTAAAAATAATTCCCATTTCAGAGTTTGCATTTTGTTTTGGCTCGTGGTAAGGACCACGGTCCGAATGGATCTCAGATCGTTGCTATAGCGACGGATACCGTAAGATAGGATACTCCAGTTGGCTACTTAAACGTGTTTAAACCCACCGTGCAATTAAATAGTTTACCTAAGTCGTAACTCTCCTCGCTGTCGGGCAGAGCGATCCTGTTTCCACGGAGAATAAGTTATTATTAGTACTTACTTCAAAACACTACATGTAACAAGTAACACTGTACGCAGTAGTTACGGTATTTGTTGTAGCATCAGGCTTTTTTTTTGTTCCAAATACTCCTTATTTGCTCAAAGATACAGTTTATGTTTTGCCTCACTACTTGGAGCAACTTTCCGTTTTTCCTCTCTCCTCTCATTAACAGCTCCCTAGCAACATCAACCATTAAATATCAAACGTTACAGTATTTATTCCAATTTCAATGGGGAATTCCAGTGCAAATGGCGATAAAAAATATGCATCGTGCTGAAAATTAAGTGAAAGCAGTTCTTCTCTAACCTCCGTAGTATTCGTAAAATTCCACTTTGAAAATCGTAGAGTAATGTTGCACTCCAAACGACCCATCACCATGTTTGCTGAGCGTGACGTCAGTCTCCAGTAAACAATACGTTTACGTGGTGCCAGTAGACTTTTTATCCCAGTTTTAGAAAAACCTATGAATTTCAGTGAAATTTATTTTTTATAGCGTTATATGTTAATTTCATCATCTATCTTGTGAAATATTTATCCTTAATAATTGACAGTTTTAAAGAATGTATGCATACTTATTACTTTTTAATCCTCCTCATCTACGGCGATTTCCACAGTTTAAGATTTTTGATCTCACTTTATGTTCTGGTGTCACCATAGCCCCAACAGTGCAATCGCTCAAATTTATAAAAAGTTGGACCTAAAAAACTGCTGAAACGCCGTATGTCTCTTTTCCAGACCTTAGGAATGCTAAGTAAATCGGCGTAAAAGATGATCCGTTGTATTTCTCCAAAACGTTAACTTCACATATGCCAGTATTGCACCAAGTACACATTAAAAGATATGAGTAAATGGCAGTAGTTAAATGATTTACAAACTAAGCTTTAGATTACTTGCGAACGAGATTTTTGATTTATTTTATCTTACATTTCAATTTCGCAGCTTCTCAACTCCGCGCCGAGAAATCTTCATTATTGGAGAAGAAATCATCGACCATGAATTAATTTACCTTCAGAATATTCCCTGTTTGCGTCTTTTTGAAGTCGAAGTCAGCCTTTGCGCAATGCACGCACCGTAAAAACTGAACTATTCACAACTGTTTTTGACACACCCCTCAAGTTAGGAATCAGTATCGTCGTAGATGTTTGTTATCGCTGTTGCTATTTTCTTATTGCCATGGAGCGAATCTGCCTCCCTGCATTCTGGAGTCACAGGGCGTTCTTGTAGCGCGAAGGAATTTAGTAATTTTTGCGAACTTTGAAGCTCTGTAGCAACAAGAATAATGAGAACTATGAAGTCATGTTTTGCATAACTTATTAACTTTAAATTGCTTGTCTAGACATGTAAAAAAGTTATCCTTTTAATTTTACGAGAGCACCCCATTATCAACCAAACTGCGAAATTTGAAACGCGTTATGGTGGTGATACTTCGGTGTCTTTCCTAGTCAGCATAACTTTTCCTCTCTTCGCTGCATTCTCTCATACTTTCAAGACAAGAGTTCTCTTCCAATCGTCTCGCGGACGCCATCCATTTTGCATTTACCTTGTCCTACCCATATCACTAGTGGATATTTGCGACAAATCCATATTTTCCGTCTTTTCCCGTTACATACTTCTCCGAAGGCCGTGCCGCAACATCATGGCAGTGTCATTGGTTTGTCGTAGTCATTTTCCATGTCCTTTCGTCGTAAGGAAGTCTTCGCATATTTACTCATCCTAGAGAACGCTTGGACTCCGTAATCTTCAAATTTTAAGGTATGTTTGAGTGTGCTTGTCTTGGAAACAGGCGGTGAAAGATGTCGTTGCCAATGTAGGCGTTTCCGCAAAAAGCGTTTTCCTCTCTAGTTACTTCTTCGAAGTCCTTGGTGCAAATATTGGCCGCCCTTACTATCTTTTACTGGCTATCCTTACTGGCTCTTAAATTTCCGTGTCCTTCTGCCGCAAGGGACTTTCCTCATTTTTTTCAACCTGGAAAACTCCAACTTTTATAAGTATCCCAAATTAAAGTACGTACGTTTTTGTCATGGAAAATTTTGTCGCAAAAAGTCGTTCTTGGTTACATGCTAATTTGCTTATATTTACTTCTCTTTTCGATATCTATTAATAACCTCGTCGGGATTGTTGAATTTAAGAAGGCGCATCACTCTCCTTCTACTGCTATTTTTTCCTATGGTATTATTTGATTAAAACTTAGCCATCATCTATAAATTTTCATAGTGTAATTATTTTCATAGTATTTTGTATAGCTCCTTGAGGTAGGGATGAGAAACTCAAGATAGGAGTAGGTGGCCATAAACTTAAACTTATGAGAGAATCGTTATGTGAGAGTTTATAGAAAAGGCTGGTAAAGATTCTGATTTGCAGGGTAGCGCTTTATGGTGCGGAAACATGGACACTCGGGAATGAGGACGAGAGAAGACTTGAGGCATTTTAGATTTGGGTCTCCGTCCATCGGATGAGTTGTTAAGCCATGGCCTTTAGTTAGGACTAGGCTAATATCGACGCCGGGTTTCTCTCATGCCGAGCGACTAAGGGTACTCATATTAAAATTCATTAATTATAAAAAAAAAACTATTTGGAACGAAAAATTAAAAAAAATGCAAATTTTAAGTAATTTCGTTTTCATTTGAACCATGCTCAAAACAGCATTTTTATTTTATGTAAACCTGGTGTTTATTTAGCTATGAGATAGTTCCTCAAATTTTACTCGCAAAAATTTGGGATGAGAGGGAAAAGGATATTAGGTGGCGGAAACGTGATAACCTAGTGGATAGATTACATGGCGGCTTGCCAAAAGGTTTCGGGTTTAAATCCTGGTTGAAGCCTTCGGAACACGAATATTACAAAAGAGGATCCACAAAAATCCACTCGCCAAAAATCGAAGATAAGACCCCATTTGAAGCGGTGAGTGGTGTACCTCGCGTCGATTCGTACCTTCGTGTCCGCGGAAAGTGAAAACTACTCACTCCACCCCACCCTCTCGTGCCACCCACCCCCATCTCTTCCTCCTCTCCTTGCACCCCCCTACCATCCCACTCTACACCCCGATATGTCATTCAACCCCCGCAGCTGTAACGGCAGCCCATTTGCGCGAACATTTTAATTAGCTCGTACGCTGCTCCAGGCCATTTCATCCCCTTCCACCCCCCTCCTGAGGTCGCCTCGTGTTATGTTCGGACAGTCCATATATCCCCCACCACCCCCCTCCCCCGCGACAGCCAACCCCTAGTCTCGATGGATGACTTTGACGTGTGCGCTTGGCGCTTTACATATTCATGCTTCAATCATCGTCATTTGCCCCCCCCCTGCGCCCCTTCCTGCCGCCCGCACCTGTCCGGATTAAAATGCCCTTTGCGCGCGGCACGCTTTGAACTTCGACTGCACATCCACTTATTATAGATTAGCGAACGGTACGCGTCGAGTTTCACCGGGTATTGGAGACAAACAATAGGTTCATGTTTAATTTTGTGGATTTTTTTCAAAATCATTATTATTGGAGGACGCACGAAATTGTGTAAGTTTTCACTCGTTGATCAAACTTGCACCGGCCGAAGTTATCCGTTGAAACGAAGTTCGGGGTAAGTTTGATCATGCCGCCCAGAAAAAATTCTGCTTGATATTTAGGTCCCAGAGAAAATTGTCAAGGTATTTAGGTGCGTTGCTCCTATTGTCGTCATTAGTAGACCAGTGAAATATTTTTATGATATATCAACGTGTTTTCATTACACCCATTACCAAATGATCGAAGATTTCGCTAAACATTCACCATTACCAATTTATTGCCATTTGATTACCATCGTTTACCAATATATTGCTTTTTTGTGGGAATTCCGAGTTTGTTTTTGTCGCTTTCAATGACGTTTCTCCTCTCGTCCTGGAGACTTCTTCAGAGTTCAACGTTTAATTAAATTATTGTGGTCATGGAGGACGGTTCTTTAGGGCTTAACATTTTGAAATAAAGGGACTCCCATGTTTCGCTGAGCATCAGATCGCGTTTTAAATTGATTGAAATCCTGACCAGATGGGTTTTAAAGTTTTTTTTCCCTTTGCTAAAATATGTATGCTATTGAAATCACAATGTCCTGGAAATTCCCAATGGCTGATGCTTACCCATGCATCCAGATTCATCGTCTTGATGCAACAATCCGAAGATTGGTTTGAATCAAGTATACCCTTCGCTCTCGTGTCAGGTAACCTTTCAATAATTGCGTATTTCTTCTCTTTTACCTGGTCTATGTAACTAATACTGGGCCTTTTAGCCTTTCTTCTCATCTACCTGTTCTCGTTGATTGCCGTCATCAGGCCATCATGTCTTATGCTGTGGCAAATGAAGTTCTTCATAGGTTTTTTTAAGGAGGCTTCTCTTTTCTCCCACTCCTCTTAGGACTTACTTGGTCGATTCATTTTATTTTTATCATATATCCATGGGATCAGGCGTTGATTAGCCAGTCAGCGAGGGAGCTTCAGGCTTTAGCGGATGGATCATACGAGCGTTACGAGGAATATGGGATGAGGATTAATCACAAGAAGAACAAGGTTATGCGGTTTTTGTAAAGCGCCACGAGAGAGGAATGTGAGACTCAATATAAAGGGTTGGTGGTAAAAAACTAGAGCAGGTTGAGAACTATTTAGGCAGTACGTTAGAGGAAAACGGATACAGTAGTAAGGACATTAGGAATAGAATTGCATCAGCAAAGGAGGCGTTCGTGAACAGGAAGGAGCTTCTGAGAGGATCGTTTTGTACGAGTTTAAAGAAAAGGTCAGTAAAGAGTCTGATCTGGAGTGTAGCACTCTATGGTGCAGAAACATGGACATTTAGGAAGGAGGACGAGAGAAGACTAGAGGCATTCGAGATGTGGGTATGGCGAAGAATGGAGAAAGTGAAGTGGATGAAGAGGAGGAGGAACGAGGAAGTGCTGGACATGGTGGGTGAGGAGAGGCAGCTTTGAGATGAGATGCGGAGGAGACAGAAGGTATGGATGGAAGGAGTACTTAGCGGAAGGGGATGTTGAAAAGAGTGTTAAAGGGAAGAATGTTAGGTAACGAGGGAGAGGAAGGCAAAGAATAGGATTTTCAGATAGAATGAAAGGGAGTAGGTCTTATTGTGAATTGAAGAGGGAAGTGCATGATGGAAGGGGAGCCTCACGGAGTTCTTCTTAAGCACTCCCTAGAAACCTACCTTAATCGGTAGAGTACTTGAAAAATAATAATAATCCATGGTACCACATTTAAAATGCTTATACTCTTGATTTTTCTGTTTCCATGCCTACCTACCATAAAGAAGCATGCTCCGTGTACATGAGGCAAATGACTGTCTCCTTGGTTCTTCACCGAGATTGCAGAAGAAATTTTATTACTTTTTATTGTGAACTATTGATAAACAAGGTTCATCATATAATACGAACTGTGGTGAAAACAGAACATGGTCGCTTGACTTTACTAATTCCGGAGTTCTGATCGAAGAATACCGTGAGTGATTCTAAATACTTTGGATAAAGAGAATCGTATTCGACTACTGCGAGAATTGTTTAAAAAATCCACTCCTTTTCTGACTAAAAAGGTAATGAGCACTGATTTCACTATTAATTTGCTCATTCTTGCCTTTTTGTGCGTGAACCTCTTCCCTGCCCTCCTTTAAGGCCTTTAACCACCTCAAAACTTGTGATTATGGCAGACCAGAGTCTCAGTAAGCCTGTCGAAACATTATTTTTGTCTCCTCAAGAGATTTTTTTAGTTTAGGACATAACTTAAACTTTGAACAATCGTCGATTCAAATTTTCTCTCGACACGATCAGCGCGAAGAAGTTTACAATAATTAACTTCCTGCTACTTCTACTGATTGTAGGGCATTGAAAATGGTTTCTCGGGAAAGCTTAGCGTCCAATCCACCTACTCAAAGTAGCATCAACCCACTCCGACCAATGGCAGTGGCTCACGAAATTCAATTGCATTACTTTGGGAACGTACCCTGTATATCCTAATGTTGTCCATTTTTTTAAATATTTTTTTTACGCTCGAAGATGTGAATTTTTTTTCGATGAAAATGGTAGCGAAATGTTGAATATGCTTTTGAGTCCTGTATTCGAGGCTGTGACTCTTCAACCTGAGTTTAAAGTCCTCCATTTCGATGACCGCCGCCGCAATGACGAACGCTCTAGGAACGCTGCCGGCCGCTCAGGCGGATTGACCCGTTGCCATGGAGACGGCGGTGGTCCGAGCAAAGGGGTCATGCCAAAGGGATCACTCACACATTAATGATACCAGCGCTATCACCGAATGAAAGAATGTGTGTTTTATCAGCGTCGCACTTTTTCGCTTCCGCCCTTGTCGCGGTGGTGACGTCATTGGTGACGTGTGGGCCCTGGGAGGAGTCCATCGGAGTTAGGCTCGGTGCGGTGGCTTGAGTGTTGGCTTCCCACCCAATGGGACGAAGTTCAAATCCCGGCGGTTGGGTAGTTTTTTTTAGAGACTCCCGAACACTGCTTGAAGGTACTTGAAATACGAACAAATTACAATGAAAATAATGAATTATAGTCAATAGATTTACTGGAATAAAAATATTCGCACTATTTCAAACCGGAAATATCTCCTTTATACATCTACATATTCCCCATCCCCATCACAGGGCCTCACATCTAAACAGATCTGTTACAGTGAGAACAGCTAGACTATAGGACTCCTTACCACCTCTGATCAGGGAACTGAAATACACAACACCCTATGAAAAGAAATTACTCGAATAACTCCGTAAAGGATCTGGCAATTCCATGGGTAAAGAATCTCGCAGCTAAATGTTTGTGAAGGAAGGTCCGTAAGCTTATATTTGTACTACATACTTCTCCGATAATTTCACAAGTTGTCTTTCGAAAATGTTGATATTGGAAACCAAATAGCTACTCTATTTTTCTTGGGATTACTTGACCTTTTTCTTCAAATTTTTATTCTTTAACCAGCGATTTCAGTATTTTTATTTTTTATTGTTTTCTTCCAGATTATTTTATTCTATTGTAATCTATGATTGTAATTTTATTTACATTTTTTAAATTTAAATTTTCTTATTTGATTGTAATCCCTTAAAAACGAGAGAATTCCACGGTAGCAAAAGAAATTTAATTAAATAATACAATGATGCAAAGGGTAAAATTTTCAAATTTGAAATTCAGACAAATGTTGGAATAGGTTTACTTTATAAAACCTTGTATACATAAAAAATAGTAACAGTTTTAAGCTAGTAATCCGTCACCTGGTAAGCGATAAGTATGGGAATTTCTTCCACGGAACTGAGGAAATTGTACATTATTTGGAAACTGTTTATTGAAGGATCATTATATAGGATGAAGGAGTTTAGGGAAAAGGCTAGTGCAAGAGTCTGATTTGGAATGTAGTACATTACGGTAAGAAAGCATGGGCACTTAGGAATTACGACGAGAGAAGACTGGAGGCGTTCGAGATATGGTTGCGGAGAAGAATGGAGAACGCGAATTGAACGGATAGGAGGAGGAATGGAGAAATGCCGGACAAGATGGGTGCGGATAGAGAGCTTCTAGATGAGATTCGGTGGAGACAGAAGGGAGGGGATATTGAAAACAATTTTAGAGGGTAAAATGTTAGGTAAAAGAGGGAAAGGAAGGGAGATAAGATTAGTAGGATTTATAGATAGAATGAAAGGCAGTAGGCCTTATTGTTTATCTGAGAGGGAAGTCCATTTAGGGAGTGGATATAGCCACGATTTTTTTTAAATGCTCCATGGAAGCGTACCTTAATCGGTGGAATACTTGAATAATAGTACTCGAATAATAACCTTAGGAGCCCTCGCACGTAGTTGCAAATAAGGAATCGGGGAGGGGATGTTGAAAATGGTGTTAGATGGTAGAATTTTGGGTAAACGAGGGAGAGGAAGGAAATGATTATGGTTTTTAGATTAATAACGAAAGGGAGTAGGCCTTGTTGTGAATTGAAGAGGGAAGTACATGACGGAAGGGGAGACTGCCAGAATGCTTCTTAAATACTCCATGCAAACCCATCTTAATCGGTGGAATACTTTAATAATAATAATATATCTGTGTAAAAGTCAGTCACTAAACCAATTTAAAAATAAGTCACCACATTCGTTTACAAGTTAATCTATCTTTATCCTAGCTTATCTGATAAATCTACAATAGACGTGGTTCTTTACGTCACGAGTTATGAGAGAGTTAAATACGTGGAAAATGTTGGATAAAGAAGGGAGATGAAGGAAGAGAATGGGATTTTTAGGTAGAATGAAAGGGAGTAGGTCCTATGAAGAATTTATACTTCTTAAATACTACATGCGAACCTACCTTAATCGGTAGAATACTATAATAATATCGCGCGTAGTAAAAGAACTGCTGCTTCGTTGGGAATTTGATGGATATCTGTGTTGGATCTGTTTTGATTGGGTCAAATTTTTCACGGCTTTGTGGTCCAAATACCCGAGATTCTCGCCCCTCGATTTAATGGGCCCTGGTGCGGTGGGGTAAGTTGACTGATGGGTGTTCTTTCCTTCATGTCATCGTTGAGGGGTCGGATGCTTCGCCGGCGAGTGATGAGATATCCTTGCCCGTCGCAATCGGAGACTGCGCTTGATCCGAAATAAACCCACGATACCTAGTGATGGCAAATGTGGGTCTTTAAGAGAGGGCTCCCATACCGAATGCAGCTCATTCCATGATGCGACTCCGTTGAGTCGTTAAGGTCATGGGGATGAGAGGGAAAAGGATATTAGATGGCGGGAACGTGATAACCTAGTGAATAGATTACATGACACCTGGCCAAAAGGTTTCGGGTTCAAATCCTGGTTGAAACCTTCGGACCACGAATATTACAAAAGAGGACCCACAAGCCACCCCCTAAATGTGTTGTCACTGACCTTGCATGTAAATCGATTTACAAAAATCGTCACTCGTATCGCTGACGGACAAAGTGATCCGAGTTTCTAGAGATACGGGGAAATATGGTATAATTATGGGTCTTAACTGAAATTTTCATTTATGATGATGTGATCTATCAAATTCATAACTTTTCTATGCTAATCCCCGCAATTACAAACAGTATATACTGCCAAATATAGGAAAAAGCACTGCACCCATCATCGCTACGCGAAAATGTTTGAAAACTGATTTAAATGCGACCGAAGTGGCAACAGAAATCAGCCTTCAGATGGATGGAATTGGGCCTCCTCTATTTTCGGACACTCCAAATAAAATATCTTCATCCTTTTGGTTTTACTATCACACTGTATGCCTGCATTTTTTCTTTATTTAATAAGCCACTTCTGGTATAACCCCGATGATAGAATTATCCTCTTGGTGCGAAACTTTTATTTTATTAAGCATTGGAATCTTGCATGCATTTTTTTCAAATTTTCATCACAAATTAAAAGTCAACTCCCTGTGATTGAATGAACTTCTATCCCAGTCATGCTGACACCTTTGGGAAAAGTTAACTTAATATTTTTATAATTTTGTATAATGCCCAGGCTAAATGTATGTTCTTTCATATTGGATTAGGCTTACTAAAGATTAAAGTGGTTTCTACGCTGTGAGTGGTGATGAGGGTGATGTTGCTTGCGTCGGTAAACAGGTGGTGAGTTTAATACTCGTGTTCACGAACATAATATGAGTGCAAGATTGACATACTTAAGAATCATATTTTTATGAACACCTCATTGAATCGGGCAATAAAAGTGATTTTAACTGTATATGTGTACCTTTATTCAACAAAAGTGTTAAATTGGACGTTTTTAGAAATCCTGGAAATACTTAATGCTCTCTTGCACTTAATATTACAATTTTAAATTACATGACTGAATTAAAATCTTCCCAAGTCTGGTCAGCTATTTTGAATCTGGCTTTCTTCTCGCTAATCCTTCCTCCCACCTTTAACCTCATCACCACGTGACTTTCTATCTTGTACTCTCCTCGTTGTTATAATAAATATGCTTTTTATATACTTTAATGATTTGACCCTCCCCTGTTACCCCAACCTTTTCCCCAATATGTCTTCCCCCTCCACTACTCCCATTGTTAAATTCATGTAACGCTCGATATTATATGTGATCTTTCTATATATCTTGATGATGACGCTAAGTCGTTGAAATAAGTAGCCAACATTAAATTATTTGTGGAGCAGTATTTTGTTTATGCTTTATTCTACCTTCGATTACCCTTCGCTTAAAGGGGAAATGCTTATTAAGTCGCGGGATGAGGCTCGGGGAGTTAATGCCATTACAGTACAGTCTACGCCAGAAGGCATTTCCTTCCGCTTGAATGGAGTCGCACTGTTGTCTTCGTCTCCCGCCGAGAGGGCAGCACTCCCCGTGGAATGTTAAGCGTCGTCTCTTTCTCCGCAATCAGGGTACGCGTGGAATGCTTCTCCGCGATTTAATCGCCCCAGGTCCTGACGCACCGCCGCTAATTCAAGACGCTAAAGTGCGTGAGAATCCTGAGATATGCATGACGACAACGTGGAAATTAGTTTCTCCCCATTTTGACTAAAACTCGGACGTAGAATGAGAATAATTGCTAGTTTAACGCTCCTGCGTTGCCCAACTCGATTTTTAATTATTTTGTTTGGCTTTATTTATCTAATTTCGCTCGTTATTTGGGTTTTTGATTGTATTAATGTATATGTTAATGTGTTTTTGATAGGTTGATGTTTTAGTTTAGTTAGTAAGTTTATGTTATTTGAGAGATCGCGACGTCACACTACATGCTATGAAGTAGTAATCTTTTTTTCACAGATTTTAATTTCGGGTGGGACTTTTGTGGTTCGTGTGAGTATGTTAATTCTCAGGACTTATGAGTAATAGGAAGTCTTTAAAATACTTGTAGATTTTCACTTAACCCAACAGTATGCCTCCTCTGTAGTCACTGCGAAAGGAAGTATTTCACTCTCGACTGCTTTCTGAAAAATCCCCTATCCTTTTAAAATATAGCTGATGTAATTCCCTTTCATCTTTAGTACGGTTTAATATATTACAAAAAAATTATAAAACTTTGGAAAAACGCCCAGCACTGCAGTAAATATTTAGTACAGGAGAAAGAAATTCAAATAACTTCACGAATGTATCAGCTACGATTGGTGCTGTTGACGGAAATTAGTTTTCGTGATGATGTGCTACATCAATTACATAAGTTTCCAATGCTATTCCTCGTGATTATAAATTTATAAGGTTAATTTAACTTCATTTTGTTCTTTAGACGAGTTAGTGCGTAGAGATTACTCCTGAAGGTTGAGTCTTAGATATGGCAATTATGTGCTATGGTAATAGATAGTACTTGTTCTCTGTCCTTCACTGGCAGGTCTTAAACACCAAAGTCGTCTCCTTCTCCTCTTGTCCGTGGCCTCGTCTTTGGTTTCCTTATGCTTTCTTCCTAATCTCACTGCGTCTGTCATCTTCAGCCGTCTTTTTTCTCTCATCTCCATCCACTGTTCCCTCGACTGTTTTCTGAAAAATCCCCTATCCTTTTAAAATATAGCTTATGTAATTCCCTTTTATCTTTAGTACGGTTTAATATATCACAAAAAATTATAAAATTTTGGAAAAACGCCCAGAACTGCAGTAAGGGATTGGATGTAATGAACCAGCACCGATAGTGTTAAAATGCAGCTAAAGTCACAAAAAAATCAATCTTGAGCGGGAAGGACTGGTTCCACCTCTATGCGCTTATACCTCTTGGCCTCAATCAGCGGCTTTGTGGGCTGTGATGGGTGGGCCAGGTTCATAGGGTGGGCGTTTGGAGACATTGGGATTATTTCAGTGCCTGGCACTTGGCGCAGAGTCTCAGCGGATGAGGACGAAGGGAATGAAGAAGGCTTTTATTGGTACGAATGATTTGCGTGGCCCGCAAAGAGACTACCTCCCCCAATCGGACGCGTTGCCAAACGACGCGGTTTAGAGGGGGAGAAGGAAAGGTTTGCCCCCCCCCCCCCTTTCCAGAGTCTTCTTGGCTGCCCCTCAATAGATTAGATGGCCACTTTTCTCCGCCTCCCCTTCAACCACCGGAGTGTCGGAATTCGTCCAAGACCAGTCCGCTTCGTAATGCCACTAATCTTAAGGTTCCTGTGCAGATCGTGGGTATCATTCTCCTTTTCCTTCGTGGTTTAATCAACTCGCCGCCGGAAACCTTGATGGAGACATTGGTTTCTATTAAGACGACGCATACCTCCCCCCTGGCCTGTCTCTTTCTTGGTACGGATTACTCGCGTAAAACCTTTGATGGAATATTACTCGCGTACTTTGCTATTATATTGAAAATTTCAGGGTAAGTAGAGTAGGCCGTGTTCAACATTCGATTGTATCTGAAGTATTAAAAAGATGCATATCAAGTAATAATTGAGAGGTAAAAAGGTAAAATCATCAAAATTGAGAAATAGACAAATATGCGTAAGGTTCTACTTTATGCATTGTGAAAGTTTCAAGATGATGATACAAGTTTCAAACAAGATTTCCGTCAATAAAGCAAGTGGTTACGTAGGAGGTATGGGATCTCATAACGATGTGCGGTAGCACCTTTTTCTCTCTGTTGATTTTTCGCACAATTTGTGCATTGCAGGTGACTCCGTAAAGATATCACGGTGAATAGTCCCGGGATACTTATTATATTATAATTCATTGTATATTCTAGAGCATGGAATTCATCATAAATTCACTTAATAACACTGAAATCCACAAGGTCATTTAAAAAGAAATCACTACCTCATTGCTAAATCATCATTGCTTTGTGCTATTTTATTACACTAATACGTCACCACCTACTCATCATTGCTTTGAGCTATTTTATTGCATTGTATATAATTAACTGAGTAATCCTCAATCCCAAGTGATGGATGGAAAATGCGTCTCTTATACTTTACACGTGATTTTCAAGCACGATTTTCGTTTATTGCCAAATCTCTCGCCGTTGTCTATATGCGGCTGTTGCGCGTAAGCAAAGTTACCGCGGAATTGGAGATGAAATGGGGTTCAATTTTTTCAGCTAAGTGTATATTACGAGTAGCCGACGATATGTAATTTAAACCCCTAAAAGTACGTGGCGTATCATTCCTACTCACATTCTCTACTAGACAAAAAGTGGTATGTGTATCATCGTCAACATTACCACCATCAATAGTAAAAATCCTTAGGTTGGTTTGACGCAGCTCTCCATTTGGTTCTCTCGCTTTTTTTTTCTATGAACGCCATCATAGACGCATGGGTATATTGGTGGAAAAGTCGATTTTTTATGGTCAAAGATCGATGAAATCGAGATCGAGCCGTGATCTTCGTGTTCTAATCCAAACGCAATTTTTCAACTACCATTTTGAGCAGTTTGTTTGATCTCTCCAGAGTCACCACTGCACACATAACGTGATCCATTCCATGCGAAAGACGTTTCTCCAAGGCCCGTAAAATTTTAAAGGCATGACCTCGAATATCAAAGAAGCTTCGTAACCTGTTTAACTTTCTTTAAAAAATATAGTCAAGCCAAATGTTTGCAAGCTATGATCCCAAAACTTTAATGTTAGTGCATTAGTAAATTTTTACTACTAACAATTCAAGCATGTTTTCTAAGAAGATTTTTCTACGACTCAAGTGTGTATTTTTAGTGTTTTTAGAACGAATAATAAACATGATTTTGTACAAACTTTAGAAAAAAGAAGCGTCGATTTTTTCGATTCATCCATTTTTTGCTTCAAATTTCGATTTGTTGAAAAGTCGACCATTTCGTTTCGATAAAAAATCGATCGCTCGAAAAATCTAATTCAACCGACATTTCTGCATCGCTACACGGGTTTCGGGGCGTCGCGCTTATTGCTCCATGCGGGTAATTTATCGTCAATTCTTTTCATAAAACAACATTTATATGAGACGCTGTTATCCCCCACGAACGCAGTCAGCTGCACCCACGCACCGGCTCTCCCGCTCCCCAACCAACCCCGCACCCGAGGAGCTGGGCCTCGTCGCGTCTTATCTCTCGACTCGGCACCACTTCGTGAGGCTGGGTGTTTTTTTTTTGGTCCTCCCCCTTTCCCTCCAGTTGCGTCACGCCCCCCTCTCGTCTGATGGGCGTAACCCTGGGAAACGCCTTTTGTCGTCTACCTACCCTTGGCAATCCCTTTTCCATCCAACTTCATTCTCCCCCTCGCATTGTTTGCGCTGCATCCCCGCTGATGAACGAAAGCGCTCCCTGGCAGTGTAGTTTATGCCTTCCTCTTTTTTTTTCTGCGAAGGTTTTTTTTTCCCTCGTCTCACCGTGCGCAAAGTTTCCCGTCAGTGCCGAATGAAAGGGAACCTTTTCCTCTGACCTTTGTGCCAACTTTCTTTCCGTGCGTCTCATTCATACCCGTATATTTCTCGACAATTTTAATGATGGAAAACAAAAAACTCGTTCCTTCTCTTCGCAGCGTACACCTTTAGGCTCCTTTCATTCGTGACAGCTTAACTCAACTTAAATGGACATAACTAAGGAGTTTAGCCCTTTAGAAAGGCGTCTGCTGACTCACAACAACTTTATGTGGCACATCTCAAATAGTCTTCAGTTATCAATAGCGCAAAGATCTCTTAGAAGTCAGGAGTAGCTAGGAACGGAGTACTGGCTATCGACATTTGTATGGTCTATAGAGATTTCTCTTCAATCGATTTCATGATTGATAAACGGTTTGGGGAATAAACTGATAACGTCTGAGTGATATTAAGTCCAGTTAAGCTGAATTATACGGAAAGGTATCTTACTGTTGAATTAATTTCAATTTCAAAAACTATACTACGTTGCGTAGGAGAATTAAATCCAAAGATTCAATCGCAAAGGAGAGGAATTTTTTCATATAGAAATCAACAATTTTCCAATATCATGAGATTTATTGCAACCTTGGTTTCAACTTTACTACATCATCTTGAAAAAATAAGTGCACTTTGTCACGGTTGTAAAATTGATTACGTCCTAGGCAGTGTTGTATTTGGGAGAATAAATTTAGGCGGTACTCACCAAAAATTGCCAACAGCTGATCGTGTATTATACATCCGGCCGCGATTGAAATGTCAAACTCCAACTCTTATATTAGTTCCAACTTGTGCCACGAGATAACCCTGAACAAGTAAATAATCATTAGATGTTTCTATCTGAAATCCATTACACAATGTACCATAGGGCTATTTTTTACACATGTAAAAAGGTAGTTTAAGTGGTACGATTGTAACGAGTTTGGATTTTAGGGGGTACGCCGTACCGGCCCAACTACAGCACTGGTCCTAGGTTTTACTACATTTTTTTTAAAATATGATGTAGTAGCACTGAATCCTTTGCCGTAATAAATGTTTATAATGGTAGAAAATAGCAAGTATTTATTTCAGTACGTGTAGTAGAGTTTGAGAAACTAAAGTTAAGTGGACAGTGCGATACCTTTGTGTATCATTGAATATGCTGTCTTACGGTGTCTCTCTGTAAAATGTGGACTTTTTACACTCTTAATTGCTGTGAAAGTTACGCTGAGTTAATTGCTGTGAACGAGGCTTTATTCCTCCTCTCTTCCTCTCACGATCGATTCAAAAGGACGATGTTGTTTTCGTTTTGCGAGGTTTTTTTTATTTAAAGAGCATTCTTCCCCTTTCGAAAATAGTCTTTCGAGTATTTCAGCTATTTCATCTGGCAGAAATTCACTGTGGCTCTCTCCTACCTTAGTTTCTCCCCATTCGCCGGGGACCTCTTCAAGGACTGCTGCTGCTGCTGCCTTATTCGCTGGAATATCCTTCCGTGCCTCTCAGGCTGTGAAGTGCACAATTCACGTTGGAGAGGTCGACTGATGGAGCCTCACGAGAGAAAGCAAAGACGAAAGAGTTTATGTGCGAGTTTGGAGGGCCATTGAAAGAATAGCGCTCGTTGAAATACTTTGCTATCGCAATTAATTTTGAATGAACGGGCTATGAAGGAGTGTTTGTGTAATCGTTAGTCTCGGAGGTTAAGGCCTAGTAATTATAAAATCATGTCACGATTGTTAAAGTGTTCTCGTATTTTCTCCTCTGCTCTTAACCAAGGGCGTATATTTGGCTCCTTACGTGCGCAACGAACTATGATGGAAGCACATTTTTTTTGTTTTGGACTTGAGGTCTTAACTGATTGAAAGTATACGTTTTCCGAATATTTTCCTAATTAAATAGAAGTTAAGATTGTAGCGTGTCGACATTTTTTAGGCTGTTCTTCCATAACCCTTGTAACGTTTTAAGACTTATTCTCGTGCTTCTTAATGTTGACTCATTCTCGTGTTTTTTATGTCTTTTTAACCCATTTGCAACCAACTTAAGGTTTTATGGCTCATGATCAGGGAGCCAAAGTAATTTGGCTGTCACTTGATGTCATATCAGAATGCCAGTTTGTTATAATTCGTTTTGTGTTTCTAATGCATATTTTCTATTTAAGTCTCACCTCCCTTGACAACTTTTTTTCTGACTAGCAATAGTGTTCTGTTTTAAAGTATATGCTATTCAATTATTTTAGGTAACCGCAGCAATTGATCTTGTGTGGCGTCCACAACCTTTTGTTAAACTCGATGGTTGTTAATTTCACGCGTTACGATTGGCAAAGGCGTTGATCATAGGTATTATCCCACTATCTCTCTGTTTAAGTTAACTTTTACTGGTTATTTTTGCGTCTTGTATTCTAAACGAAAAACTTTTCCTCGTTGTTTTCATGTTTATCTCCCTCGAAGCTGGAGACAGAAATTTCGTAACTCCTGAGGAACTTGTGTTCAGTAATCAGGGAGAAGACTACTATTTAATGATGGAAAATAGCTGCGGTTTAAAGTAATGGGTGGAAATTATATCCTGGTCCTTTATAGGTCTTGCTGGATGAGGGACATGATAAGTGAGCAAGATCGTAAGAGTAAGAAATGTTGTCAAATTCGCAATGTGCTTGATGGACATAATAAAAAGGTGTGAGAGTTTAAATATGTGAGCGTTTTCTAGGATTCTCGATGGAAGAGACAGGTCTTGATTATGTTAAATGTCTAATGTTAATGGTCTTGATGGACGAGGAAAATCGTAAGTGAGCGGGATCGTGGGAGAAAGATGCACGAAATTTAAGATAGATAATTTTTCAACGTCGTACTGTGCTTGATGAAAATGTGAGAAAGGGGTGAGATTGTAAACTTTTGTACGTTTTCTAGGAATTTCGATGGAAGAGACAGGTCTCGATTAATGTTAAAGGTCTTTCAGGTGAAGTAGTTAAGGCCTTGATGGATGCGAAAAATAAGTGAATGAAATGGTGGGAGAATTACGTACATTGAAGACAGAAATATTATCAATTTCGCTCTGTGCTCGATCGAAATGAGAGAAGGGGGTGTCATTGTAAACCCGGGTTCGTTTTGTAGGGATCTCGATGGAAGAGGGACTTTTTGTTTGTATTTCATCTCCAGCCATTTTAATAGCCATGGTGCCGCGTTTCGTCGTCAAAGGTAAATAAAAACGTGATGTATTCACGAAAGTATCGCTCACTAAATGTGATTCGAGCTCTTGCCATACCTATGACGAAGATTTTGAGGCAACCTGGGAAAGAATTCCTATTTCTGAACCCTTCGTTTCTATCGATGCCTACTTCATCTCATGAGAGGATCTCCCTCAAAGAGTTGAATGACTGCTTTCGTTGAGGATTATTTTTCTTCCAGTATGTTTAAAACAAGTAATGCTGAATAATTATAGACACACCGCCTCGTGGAACAAATTTCTTGTGACAATATCATATGCCGAGTGGAGGTCAAAATTCTGCTAAAAGCTAACGACGATTCCTTGAATTCAAGGCATTCGCTTTGAGTGTTTTAAGTACATTATAAATTTAAAATGTGAGTTGACTGATAGGGACCCATATTTAAAGGTAACCCGAGCTTTACATCTTACCGTTTTCTCAACAAGTACGTGAAAATGTCTATCTAGCCGTTCTGGAGAATACCGAACACAACTGATTGCACAGTAATGGCCAAAGCGTTGTAGTCGTGAAAGTAAGAAACAAAGGTGGGACTCTACGGTGAATGTTTAAAGTATTCCCATAAAAATTTTATTACATATTATCTGATTTACCCCCACATGGTGCAGGAAAAATTCCTGGTAGCTCATTTTATTCTCTTCCGCATCGAAACTCCGCACAATTTAGCGTATCTAAACGGTCGTGCGATGCTCATGTTATGTCTACAGAAATACATTTTTTTTTTCTTTTGAAAATTATATTAACACTTTAAAGCTCGTAGAAATTCTTATTATCGAAGAAACATTTTTTGCCATTATATAATTTGTTGAAAACGCATGCAGAAGTAAGGACATCAGAGAGAGAATTGCGTTAGCAAAGGAGGAGTCCATGAACAGGAAGGAGCTTATGAGAGGATCGTTATGCAAAATTTTAAAGAAAAGGTTAGAGAAGAGTTTGATGTGGGGTGTAGCGCTTTACGGAGCGGAAAAATGGAAACTCAGGAAGGGCGACGAGAGAAGACTGGAGGCGCTCGAGAAGTGGGTGCGGAGAAGAATGGGGATGGTGAAGTGGACGGAAAAGAAGAAGGGTAGCGACAATGTACAAGACATTTTGGACGAGGAGAGTAGAATTCTGGATGCGATACGAAGCAGGCACCGGGGGGGCGGGGGGGGGGTTAGGAGCAACTTTTACTGGGGGTATGGAATACTGGAGGTGCGGGTGCCCTCCCCCTGAAAATTTCTAAGATAAATGGTTCAAAATTGTGTGTTTTACGACTTCATCAAATTCCCCGTTAACAGCACATGACGGCCTTTTACAGCGAGGGTTTCCAATATTAACAAAGTACAACACAAACATCCATGCCCTGGATAGGGATCACCTACCCAGGCGGGATTCGAACCCACGACCTACGGTTTGGCAGGCGAGGACTTTACCCCACCGCCACCGAGGCCGGCATTTATTAATACTTACAATTACTTATTAATCCGGTTTTATTAATACTTACACTATTTTACTAGTAATATTTATCCAATTAATTAAAATGCATTGAATTTTAAATTTTCTCCGAGTTCTAGAGGGGGTTTTATGCCCCAAAACCACCCCCTCGCTGCGCCACTGATAAGAAGGACACAGAAGGTAAGGATAGAGCGAGTGCTGAGCGGCGAGGAGATGTTGAAAACAGTATTTTAGGGTGGAATGTTCGTTTGGGTAAACGAGGAAGAGAAAGGAAGATAATAGAGCTTTTAGATAGAATGAAAGGGATGTAGGCCTTATCGTGAATTAAAGAGGGAAGTTCATGAGGGGAGACTGCTAGAGTTCTTCTTAAATAATCCATGCAAACATAACTTATTCGGTAGAATACTTTAATGATTATAATAATACTAATATGGCAACATGGTATTTTCATCAAAAACCTACGCTTGAGTGAGAAGGCTTGGATGAAGGGAGTACCGAGCTTGATGGGGACGTTAAAAAAAAGTGCTTAAGGTTGGTGAGGAAGGGAAGGAAGAGATTAGGGTTGATAGGCAGAATGAACGAGGATGGGCCTTACTGTGAATTGAAGAGGGGAGTGCAAGTTAGGAGAGTAGACAGGGCTACATAACATGCAAAATGCTCCATGAAAATTTCCCTTAAACTTAAGAATATTTATGTAATAATTATTGAAGCATAAAAAATAAATATTACAGATCATAAAAATTATTACCTCTGCCACAGGCGTAGTGCCTCACTCAATGCATCAAGGACTCAAGAATATTGGATTACCGAAAAACTTGTTCCTTACGATACAGAAAACAGCAATTTTAAGTACCTGTCGAACTGTCAGAAAAAATTTAAATTCAGAATAAATAGACAAAAATGCTCGGTGAAACCCGTACCTCGCGTAAAACCAGCCAAATGCTGTGGAAAAAAGCCAATAATAATAATAATAATAATAATAATGATTTAGTGTATGGTAATGCAGTGAATGTTATGTTGTAGGGGCTCGATTTTTAAGGGATTTCACTAGGCGTTGGATTTACTCCTTGGCTTTCTCTGCCTTCCAATCCTGCACCCTCTGCCGCTCACTTCTCTTCCCCTCCCCATTTTTGCCACTGCCTTTCCTGTCAGTCTTCTAAATCCCCCTGCCAAACACCCTCCTCTCGTCCGGTAAACGCGTTAGCTGCTGCTCGCCAACCCCCCTCCCCCTTCGGCACCCCCATCGGCCGCGCCAGATTCCGAAGACCACGTGTTTCCGTCGTTACCACGGAAGTAACGAGTTTAGGACGGGGGATGAGGGGAATTGGGGGTTGGTTCGGGTGGGAGGGGGTGGTAATTGGAGATTGGTTCGACTTGCGCGGAAGCCAGTTGTCGGAGGCTTTGATTAAACATTGGAAGTTGTTCATCGCCGGTGAGGGATCCGTCTTGAGAAATAATATTGATAAAAAATTCCAGGATTCATTCGATACGAGAGATGTAGAGTTTGAATGATTATGGGTCCAGGATTTAAGTAACCATATGGGAAGAAACTCCCGATTAGCGGTCAATAGCTAAAAAATTATCATAGGATTACATTATGAAAAGAATAGGAATCATGCCATTTTAGTCTAACTTTTTAAAATCAAGCAGTAACACTTACAATAAGATTTAAGATTTATTTAATTCCAGCTGTTTAACTAATAAAATTGTTTCTTCGTCGTACTGGAAACAAATGGCGAACGACATGCGATCATTGACGGAGTAAAAATAAGTGACGTGTCTCACTAGCAGGACAATTTCAAAGCGTACCATATGGATTCAATCGTTGTTCGCTCAACTTTGTGGAATTGCGTCATGTGAATGAAAAAAAAACGGCTTCGTATTTTTCCGCACAACTTTTATTCAACCTAACCGTATTCTTTACGTATTATGTCATTCCCAAGGGTGCAACTCGACGTTAAATAATTCTTTTGCGGAAAATTACCGATTCGTTATTACTCCCTTTTGGACGCGCAATATTAAATACATTGAAATAAAACAAGTATTTTTTTACTAGTTACGTCAATAATACGTTCTCATCTTCATGGAATTTTCGTCACTTGGATTTCAGTCTTCCTTCGTAAGAATGCTTGCACCTGCACTGGTCCGCTGACTCTTATTGATAAATGAAGCAAATGCTCCCGATAGGTCCACTCATGCTTGGTACGAAATTTGGAGGTATCTTTAATTAATGGACACCTTCATGGAGTGAGCGTTCGACTCCCAACTAACTGATTTTTCCAACCGGAAAAAGAGAATCCTTATCGAGAGTGATGAATCCTGGCAACTGCGGGATTTAAGGGTTGATTTCCTGCCAGCCAGTGTCATATTTAGTCGCGCGAGTGACTTGAAGGGCCATTCTGTATTTCTGATTACGGGCTCAAATTCTGATGACGTCACGGTTAGCCAAATGTTAGCATTGTTGAGAAGTTCCATAAGTGACCAATTACGGCGCGAGAGTAACGGTTCACTTCCGCGGGAAAGGTTCGATTCCATCGTGCAATCATTGTTGACTCGAGCAGTGAATGGCTCATTGAACGATTCATTTGGAAGATCCAAAAGCTCACCGAATGTGGTCGTTTTCATTCGGAAATGGGTGCTTTCCATTCATTGACACACGTCGACACAAGTCGACTTGCGTCGCGGTTTTCGTGTTCCATTCGGTGTGTGTCGCCGACTGTTGTGACACAAGTCAACAAACGGTAACGCTCAGGAATAGGAGAGTTATAAACAAATGACGCGAGTAGACACAAGTCGACGCGTGAGTCGCATGAATGGAAAGCACCCAATACAGAATAAACCCCTAAATTGGTCGTTGTTAGGTGACGAAGTCGTTGCGAGGGGACCGTCTCGAGGAAGTAAGGCGATTTAGAGGCTAATTGATGATGATGGTAGAATGCTGAAGCGGGGAAGTTGGAATGCAATTAGCATAAAATGAATCGAGGGTTTGAAGCTGTTTACACAGGTTCGGATTTCCGATGTCAAGCCGGCCAATGAAGGCATTGCTGAAGTGATAAGTATTGAATGTTATACTCGGCCCAAGATTTTGGATTATCTGGGTCTACCGCTAATTGGGAACCTTAGATAATAACTCCTTCGGTTGAGGCAACGTGGGATGCATGCGTAGCTACAGGAAGAGATTTTTCCGTTAAATTTACTTTAAATATATTGTATTGTTTTTCATATTTTATGTCAAAACTTCTGTTAAAATTACACAACGATACTTATTGTGACATTTAAGTTTTTTTATTCCAAGCTGTGTATTCCCTAAAAAAGTTGTTTCTGCGTCTTACTTGAAACAAACGACGTACGCTATGCGATCATTGACGGAGTTATTGGGAATTTTCATGTTCACTCGCAAGTTAATAATGCGATGCACTTTTTTGCCTAATAAATTACTTTAATTCTTGATCAAAAATTAAATTATACCCTCAGTGAAAAAGTCCACAATCAGGCGAGGCATTTCATAAATTCGTCTCCATATCCGGCGAAATGATCGCCAGAGTGGGCTTGCTGTGCTGCATTAAGGACCAGATTTACTATTAGGACTGATTAAATCGTCCCGTCTTCTACCTGTACTACAGTCGTTACTATGCTAAAAGCGAATAGGGAAGTTTCCTTCATCAAAGAAAACGAAAGGCATTTATTGCGATTCGTTACCCACTATTAGTGTATTCATAATATACAAATTATTTGGTTTGAGAAATCCTAGTTTACACGAATGTTAATGGTCCATTTTGACCGCATTTGAAAAAGGACAGATTGGCGCCCATGCGATGCCACTCCACTTGACGACACAGGGACCTACTAAAAGGTTTGCGTTGTTTACAACAACTCCGTTAATTTTTGTAGTATAAACAATTTGTTTTCGGCAAACTGCTAGTAATATATGTGGCTTCTTTAACTCAAAATTGCAAGTTATAGGAACGAAAACTACGGGAATGCCAAGCGCTCAAAGGTGGGCACCTTGATTTTACGCGCAAAAAACGGGTACTTTTTTGAGAAAAAATTAAGTACAGGAAATACTATTGAGCCGAAGAATTTTTAAAGTACATGATATAACGTAGAACTAAATTCTCTTTCGTATGCTTTTTATTGCATTGAAATCGATTGCTTCATTTAGACGCTAGAGCTCCTCAAACTCGAGTATCTTGCTTTTTTTTACAGACAGTAGATGCTATACGAGTAGTCAGGAGTTTTACATCGTCATAGATTACCAATGAATGCATGATGCACAGAGCTCCGGGAAACGTCTCTTAATAACCACCTATTAAAATTGCCAATGGTCGGAAAGTTTCCTTCGGTTGATAGGGTATTAATAATCCTTATTTTAGCCAAGCGGTACCTGCTAGCAGGGTACTCTACGTTACCGCCATGCTCGGCAGCATGCAGCCTGCATCGTAGCGGCGTTCATAGCCTCACATCCAAGTGGCCCCACACAGCAGCAGCCAGACTTCAGACGGGCTTTTCCCAGTATTCACACAGCCAGCAGGGTATTCTGTTACCTGCTAGCAGCCTGTATCGGATCGGCGCTCATAGCCTCGCACCAAGGTGTTTTCACGCGGCGGAAACTGGAACCAGAGTGACGTCACACGGGATTTTCCCATCATTCATACTTAGCCGTCGCGTTCTCGCGCGCTTGAAAATTTTCAATTTCCATTTAATCGTGAAAAATAGATACCGTCATTTAAAAATCTAAAACCGTGGAATAAGTACTTCATGAGTAAATAGTCTTTCGATTTAGGCAATAAAAATAAATTGGAAACCACCCTATTCGGATTTTCCGACACTGCTGAAGGTGTTATCATATATTCTACTTTTTTATGGTAAATATGATGTGCATCAGATTTTTGGACAAGAATTTCGCTGACATTGATTTTTTTCTGCGCATACGATACCTAGATTGAAATAGGAAACGTGATCGACCACCCTCCTTGTCAGGAAGTTCGTTGATTGGCCGCTTCCATTACTGGCAGTGTTTGAATTCGAGTGGCGAGGGAAAAACGAATTCCGATCACAATTACAAAAGGGTCATAGATGAAAAGTATGTGTCATTATATTTGTATGTATTATGCCACTTCAAAGTTTCTATTTATCTTTCCTGGAATGTTATTGTGAAAGTTTGTCCAAAATCAAAGTTGACCGTGGTTTCCGGCCGCCACGCTGTATATACAGCTGTGTGAAGTGAATTTAACAGAATGCTCATAAAAAATTGATTACTATCCTTTGAACATCCAAAAACATCACATTATGCGCCATTCTGTATTTAGCAGTGATGAAGTGATAACGTGATGGTAATTATTCGATAAATAAAAACGGAATGAGTGACGCAATTACGTCGAAAGGCTTCCATACCCACGCCGCGCGAGTTCATCATTGCTATACAGGAATCCACGCCATCAAATTTTAATGCCCCCTCTTCCAGTTGACCCCTGAGGCTGTGTCGTTCGCAGGGCCGGGTCAAAGGGCAGAGTTGGATTGTTGGCGAGGTGCGGGGGAGGAGTAGCAGCTAAGGGGAATGGTGGTCGGTTCGTGTATATTCGAGGGTGTGGATGGGGGAGGGTGTTTCGTAAGGGGACCGGAAGGAGAGATAGGAGATGGGTGAGATGAGTCGGGGGTGCAAAGGGGTGCAAGGGTTTTAGGGGATGTGGGGTTGCGTGGGAAATGAGTGAAGCAGGCTTTGACGAAGGGGATGGCGGCGGCTTCAGCGGTAGGGGAGGGTTAATTTCGATGCCTTGCGCCCCGGGCGTGGAAGGCTTCGTGGTGGTGGTTGTCCGGAGTCGAAGGATTGCTATATCCCTGGGGGGGGGGGGGGTGATGGGAACCGGGAGGGGGGAACATATATCGGCGGAGGGGTTGTGACGCCACTTTGAACGAGGACGACATCAAAGAGCTTTTTGGACACCTGAATTCGGTCTACGACTATCTCTCTCTTTCCTCGTGCCTCATTCCCTTCTGAAAAGCTTTCCGCCATCGTTCGTGGTCCTATTGATAGCGGCAGTTGCAGCTTTAAGATATCCCGAAGTGGCGGACTCCAGATTGCGAAACGATAATTCATCTTAAAAAGTTCCCATAATTTTCTATGAAAAAAACAGGATCTTATGAATGGAAAGACGTCGTGGATACCGATTATTTATTTTTAAAGTGTCTAGATTCTATATTTTGCGTAAAAAACAGTATCTTATCAATTAAATAAAAAAGTGCGCAGTGTTCCGTTCGTGCAAATATTTACCGGATGTCCTCAATATGGATGAGAGGAGACTAATTGCGCGAGGCATAAAAAATTACGGAATGCAGAAAGATGATTCCGTTTATGCAAATATTTACCGTTCGCCCTCAGTGTGGACGAGAAATGAGTATTAGTGTTTGGTTGTGGATAAGAATGGAGCGAGAGAAGTGGTCGGAGAGGAAGAGGAATGACGGAGTGGTGAACATAGTGGGCGAGGGTAGGAAGGTTCTAGATGGGATACGGAGGGTTTGGATAGAGCGTTCTGAGTAGAATAGAGATGTTGAAAACTGTGTTGGAGGGTAGAACGTTGGGTGAACGGGGAAGAAGAAGGAAGAGAATAAGATTTTTTGATAGAATGAAAGGCAGTTGACCTTGTTGTGAACTGAAGAGGGAAATCCATGAAGGGAAAGAGACTGCCAGAATACTTCTTAAAATACTCAAGGGAAACCTAAAGTATCCCGACGAGGTTGATCCCTGATTGCGAACGTATAACTTATCTTAAAAAGTATGTAGTATTAATAGCATGCAAAAAAATCGATATTATGTATCTAATATAAAAGTACGGAACTAACAGATATGATTCCGTTTTTGCAAATATTTCCTGGTTTTACTCAATGTGGACGATATGAGACCAGTAACTAGCAACTCGTATTGTGGTTGTGGAGAAGAATGGAGGAGGTGAAGTGGACGGAGTGGAGGAGGAACGAGGAATCTCTGGACATGGTGGTGAGGAGAGGAAGCTTCTAGATGAGATACGAGGAGACAGATGAAAGGAGTAGGTACTTAGCGGGGAGGGAAAATTGGAGACAGTGTTGGAGGGTTGAATGTAGGGTAAACGAGGGAGGGGAAGGAAAAGAATAGGACTTTTAGACGGAACGAAACGGAATAGCCCTTATTGTGAATTTATGAGGGATGCCCTTGAAGGGAAGGGAGACTGTCAGAATACTTCGTAAATACCTAATAGAAACCTGAAGTATCAAGACGCAGCAGATACCAGATTGCGAAACGATAAATTATCTTAAACATTTTTTGTTATGCAAAAAATAACAGGATATTAAGAATCTAATAAAAGTGCTGAATTCAGGAAGATGATTCAGTTAATATAATTTTTTCCGGTTGTCCTCAGTGTGGAGGAGAATTGGCCGATAACGTTCGTAATGTGGGTACGGAGGAAAATGGAGAAGATGAAGTGGACGTAGAGGAAGAGGAATGACAAAGTTCTAGACATAGTGGACGAGCAGAGGAAGTTTCTAGGTAATAATGAATGCTGCTCCATCGCCACGTGACGCTGTTGCCGAGTTTAATTAATTCAACCCGACCTTTCTAGAGAAAGCTGCACTACGCTGAGCTTCAAACCGTGTGTATGTTCGATTTTGCAGAATTATGCAGGCCGTGTCACTGAGTTCACTCAGCTGAGAGAGAGAAGGTATGGATGGAGCGAGTGCTGAGCTGGGAGGGAATGTTGTACACCGTGCTGGAGGGAAGAACGCTGGATGGGCGAGTAAGGGGAGAAAAAGAATGCAATTGATGTATAGAAAGAAATGGAAAATGTCTTATTGTCAGTGAAAGAGAGTGGTCAATGATGGGAAGGTAGACTCCCGGATGTTTTTCAGTAATAATAATTAAATTATTACTTTAATAATTATAAGTCCTAAATGTGCTCAACTGTGACTGTATTTGGTGCGTAAGAAGGAAGGCTGCTGTAGCTTCGAATGGTCAATACTCGAATGTTACGTTAGAGGATTCTCAGGTTGGGTTCTAGATATGCTGTAACGCCGCGCGCATATAAATGGGATTACAAACATCGCCACTCGCGTCGCTGACTGGCATAGTTATCCGGATTTCACGGAGATATAAGCAATAAGTAATCAGAGCTGAGTATTAACCAAAATTTATGTCTTTTTTCAATACCTCGACATTGCAAGTACTATATTGGAAAATATTTGTATAAGTGGATCGTTCTGCCCTCATTGCCACGGGATTATAAAACGACTGAAGTGGCAACAATAATCAACGGTCTACTACATGGAATTGGTCCTTCTCCATGTAATCCCCTTGGATATATACGGCCATATTTTTACTCTGTTGTTGTTATTTGAGGTGGTTGCCATCGCAGGTTGCAAATATACGTATCAAGGGCCTGTTAGCAATGCCTCTTCTCCCACAGGCTCTTCACAAGTATTTCGTCGTTATCGGTCGGGGTTTATGACGGAACGACAACGAGGTGGGGACGGGACAGAAGTAATATCTCTTGTGAGTGTCTCTCAGCCACAGCGCACTTGGTCCCGATTTGAATGACTGCCGAAAGCGTTTTATAGCACCTCGAATGGACTAACGGCGAGACTATTGGTGTGGAATAACGCCGACGATATTGGGGGTAGTTGAATCGAGTAATGCTGGCATTCCTTTATCGCCCTGCAATTACCAGTCGTGTTTTATGGTTTCAAACGAATTAGTGTGAGACATTGTATGTCGCCAGGTCTGAAAGTCACCTCAGTTCTAAATTCCATGGTGGTTGAGATACTACAATGTGGAGTTGACTCATTCTAGTCTTTGTCTTTAAAAAATATTTGCCTTATGGCACACGTCTCATAATTTATTTCTATAGTTCGATCTCTGAAATAATAATAATTGGGTATTATGTCAAATATTCAAAAACATTAGTAATAATAAAATTCCTCCAATATTTCATTAATTTTATAAAATGATTTCAACGAAACATTATCAGCATCTTCTAATGATAGAATATTGTAATGTAATTCCGATAATAATTTATGACGAAATAAGCTCAAAAGTTCAACATCAATTGATTACTATAACTCAGGAAGTGATTGAAATCACGTTAGAATTCTACGTAATGTATTAGTCGATAATTTACTTGATGTTTTCGAATTTTCATCGGACGATTATTTTCAATAAAAAAGTTATGCATATGACATTTACCTCCGTTTTGTACATCATTTTGATTTTACTTTTCCCTCAAAGTACCTACTGCATAGTAAATGTTTTGCAGACAAGCGCACGGGTGCAAATCCATTGTTACCAAGGATGAAATTCGCCACGAAAAGAATCGTTTAGATTAGCCAGGATTCAAATCCGCGCCTCCCGATTGCCGGTTACGCATGTTGCCCGTTACACCACCAAGCCGTCTTCTTCAAAGGCGAATAATAGTCTGGTTTCGTGCAGTGTTTTGATAAGTGTCTGTCGATAAAATAAGGTTTTTCTCCCCGGCATTGACTTGAAATTGACAACTGACAAAGCTAGAAATTTGTCCCCGGTGCCAAAATGTGGACTTTAGTCGCCAGCGACTAGTCTGAAATTCTATTTTTAAGAACGGCTTGGTGGTGTCACTGGAAGTATACGTGACGGCTAATCGGGAGATACGGGTTCGAATTCAGGGTTATACAAATGACCTTTTTTTCACGGAGAATTTCATACTTCGCGGCAATAACGTTTCTGCCTTTACAGTGAGCGGAGGAGTTTCGTGCAGGGTGATAATTGAGCTTGTCACCACCGAAATATCCGATAGCGCTGAGCTATTTCGAGTGGATGCGTGACAGGGAGCCATTTAATCAATCACTGGCCCGAGGCGAGGAGCGTGGCGTGACGCTTAACGGAACGAGGCCAAGGTGTGCGATCCGTACGCCTGGCATTCCGTTCGCATGGAATTTGGCGACAGGTGACGATCGCTGGGCGCATCCTCTGACGTTCACTTTCTTTCTCTCGCCTCGTCGTACTATTGTTCATCTCTGAAGTCCGTCGGTGCTGAAATTATCGAGGCCTTCCGGAAGGGGCTCATTTGAGATGGAGATAACATCTTTCTCGAGAAAAAAACACAACATGTTGCTGGAATTTATTGTGACATTAGAGTACGTAAGTGGTACATTGTGCCCTCAAACAATCATTTTTTTGTCGGCAGCCCACCCCACCACCCTTGCTAAGTTTGATATCGTTGGTTGCTCAAAGAACGCATGTTATGTCTTTATTTATCTCGTCATCATTTACATTGCGTGCTGTTGGGATTACCTTCTACCTAACTTCCTAAGCTCGACTTACTATATCTCAAATGTGGATAAGACTGGGATAATTATTAATATATTCTACCTATTACAATTTTAAATGTTCTAAACTCTCGCGATGGTTTTGATTCCCGCTCGGATGATGAAAAACCTTGGCGTTTTATTGATAAAATTAACTGCCTACCAAATGGATTTTTAAGCACTTTTCAAGCTACGAAATATTAAAAAACCTGCTTAAATGTTTCATGTTGGTTAATTTAAGTTGGCTCCATGATATCTGTTATCCATAGATAATGCACTTGTCAATAGCATCTGGGTATAGTTGTAAAGTCTTTTTTTCTTTTTTCTTTACTGTTCACCATGTTTCGTCAATATCAATGTGGATTTTGAAGTTTATAGACGGATGCCAACGGGCAGTTTGAAATACTTTTGTTTACTGAAGATGTATATATTTTCCATTTGCTATTCATAACTAAACTATGCTCGATGTGGGGAAATGTTGAACATTATTTGGTAGAGCGAAAATATAGACATAAAATTCCCTGGTATTGATATGAATATAAATTTTTTTACATAGCTACTGGTGTACAAAAGAACTTAGTATATCACATAAATTTTATCTGTTTTGATAGTTTAATGTGTTACTCAAAATGTTTTATTAAATATTTTTTCTATGTAAGATTAATTTTTAATTCTTGACTAGCTGTTGTATTTATTCCTATAATATGACGTGAAGATAGAAACTAAATTTCCAAAACTTCGGCAGGTATTGGCATAACTATAAAAAAGACATAAATCTTAAGATTTGATTTTGACATATGTTACTCACTTAGTGATTCAATACGAAGTTTAATTTGGATAGGTGAGGTTAGAGCTCACCCCCGACCAAGTCACAGGCGTGTAAGATCACTCGTTCAGTGTAGTGGTGCCGGTTCCTTTCCGTGGAAGCCTCGCACTTTGAAGATTTAGGTTTTTTTATGTCATAAGGTTTCAGTCGAGATTGGAATCCAGGACCCCTAGGTCAGCAGTCAATCACTCAATCCACTAGGCTACGGCGGACGCCATTGTTATGCATGTTGAAGAAAATTCATTAAGAATAAAAATCCGAACCTGGCTGACAGATATAATATCAGAAACATTTTCGACGGTTTGGTCTCTTAGGAAAATGAGTCATATGATTTTTCTCCCACGACTTAGTGCTCTCGTAGTTCTTGTCGCAGTTCCCTTACGCTATTCTCTGGTGCGTCTCCTCTCTCCGGTCCGTCTGGTACTATGTTTGTCTCCTGGTGGTTATGCGGAGACGCATACGTGCAGCACACAAAAGTGATGCGGGTTGCGGACTTGGAATGAGCAGGCTCTTTCCTGTTGTGTCGCCATTGAGAAATCAGCTGGCTGTAGCTTATTTTCAGATAATTTGCGGCATGTCCCGGTTTTCGGTATACAAGGGGCCGAGGCACCAACCTCTAGTGTGTACCCTGTGATATCTCTCGGCATCCTCGACCTCAAATAAAATATCTATAATTATATGGATTGTTTAATGTAATTTCTCGTTCTATGTCCGAAAAATCCGCAGAGAAAAAATCATTCGCCCACAGGACTTGTCATAGGAAAAAAAATTGTTTTGATATTCTATTATAATAATAGTGAGGTAAAAAATGAATGCATGCGTTAATTTCTGTCCTCTTTTTTTCTATTTCTCTTCAGGGGTGATGCGTTTCTGGACCCGTATATCACGTCCGCAGGGGTGCCAACATCCCGGTCTCCCACCTCTCCCCGCTCCTCACCACCCTTTCCCCCATCCACACTCCCCTCCTCCCCCTCTCCTTCCCCGACCTCCCCCTCCACCAACAACAATGGCACCACCACCGCCACCCACAACGGCAACAATAACAACAATGGCCACCTGCTGGTGCACCACCACCGTCGCGACGCCTCCACGTCGTCGTCGGCGTCGTCGTGTTCTGCACCCTCCGCTCCACCGCCGCCTCCGCTGCTCACCTCCAACAGCTCCCCCGCGCCCCAGGCGCCCTCGCAGCCGCACTTCCGCATCCTGGACGCCGCGGCACCCGCGGCTGCGGCAGAACTCAAGCAGGTGAGTCTAGCCACGTCAGTCCTAAGCCGCGCTTTAGCCATCGGGATAGCTGTCCTACGAAATGGGTCCAGCATGTGAAAATTACTTGGATGTATGCAGGGAGAAGAAAAATTGCGTAACTAAATTTTAACCCTGGATAGCTGATTCCAGTAGGAACCAAAGTTAACGATGATGCTTTGGTCGAAAACGAACCATTTTTAAACTTCAGAAACTTTAAGCCAAGGGCTGCCATTATTTTCCACCCTGTTTACCCTGTTGCCGGATGTCTTTTATACATCGTAATCTCCGCCAGGCACAGCATTCGAGGTCATGAGTTATCCAGATCTTGGAGTTCGGTTGTACATCGTTTTAGATTGTTCATGGTGTTCGACGTTTCACTTGCGTTCTTTTTATGCATCCCCAGGGCTGAGGTGAGATGATCAGTGGCGGATCCAAGAGAAGGACAAGGGGGACTAAGTGGCTTTAGTGGGGCTTTTGGAGGTATCCTCTTCGTAAAAGTGAGAGTCAGGGAGGTTACTAAGATTTTGAGAACGTCGACGCTTGTAACAACACTTTAAGGTTGTGCTTTTACTAATT
Organism: Ischnura elegans; assembly: GCF_921293095.1. NCBI lineage: Eukaryota > Metazoa > Arthropoda > Insecta > Odonata > Coenagrionidae > Ischnura > Ischnura elegans. Next base: position 113,441,968 of record NC_060247.1, read on the forward strand.
TTCCAAAGAATTAAGTTTTAAAAACAAACATTAATGTACATTTTTGAGTAATATTACCTCATGCTAAGTTTCTATAATGCATTATGTTTTTACTCCGTATCATATAAGGTCCAGAAAGGCTCTCCTCTCCTATCTATATTCGACAACTGAACACAATCACTATTTTATGTAGTGTAAATTGGATACGCTAGGGAAAGGAGCTATATCCCCCTCAAGCCCCTTTCTGGATCCGACACTGCATGTGATCATCTCACCTAAGCCCCGAGGGTGCTAAGGAAAAACTAACTACATTACCCGGCCAACATCGACCGCCTAACTCGGTGTAACATCCGAGAAGAATTCTCCTAAGTCGTTGGATTCACTGTAAGAGCGAGGACGCTTGCGTCGCAAAACACAATTACGACCGAGAAGCAATTTGATCGAGTATTCGTGCGCGTTTTGTCATTGCGCCCTCCGCGCGACATCTAGTCGTAAAGAATTCCATCTCCTCCTTTTCGTGGTGCGCCGCAAAGGATCGTGGGAGCTCTTCTTTCTGACTTTATGTGAAGGGGAAGGAGAGGGCTTTCTCCTTCCTTATGCTTTATCTTCCGCAGGGCGGCGGTTGATCTATTTGGAATGGGAAGTGGAGTAGCAGTAGCTATTTGGTCTGGCGGGGGTGTGTTTTTACGTGAGCAGAGATAAAAGTTACGTTCTCCTCCCCTGTCCTCTTTTGTCGTCTTCCTCTTTTACGGAGCCCTAAACTTTGAAATGGCCGATCTTGGGGGGTGTATTTGGGGAGGTTGTATCACCAACCCTCAACGGTTGGGGCCTCGGAGGGAGCGTTGTGCAGACTAGCGTCATTACAGTCCCCATTCTCTCGGTCATCCCTACCATATTCAGGTGAATATCCTGCCTGAAGTCGAGTCTCTTAGGACTCATTGATAAAAATTAATGTTGATTGTATAAATTATTATTTTACACAGTTTTCGGGTAATTTTAACCATTTATTTCGTTGAAAAAAATGTTTAGAGAAGATTTATGTGCCTTAGATTTTATTGTGTTTTCTGCTCCCTTATCTCCTGTCAGACTGTCATCTCTTCCATGCTTCTTTTCTGAGCTATTAGTTACTGTTTTCAAATCAAAATTATTGGCTCATAGCAATTTTTTTACGTATTTGGAAAATTATCATTCCTCAGCTGTATAGGCGATACCGTAGTTTCTCTGTAAAAGAAAGAAACCTTTAAAAATGGATTGGTGTATATTTTTATTGTTAAGTTTTTCCATTGGCATTAAAAGACCAAATAATTGAGACCATTCATATACAAGGAATAATTTTAATAATTCCTTTAAACTACCTTTCTGAAGTTTATTCATCTGTTCTACTTACTGACTCAGAATTATATCGAAGTTGTAAATTTTGTATCAGGTTATCGTGGATTTTGAATCCTAATGCGTTTAAAGAATCAACCCAGCTTCATTTTAATCCTAATGAATAAAATCCCATAATCCACCTTTTCTGTACATCTAATTAATATCAACCGATGTCGAGTACTTGTCGATTAAAGGTCAACTTTGCGAATTTGACTACAGATAGATATTTTACTCATCCGCGCTTTTTACCACATGAGATTGACTATGATCATTGGCAAATGTTATCATATTCAGCATACTAATATTTACTGAAATCTTACTCGCAATCAAATAGGATGATTAAGTTACAATTTTGAGTACGTAGGACACTCAACGTTTTTCTTTTATTTTTGGATGCTTAAAGATGATGGAACAATCCGAAGAGTGATAATTTCTATAAGAATTATATTTTGAAAAACAAGGTTATCTTCATACCATTATTGGTTTAATTGTGTACCTGTTAATAATAAATAAATGATAAATTAACTGTCATGAATATCAACGATAAACTATTGTATAGGGAATCAATGTCTATAATTCTGAGAGGTGAAAATATAATTTTCTACCAAATTGAATGGTAAATTGAAATTTATCAAGTAATATGTCATACATACGTATAAGTAGTATTTTTATTTTGGTAATACATAGCAATAAAAATTTCCTAAATAAATTTATAAATAGAGTACAGATACGTTTTGCATCGAATTTTCGCGGCATTATTGAGGCGGCGTTGATCACTTTCGGAATTTACTTGGTAACTCAGCTTACTGAGGTAACTGAGCTGAGGAAAATTTTGGATTTTGGAAGTCTTACCAGTTCTTGCTTATCTTTAATGGTTACGCTGTAAGGCCTTCTTGTAGCGTTTGACATTTGAGTTCCAGGACATAGTAAAACTTAGGAAAATGAGCAAACTTCAAAGTAAGGATGAAGATAGTAGTCCTTCTTGTGTTAATTTTGCAATACGGAGTATATTTTGTTGTATTTTATTCCAAATGACGACCTTGACGACCTTTTAATAATACGTTATGCTCGGCAACCAAATATTCAGTGTAAACGTGCATAAATCATTAAGTATAGTATTTCACTTTTCCTGTTTTATTTGACTGAGGATATGAGTAAGGGTTTTTTTCATGCCCCAGCAGGTGAAACTCAACAAATGACGAGCTACATTTAAAATTATACTCCACAACATGTCATCCTTTATCAATTGTATGTAAGATATCCCTCGTTCTAGTTCTCATCGGTGATTAACCCACAAAAGTCAGTTTTGATGTTTTTCAGAGATATCCGGGTTGAAGTTTGGAGCATCCTGTCTTCTTTATTAGCTCTCTCTTTCTGTATCCCATGATAGGATGTACGCCACCGACAGGGAAACAGTCGAGCTGATTCAATAGGATGCTGAATCGTTTTTCATTTGTCCCCGGGAAAATGTCTCCGAGAGAATCTGTCATCAAAATTGCATTAATTAGCGTTCTCCTCTACCCACTTTTAAAGATAGTCTCTTTCTGACATATTATAGGATGAAAATCGAGTTGTGTGTATTGCCTCTTCTTTTCGATATAGTAGGCATGCCGCCTTTTATCCCCCGCTCAACCGATTTCATCTTCTTACGGCCCACGAAGAGAGAGAGGGATATCTCTTTGTCTCACTCTTCTCGTTGTAAGGATCGCGCCCTCCTCCTCCTTTTCTTTGACGGGATAGCGCTCAAATCTACTTCCCTCCATTCCTTCCCTCGGAATTAGATTTTCCGCGCAGTGCCCCCCCCCCCCCCACTACCCTCCTCCTCGAGTTTTCCCATCCTTCGGATGAGAGGAGACCCCCTTACCCCTGCCCTCCAATAGGCAGTTTGCGATGACGTGGTTCTTCCCTCCTCCACTCCCCATTCAACTGCTTGCTTCGGCGCTATTTGATTACGCTTCTCGTCCGCGGTACGGCCCCTCCTTCTCTTCCGGAAGTCGACTCCTTGCTTATCTCTCTCTCTCCCCTCCTTGTATCAGAGTTCTTCTCTCTGTCCGACAATCGCCCTCCTTTGTGCTCTTTTTGAAAAATGCATTCCTTTAAAGAGGACCCATCCCTCCTTCTGGATCGGTCATTTTTTGGCGACGGATTCCTCGCTTAGCGCTCGTCATCATCTTGAAAGTTATGAAGTGGAACGTTATCAAAGTTTGGCGTTGTCTCGAAATTGAAAAGTTTTCCTCCGGCCTTTTTTTTTTGGTGGGAATTAATTTATTTTTACTCAAATAAGTCGTCGGAACCAAGCAAATTTTTAATTCTTTACCCCTTACGAAGTGGTAGCGTCTTATAGTGGAATGTAACGTTTAATTTGCTGTGGTATATATTAGTGTTGTTGCGTGCAGAAATCGATGGAAAATTCCAGGCTTGTGTTTGGTATAAATTAAAAATTTATTATGATTAAATACTTCAACAGAATTAAGAAGACAAGTTGGCTCCATTGAAACGTATGATCATATTTTTTGTAAAATAACTATGAATTGGATTTAATTTTATATCAATTCGTGAAGATTATGATCGAAATTTTTAATAAAATTTGGAAAGAGAATAACTATTTCTATGGGTTATGGAGGTGGCTGTTTCATTTTTCTGCATGTATGTTGATAGCACACATATACGCCGTGGCTTGCCGCTACCAAATTCTATTTATAAGAGAGATCTGATGGGTCCTTGCGTGGAAGAAAACGATAATTCTGCTTTTTATTGATTGATTTTTATTAAAATAAGCGATTGCCACATGAGCTGAAACCCGCCTCCGCGCCGTGTGCTCAGGGTGTGTGAAATGGGGATGGGTTTTAGAGCTGAATTGTTTTGATGGCTCTTAAGGCCGTTTTACACGGGGCACGGAATTGCGCAGGTTAGAGCTGCATTCATTTCTAAAATGGCGTGGAATTGCGCGAATGCATGAACGAAATTAGAACAGGGGCTATTTTGCCGTCTAGCATCCACGCATGCTCGCATATGTTCTAGCAATTCACCGCTTTACACGACGCAATTTTGATTGTGCCCTCGCACACACGTCAGATTGCGCAATTCCGTATACCGTGTAAAACGGCCTTTTGAGAGATCCTGAAGCAGTATAAAGTAATCGAATTTCGTAACTCCATTAAATGGCAAATGCTGCTCCACCAATCGTCGGCCTTTGGTAAATACAAATCCTTACAGGATGGTAGTTAACTTCCAGACCACCTAAATGTCTCATATTTGATGAGTATGTTCGTATGTATCTTTTAGCTCTCCTCGTTTCTTAAAAATTGTGAAGAGCGTGAAGGTTAGGAAAACTTTGGCTTGCGTCATTTGCCCAATTAAAGGTTCGCAAGGAACCTCTCGGCTATCTTTCAGACCAACATCCTCGGTTGGAATTCGTGTTTCCTTCACTCTTTCCCGTTAACACACCCAGCAGTCAGTCCTTAACTACAGTGGAATGTTATGGTTTAATTGTTGGATATTGTAGATGAACATACTTGAATATTAGCTTTTAATGCAATGTCTTTATCTATTTGTGCGTCAAAGAACATTATTCACGGAACCGTGTTCAACTTCTATGAATTCCCATGCCTAATTAGTAATTTATCAGTACTTTCACTGTCACAGGAACTATTCATAATTTTATATTTCCTCTGTATATTTATCGAAAACAAGTGCCAATTCCTAAGCCGTAAATTCATCCTGTTGCTCACTCGATTCGCGTCCAATGGCATGAATTTTTCCTTCAACTATCCCCATATGCATACATGTAGTGGATGGAGTTAACGTATTGGCGCCAAATGTAGTACTATGTATTTCGGGGTTACGGTTAATGTAAACCTATCGTGAGGAGCTCATATGTGTAATGAATATTTGTATCCTCGTTATGCAGGCCATTGCGAGGTGTTTTCGTGGAACGTAGAAATTAAAAAATAAAATAGAAATTAAATTCAACAAATTTAGCGTATAAAATTCACTAACTCTCGACTAACTTTGTGGTATTCCATTATAAGTTTTCCTGGCTATCACAAAATTACTTATACCACTTATTTTGTACTGAGCGCGACCCGGGTTTCAATGAATTATCATCATCTATCAATGATAATCATAATGCTATTTCTATTTCCAATGAATTATCATTATTATTTGAGCCTGAAAATGATGATAATTCATTGAAACCCGGGTCGCGCTCTGTAAAAAGAAGTGGTATAAGTAATTGTGTGAGATCGAGGAAAACTTTTAGTTTAGCGTATTTTCCCATTTGATAATACATGGGAATCGACCATAATTTTGCGGGCCCGGACGAGCTTCAGCACGGTTTCAACCACGAACACTACAAAAGAGGATTCATAAGTTGACCTCTGAAAGTGCTGTCACCCACCGCGTGTTTAAATGGGTTTACAAAAGTCGCCACTCGTGTCGCTGACGGACATCCGGTTTCACGTGGAAATGAGGTATAATTAGGGGTATTAACCGAAATTTATACAAATGATGATGTGATCTTTAAAATTCATTGCTTGAAATGCTATTCCTCGCCATGAAAAACATTATACTGCAAAATATTGGATAAAAGTGGATCTTATTACACTCATCTTTGCGCCGCGGATTTTCATGAAAACCGATTAAAATGCAACCGATGTGTCAACAGAAATCAGCGTGCTATGGGAAGGAAATGGGTCTCCTCTATGCAGTCCCCTTGTTTTCAACCGCTTCCGTGCGCAGTGACCGGCATTCAATTGTTTTCAGTTCCTCACGTTACTGATGCGATCCACCATCTTAGCCGCCTCCAGGTGAATTTTTCGATGCCATCCTGGTCTTGAGTAGCGGGCGCGTGCAAAGTTCGGCGAGTCGTCTTTCCACCCCTGAAAACTGCAAGGGCCTGCTGAGACGTGGGGAGTGCCAGAAAAGTGATTTATATTCCTTTTTTTCGTCCGCCTCCCCCCCCCCCTGTGGCGCTGCGAGCGCACTCTAGACTTAGCGGCGCTCAAGTGGTTTCCACTTTGCGGTGTGTCACAAAAAGAGCGGTTGTTCATGTGGGAGACTTGATATTCGACCTCAGGGAATGGCTGGGGGGACAGAGCCGGGCGTTATACGAGCCAAGTCATCATTTTCCATTAAAATATTCCAAGTAGGTATACCTACCCTCCCTCTCATGGGTGAGATATTGATAAAGTTAGGAAACTATGTACCATCCACCTCTGTGTACCGGCAATGTATATTTCATTGCTAATAGTAATTATTAGGTCAATACTAGGCTAGTACTTTGTTGAAAATACATTTCATCGTTATTGAAGGGAATGAAACTTAACTGCCGCGCGCCGACTGCCGAGTCGGTAGCAACCATGCGTCTCTTTTCTCCTCCCTCTCCCAAAACGGAGCTGCCGAGTACGCATGTAGAAACATCAAGATAAATAATAAGCGATCTTGACACTATAAGTGATAGCTAATGTAAATTTTATACGTATCAGCATTGCATTCTTTGTACACCATACATCAGAACCGATACATCGTAAATTGATCCATTGGTTCCGAAGTTAGTAGATATTTGCGTTCTTTACAACAAATAAATTAATTTTAGTGGTATGAACAATTTGTTTTCTTAAAAATGTCATTACTAGATCTGGCTTTCATCAAAATTACAAGTTACTGGAACGAAAAGTACGGGAATACCAAGCGCTTAAAGTTGGGTAACTTGATTTAAGTGCAAAAAGCAGGTACTTTCTTGAGAAAAATTAATAACAGGTAATACTACGGAGATGAAAAGTTTTAAAAGTATACGATCAAGCGTAAAAATAAATTCTCTTTTGTATGATTTTTGTTGCACTGAAATTGATTGCTTTTTTTACAGACAGGGGCGGTTTTATAATGTCCGCTCAATACTAATGATCTGAGATTGATCAAATCCACGACCTTTCAACGCTATTCCTCGCAATTGCAAATATTGAGAATAAAAGGATCGTCCTGCGCTCACTGCCGTACTAAGGAAATCGTTGAAATCTGTTTAAAGTATGCCCTAAGTGGCAACGTGAATCAGGATTCTGCGAGTCGCACTGGGCCCTCCTCAATATAGTCATCTTGCTTTTTCTTATTAATGGAAAGGCTTTGAGGTCTCTTGAGTCGAAGGGACGCTTCACTGGAAATGCCGCGAAGTAATGCCCGAGGCCTACTCTGTCTCTCGTGTTGTCAGCCACGTCAACTATTGATCCAAATCCTCTCTCTTTTGGAAGGTTCATGAGTAGTAGTACCGCACAAGCACACTTGGGGCGCCAGCTGCTTCATTGCACAATATTAGGTGTGACATTAGTTTAAACATGCTGAATTTCGAAAAAAATTCAAAGCGGGTAATTTGCGCCAAATTTGTTCAACTCTGAGGCTATGTATCTTATATAAAAAATTAGCCTGTGAAAAATATTTTGCGTCAAAAAATGCACTAATGTGTTGCCAACATCTGTGCAAAGTTTCAACTTCCATACTCAAAAAAATCATTTTCGAGGTTTTGTCCAGCTTTTTTCGATTTCAGCCCACTGTGTGCCGTTTCCTAATGGCGCCGCCGAATAAAATGCGCGCCAAACTTCTACAAATATTACTTTTGTCCGCCATGATTTTCGGACTCCTTTAATGGAGTCCTCATGGCCCTTAGGACTATGGGAGTCCCTTTGGGTGTTGTATTTTTCGGAGGCGACTAAGATTTTTTCTCAATTAGGGAAGTGTGCGGAAGGAAGTGTTGAGAGAAACCCGGCGTCGGCATTAGCACGCTCTTAATGAAAGGCGCCAAAAGGACCACGGTTTAGCGTCCCATCCGACGGACGAAGTATTGAGCCTGAATTATCCTCCACACAACAGAGCGTTTCAGAAATGCTCAGAGTTCTGGGGTGGGAGAGTTTACAGGAGAGGAAGAAAAGGAGCAGGCTATGTGGTACGCTCAAAAAAATAAGTGGGGAAAAATCATGGAAAGATTTTGAGATGGACGTTACAAAACCCAATTTTGTTGGAAAAAATGATCACGAGTTAAAGATAAAGTGCCGATCACAAAGGACAATTGCAGATCTGTTCTCCTTCTTGAATAGGACCATAAGGGACTGGAACGACCTACCAGCATAACTATTTGAGCCCTTCCCAAAAAATTTACGTATTTTCAAAACGCGGTTGAAGAGTTGAAGGGACTAAGGGTTTCGATATGATTTTTTTCAATTTCTTTTTGCATCATTTGCTCATGTTACCCCCAGGCCAACGGCCTACTTGTCACAATGTAATGATGATAATAACAATAACAGCCTAGCAGGGATTGGGCAGTCTCTGAAAGTTCCCTGCCACCGCCGGTATGTGAACCCGAGACCATGGGTTGGAAAGCCAACACTCCAGCCACCACACCAACACGATCTCCTAGTGATATCGTCGTCTGATTCTTGGGTAACGAGGGTTTTTCTTTGTATTGGCTGTCCCCTCTCTTGGACATGCCTTGCCCATCTCTTCTTCTCCGTTTCCTTTCATCCGGCTTATTCTGTCGTCACCCCAATGAAAGAGTCTCCTGCTAAAAAGAAGACTCCGTTCCACCCACGAAAGGGCAAATGATGGCTCCTCAACAAAATGCTTGGACTTCCGACGACGTCTAGATAGGTAGTTTATATACACACAGTGGTACAATTACACGGCCATCGTTCGGTTCCTTAAGTAATCACATGTATGGGCACCATTTGTTGCTGCGATTTTGTTAGCCTGATAAGTATTTTTCTCCGACCGCGGGCTGATGCGATTATTGTGGGTCTCATTTTTCCCGTTATGGAAGAAAAATTAGAGTTCTTTAGGGTGGTTGATGAGACACGTAGATATTTCATCGAATTCATTTCCTTAAATCGACATTATCCAGTTCTTTGTACTGTTAAATCATTCTTACCTCGATTTTCATCAATTTCTTGCGTTGAAAACTGGAGGAAAAGTGGTAATTGATGGAAGCAAATTAACGTTTTAAAATTTTTTTTAAAACGTTAATTTGCTTCCAAAAAAAAAATGTTAATTAAAATTTTTTTTAACAGCTTACAGAAACCTTGTCACACCTGCGGTTGTGGCCTTTAAAAATATCACGTTGGCCGGAACTTCAGTTGAACGCACGCTCGGGAAAGCAATATATAATTCGGAATCGAAGTTATGGGCTGGATATTATTAAGATTGGCAATGTAGGAGCTTAGTAGAATAGCATGGTTTAAATAACTTGGCAAAAGTTGGCGGAAGAATCTCCTTTTTCTCAACGTATGTGTAAAAATAATTTGCCAATATCTGGTATCTCCGTTTCTGTGTATTTATGGTTATTACTAAATTAAAATATTTAGAAAACCACCAAATGAAAGAATAGAACAGTAAATTAAAATAGCATAGCACTTTTTTACAAACAGAAATTCATCCAACTACCATAAGAGGCCAAACTTGGTAATTTTCAGAAAAAATCTAGGCTGGTCGTTGTTATGTTCAACTTAAAAGTTCATGTATATATTTAACGCGGGAGCACAGGAAAAAATTATTAGCCTGGAAATTTATGGAGAATTTAGTTTAGAATATTTATGCGCAGTTTCAACTTCCGAGTTCATGAAAAAAAGTTTTTTAGGTTTTGGCCAGTTTTTTTCGATTTCAGCCAACTGTGCTTCGGCATGCTCCTATCGCGGCGGCGACCCCTACTTGACCACCCCCCTCGTCTTCTTGTCCCCCCTTCTCCGGAGGTCCGGGAAGAAAAAGTCACCGACTTATGAGCCTCGCCTCTGAGAGTGTATCACCGCGCGCGCCCGCCCTAAGGATTCGTTTCCTCGCCCTTCCCTCATCCCTCGGGCGCCAATCCTTTCCAAGCGTGTGCTATTTCTTTTTTTATTCCACATCTCGGGATATTCGCATTCTCGGTGCAGCGCGCGTCGAGAGCGACTTGACTCCGCCGCTGGGCCTCCCTTTCATACAAATCCACCCTTCAGCCGCCTTGCACACCCCCGCCCCGACCAAAATAAATAACTGCTTCAAGGGGGCGGCGGTTGGCAGGGGTTGCCTCGATTGTTGAGAGGGCCTTGCCACCCCCCCACTCTTCTTGTGCGACTCATGCCCTTTATTGCCACCCTCACCCCAGTCCCAAAAAGATCCCTGCAAGGACAACGCGTAGAGGGGGCACCAGTGTATCCCGTTGGTGCCTGATTCTTGCTGCCACTTTGGGTGCATTGATATAATTTTTCAAAATTTCCCACAGAGCTTCGATGAGTGTTGAGTGATCCATTTATTCCCAATACTTTCAGTATATCATTAGCTATTGCGAGAAATTATTATTATTAACGTACTCTACCGATTAAGGTAGGCTTCCATGGATTACTTAAGAAGCATTCTGTCATCCTCCCCTTTCTTCATGTACTTCCCTCTTCAATTTACAATAAGGCCTACTCCCTTTCATTATATCTATAAAAAATACTATTATCTGACCGTCGTGGGTGCGTTTCGCCTATTTTACCAGATCTTACCAAAGGAATGTCGTTTTTTTATACTCTAAAAGTGTGAGATTGATTTTATTTCTTAGGTTCCTACTTCCCTTGAGACACCTCCCCATTCATTCACGCCGCATTTTCATAAGAAACGGAAATACTGAATTATTTTTATTCCCCAATCATCGTTCCTCCACCCTACGAAGAGCCTGGAGATCTTTACCTAAACCTAGCTTTACATTGTATAAACGATGTATTTGTTTCATAAGAACCAAAGTGCATAATATATATTTCCTGTTTTATGCTTAACAATGAGAGATATTTAAGGAAGGCAGCTGGAAATACCCTACGCAAATGCACAGTGAACCAAATTAATCTAGTAAATTAGTCAATAATATAGTTTCCGGGTCATTTGATACTGTTTTTTTAATGGATCCTACGATTCAATGCAAATGTTCAAATTCTAGTACCTCGTTGTTATAAGAACAATTTAAAAACCCTAATAATTGAATGGAAAACCGAATAATTGGAATAAAATAACGTTCTGACAGCCAAATATGTTAATTAATCAATGGTAAATGTTTTCCTTTTGCGCAAAGACATCCGAAAACTGAAAAACTCACGTTATCCAAGAATTATCCAATAATCCTCGATACTATGTTACCACAACTTGCCCAAGCATGCTAAAGCTTTATACTTACCACTGATTTCCTCTAATGTTTCACAGGCATGCATATCTTTTACGTAATGAAAGCACTTGTCTGTTTCCACACTTGTTGATTTCTACCTATCTAGGTGTCGGCACAAAATGCGAAGATAGCATTGAAATGCTGGAACCTTGGTCGGTAGAAATGAAGTGGTGTGGAAAAAGAAAGTACTTACATTATGTTAAATTTCAAAGATCTCCACCCATTAACGCTTTTAACTAGATATTTTAGGCAGACAAATAGTCTGCATTAATACCGTTGGTGTACTCCATGTTTATCCCATGTGCTATCCCTTCTCTATCCTGAACGTTAAAAACGATGAGTAGATTCCTGACTTGATTGCAAACATTGTTTTCTTTCGCGAATGCTAAGTTTACTTTTAAAAAAACGATATTATTTGAGTAAATACTGGCTCTGGTGCTAGCTACGGTGATTTGAATACTCATTAAATTATCGTTCTCGATTCTATGATAGAATTCGGAAACGGCTTGTCTCTTCCATCTGGAGTCCACGAGCAAACATTATGTTTTCTTTCGCGAATGTTAAGCTTATTTAAAAAAACGATGTTATTATAGTAAATACTGGCTCTGGTGCTAGGTACGGTAATTTGAATACTTATTAAATTGTCTTTCACGATTCTCTGATAGGATTCGGAAACGGCTTGTCTCTTCCATCTGGAGTCCACGTGTCTCGCCTGAGAGAAGATACAGTGAAGGGACCGTATCCACCCTCCCCTCGTATTGTCCCCTCTTATTTTCCACCCCCACCCCCAAATCTCAATCATCCCTCCTTGACATTATTATTATTATTTCCCTCGGTACTTTTCGGAGAAAAAGGCCGCGTGTCACATGATGCGGGCTCCCGTATTTCTGCCTGCGGAATGAACCTCTCCTCCCTCGATCGCTTGAAGGGACGCTATCCGATCCAGTGGATGTCTTTTGCTCTCTTGTTTGCGGACTTTTCAAACTGAATGGAGGCATTTGTCTGGAGTTGCGGGGAAACTAGTGCAAAGAATCGAAAAGAGTAAACGGAGGAAACCTTTCGCTTCGTTTACTCTCTCCTTGAATGCTCGTCAGTCCTTTATTTTTATCGAAGAATGTAATTGAAATGGGGCCATAGGGTTTTCCAGTGAACTAGTTCCAAAGATTCTTCTTGAATTCTCCATCGGGTCTGATTTTCAATAGCTGGCGAAATGGGACTCCATTAAAGGCAGCCCAAGAAAATAGCGATTAAGCGTTGTATCAGTTGCCCTTTCAAACGCATTTTATTCGGTGGCGCCACTAAGTAGCTGTATCTCATTCAGTGTGACTGTCGCCATTAAGCGTAGTGAATATGGTCTTTTTTAGTTGAAAATCGTCTCGAATACGTTAAGTATGTGATTTATTTGATTTATAGGCTCAGTTGTGTTTTAGATTCATGTATTTCCTCTTTAAAAGTGGATATAGATCTACATCTACATACTACCCCGCAGGCCGCATAAAAGGCGTTTGGCAGGGGGTGTTCATACACCATCCGTTTAAATATAAAAAGGAAATGTTTACTTACCAGCTTAAGGTTGGAAGGCGATATTTGGTGGAACTTGTTCGCAGGAAACATAATGAAAATACACTTTTGTATGTTCCACAAAAGTTTTTAATACGGATCCAGGTTTCGGCAGTACACACTGTCATTATCAAGGTCAGTGTGTCTTGATAATGACAGTGTGTGCTGCCGAAACCTGGTTCGGTATTAAAAACTTTTGTGGAACATACAAAAGTGTATTTTCATTATGTTTAATTACGCTTAGCATTTATTAAAGTCCTTTATTGTTCGGTGGAAAAATGAATTCGCATATATATCCGTTCGGCAAAATTATCTCTCTAATTTATTGCTTTTGTCGGACCTGGAAATATAGTGGGGCTCTAATATTATGCTCTCATTTTGCTCTTAAAGATATCTATTCTCAATTGTTCAAACAATCTAACCCTAGCGCGCAGCTTCCAAGTCTCCAGTGGCTCCCAGCCTAATTCGCTCATCATCTGGGTAACGCTGTCTATACGCCCGTAGCAGTTTTTGATGAACCGCGCAGCCTCCATTTGTATTTTATTCAGTTCACGGATTAAGTCTTTCTGCACCGTGTCCCATATGCTCGCTGCATATTCAAGGTGCGGTCGGACGAGTGCGAAATAGCTCCTTTCTTTTACTTTCTCATCTGAATATCTTCCCAAAATACGCTTGACGAATCCTAATTTCTTCAGGGCTATGCCGCAAATTTTTAAATAGGTTTTTGATAAAAACAATCGCCTGAGGTTATAATGTACCAGTCAGTATAGCATTAGGCGGAGTTGAATTTTTACAGGTAAACGTGGACACTTAGGAAGGAGAACGAGAAAAGACTGGAGGCATTCGATATGTGGGTATGGCGAAGGATGGAGAAGGTGAAGTGGACGGAGAGGAGGAGGAACGATAAAGTGCTGGACATGGTGGGTGAGGAGAGGCAGCTTTTAGATGAGATATGGAGGAGACAGAAAGTATGGATGGAGCGAGTACTAAGCGGGGAGGGGATGTTGTTAACGGTGTTAGAGGGTAGAATGTTAGGTAAACGAGGGAGAGGAAAGAAAAGAATAGGATTTTTAGATAGAATGAAAGGGAGAAGGCCTTATTGTGAATTGAAGAGGGAAGTGGTTGATGGGGAGGAAGGATCCCAAAATTATTCTCAAGTACTCCATGGAAACCTACCTTAATCGGTAGAATACTTTAATAATAATGTTGGGCAGGAAAAAGGGAAAGTGGCCTTTTTCGGAAGACATTGCGTTTACGGGCTCGCGTGCTTTTCACGCCACTACCAAAAGCAAATGAATGAGCCACCCCGCTCTATATTTCCCTTTTTATGCGACCTCCCTTTTCCCCCCTTCCCCCCTGATCGTGTCCGTATCTCTCCCTCTCTCCTTCTCTCTGTTATATTCCGCTCCCCTCCGGTACGATATTTGAGCAGGAAGCACTTGGCTTCGTGTTTTATTCTGCTCTGCTCGGAGGGTTTGTGAGGGGATATAAGTCGACGCGAATAATGGAGGAAGGGAAAGGTTAGTAAGGTTACGGGGGTTTCCTAGGGTCGCCTCTTTCCCTATAGAAATATCATTTTTTTATTTTATTTATTGCGACCCCACCGAAAACAGCGCTACTTGGCCTCTACATCGTGGTTTTCATAACATTTGGCAATTGGGTAGTTTCCCTCATCAAAGAAAACGAAAGGTTAATTAATAGTAGCGGGCGTAACTTGGTGGAAATCCATAATCGCAGGAATAGAAGGATCAACAAATTAGCTATTTCCACATAGTAATTTATTGACACCGACCATGGTTTCGTCACAGAATAACATTATTAAGGTGATCAAGGTGGGTATCAAGGTGAACCTTGATAATGTTAATCTGCTACGAAACCTTGGTCGGTGTCAATAAATAACTACGTGGAATAGCAAAGTAGTTGATCCCTCTTTTCCTGCGAAAACGAAAGGCATTTATTGCGATGCGTTAACCACCATTAGAGTATTCATAATATACAAATTATTTGGTATAAGAAATCCCAGTTTAGACGAATTTTAATGGTCAATTTTAACCTCATTTGAAAAAGGCCAGATTGGCCCCCATGCGATTCCACTCCACGTGACGTCACAGGGACCTAGTTTCTATACGAGTAGTCAGGAGTTTAACATCGTCTGAGATTACCTTCGAACTTTTTTTTCATCTATCATTCTTCCAATTCTTACCTACTCTTGTCCCATCTGGTCTATCTCTTCACAAACCAACCTCTCATCCCTGGACTGTGTCAGCAGTTTCTTTGCCAATATAGTAAAAAATAGAATACCGCATTTACGCAACATGTCCACTAATGCTATTCTCTCCTCCCTCTTCATCCCTAATCTCACTACCCATAGGCTCACAGCTGATTTAAAACTCATTTATAAGATTCTCAATTCCACCATCGACTGCCCAGCATTGCTCTCTTTTATCAATTTTAAAGTTCCACCCCGCCCTACCCGTTCTCATCCCCTAATCCACATACCCATTCCTAGACTTTCACTCACTAAACGTTCGTTTTTCTACCGCATTACTTCTGTGTTGAACTCACTCCCTCCACACATCGACCCCTTTGCACTTCCATTGAAATCCTTCATAAGCCTTTCCCTATCCTATCTGTCACCGAAGTAGTCTATCACTGCAGTTTCTTGTTGTCCTTTTGTTTTTGTAAATATAATTATTGTTTTCTACATGTTATATTGCGTCTTCGTCCTCTAATTTATGTATTGTTACCTGGCCACTATAAAATGGCATATGCTGTATGTGGTTATATTTCTTTAAAATAAAAATAAAAATAAATATTAATTGTAGCCGGCCTCGGTGGCGGCGGGGTAACGTTCTCGCCTGCCAAACAAGAGGTCGTGGGTTCGAGTCCCGCCTGGGTAGGTCCAGGGCATGGTCGTTTGTGTACTTTACTTGTTACATTGGTTGAACACCCCGGTGTAAAATGGCCAATAAGAGCTGTATTCGGTGGTTTGAGAATAAAATAAAATAAAAAATAAAAATACATGCATGTGGCACAGAGCTCAGGGAAACATTTCTTAATAATCACCTGTTAAAATTGTCTATGGTCGGAATGTTTCCTTCGTTTAATAGGATATTAATAATTCTTGTTTAAGCCAAGCGCTACCTGATAGCAGGGTACTCTGCTACCTGCTATCAGCCTGCATCGTGGCGGCGCTCATAGCCTCGCACCAAGGTGGCCTAACACGGCGGCAGCTGAAACCAGAATGACGTCACACGGAGTTTTCCCAGCATTCATACTTAGCCGTCGCGTTTTCGCGCGCTTAAAATTTTTCACTTTTCATTTATTCGTGAAAAATAGATATAATGGCTCAAATGACCTCACCTGTCAGTCTCCTCATCCAAACACCAACCAACCGATTTAAGAATGAAATCGTTATCTTGCAATATTTTCCTCCTCTTGGGAAACGTTTCTTAGCGGTACCTACTGTGTTTGTCTGTTGGATTCATGTCGGTTAACTACTACGGGGTGTGGTCCGGTTGCTCTGTTAGGCTCTTTCTGACCCCCTCGGCGCGCTCAACGGCGCATCCTTCCTTCCGCCTGGTGCATTTCACTTGTTTTCCGCTCGGCGTCGGCTGATTTCGTGGCGGGGAGGGAACAAATAGTTTCCGATGGGGAGGACGGTGCTTGCTCTCTGTCAACGGAGGAAATCTGGTGCCTTGGATTGCTCCATTCCATCTCATCGTCGAATCTTTTGAGGGAACGCAAACCTACCTCCAGCTCGACCGGTCTTTTTTGATGACGGAATGGTCGCTTAAAACTTATTAAAAGGTTTCGGACTCAACCGTGAAAACCTTAAAACCGTGAATAAGCCGCGAATTTCGTCTACCGTGAAAAAAACTGGAAATAACCGTTTAAATTCGTCGTAAAACCTTAAAAACTTCTCAAACATGATTTTAGATCTACGATTGACGGATCAAAAGAAAAATAGGTCAGTCACTCGCAGATACTGTCTGCGCATTTATCTGCTCACGTATGTTCAAAGCGCAAATATTGGTCCGTGTGTCATGACACACACACCTTAAGGCTGTGATTGGACGACCTTTAACCAAAGCGATCACTAACCCTGGCGAGAAATCAGACACCTCTTCACTTCCCTTTCACCCTCCATTTTCTCACTCACAACCTTTAGCCGGCCCTAAATTTTGCTAACGATAGGCGTCGTCACAAGAGCACTTTCATTGCGCTGCGTTTTGCATTCCCGGCGTTTATCGCATTTGCCATATTTTTAGTTAGCGTGCGGCCAGTGATTGTTATGTGATCAATATTTCTTCCTAAAGTGGCTTATCAGCAGACCGTGAATTTGACGTAGTTTAGACCGTGAAAACCTGGAAAAAACAGTGAATTTTATAATTTAGAGTGGGAACCGTGCTTATTCAATCATCGTGAAATTATCAGGTTGGCCGTTGTCGTGAAATTATCAACATTTTCCTGTGTCTCTTTATTTAAAGTATACCTTTTATTTTTTTCCTCAGACATATTTTTGCTATTTTTGAGATACCGGCAAATATATACATCTATGTCTACATACTACCCCACAAGCCGACTAAAAAGGCGTGTGGCAGGGGGCGTTAGGACACCAGCCGTCTACATATAAAACGCAAATGCTCAGACAAGATTACGACTAGCATTTATTAAAGTCCATTATGGTTCGGAGGAAAAACTAATTCCCATATCTATCCGTTCGGCAAAATATCTATCTTAATATTGAACAGGATTACTCTACTTTCCCTGAATGTTTCAAGTAGCATAAGTTTGATGCGATTAGTTCGTCACCAACAAATACCAGTTGAGTGGGAGGTATGCGTTCTCTGCAATATTCCTTCTCTGGAAATACCTTTCAAATCTTTACCAATACTTTGAGACTACGCTGAACCGAATATGAGGTGGCACTAAACTTTTGTCCAGTGAAACGTACCGAGTTTAAAGGTAGTGCAGGTCGATGCGTAGAGATTAACGATGATAGAGAGAACGTATGCAATACAGATTGAATTAGTAATGGCGTTGTTTTTTCTTCACTGATAAAACTTCAGATGTGAGGTATGAACAATTTTTTCCTAATGAAGCTACAAATTTGAAAAAGAAATTTTTGTATCGACATTTTTTATGATCTTTTATCTAAATTCTCACCTTGATCTCCGTAATCTTCCATTTATTCTTGTTTTCTATTTTAATCATTCGGAATACAGTCAAGTCCACAATTATTGAGTGTAGGCTTCCGCGGGCGTTGGTCTTTAAGATTCTCCTTACGAATTGACTGTTTTTTTTAATCCATATAATTTTGAATACTTTTTAATTTTCACGTACAAGAAATAACTTCTGCACATTTAACCAACTTCACTAGATTTTCCGCGAAAAAATACATCAAGATAGATTTTCTAAATCTTGTTTGAGGCTAATGCTTAATTATAACGTTGCTGGAATTGAATTCCTTTAATCTGGGAGGAAGTACTTCAGATTTCGAGTTGATTGCCAGTGACGCAATTGCCATTCCTTGATGCATTAAATACTAACGTAGTCAGCAGCGGTATCTCTCAGTTCACCCCTTTATGAGTTTCCAAGGTCAATTACTTTAATTGAACGAGCTAAATTATTTAAATATTCTGTTTCATCTGAGATAAGGAGCGGTATCAAATCCGTGGTGGACAACTCCGCTCTGATCGAGAATATTCGGCTTTCCCCCTATACCCTGGAACACCATCGAAAGAAGCGTCCATTACGTGTTAGCATATCCAAAAAATTTCAGCTCTCTCTCCACTGGTAATCATTCCCAATCAAGTGAGGCGTGATCTGAATTGCCCAAAAGAGAATCCTCAAGTTGGGAGTACGGCACGGAGAACCAAGGAAACACCCCATGAAATTTGATTGTGTGACGCTCGAATGATTAATATGTTTATTGCCCGCTGTAAAAATATACACGATGCTTTTATTGAGAATAAAATCGGGGATTACCACCAAAACTCATCGGAGAGGAAAAACTAATTCCTGAATATTCTTTACGGGCCAAGGGGGAATAGGATGGTGGAGAGAAGGAAAAGAGAGAGGAACGAATGATTGCGATTCATAAGAGGGAGGCACGAAGGAATTTTAATTAAAGACTGGAGGCGATCGGGAGATTTCGTGGAATCACAATTTACGAAGTGGAATTATGAATTTTCTCTGATAAAATGATGCAGAGGGGATTTTGGAGGGACAATTAAGGAGATTTTTTGGGGCCAAGGGAGTGGGAGAGGGTTACTGGGGATATACCAAAAGGGTTGAAGTGATCGGGCCTGATACGACCTCCTTTAGTCGGAGTCAGAGAAGGGGGGAGGCCACGCTTATAAAACTCTAACGAATGACATTCCGTAGGAATTGAAACCAAATATAGTGTTGGAAAATCACGCTTTATTCGAGTTTCCTAACATTTTCAGAGCTATGGGCTGTTGGTATAATTCGCAATTGGAGGGGAATGGAAAAAATTACTTTCAGAAAAAAAAGATCGTTACTTTAAATAAATCTTTACCGAAATTCATTGTGGCTGCATAAAGCGCAACTTTTTAATAGCATTAAGAATTATTTGCTGAGCAATAGCATTTTATTTTATAGGCCAAGCACACAGGACAGCGACACGTGTTCCGACCAGAAACTAGGGGAGTGCAGACTCGGAAGGTTATTCGAAAATAATTTATATCTGAGATGAAAAACTGCTATTAAACTTCGTTTACTTCACCTAATAGATTGTGACTTATTTTCTATTTTCATTCTAGTCCCAAAATCCCCATCCCAATCCTCCGTACACTTTCTTTCTTTATCTATTTTCTGCACACATTCATATTCCACTAAATGCAGAAGCAAATACAATTTCGGTTATGTTTCATTCGTCGACAGCCTCATTTTGGTTACATAATAAAATTGATGACCTTGGGATGGAGAGGATCGTTATATTACAGTATAAATAAAAGGCTAGTCAAAAGGTTGATCTGAAGAGTAGCGCAATAAGATGCGGAAACGTGACAGACGAAAAAAGAATGGAGGCCTTCGATAGTTGGGTGAGTTAGAGAATGGAGAAGGTGAAGTGGAGGAATAGAAAAAGGGACTACGAAATGCTGGATGTGGTGGGATTGAGGAGGAAACATCTAGACGTGATACAGAGGAGAAATTAGAGAAAAGTTTGGATGGAGGGAGTACTGAGCGGGGAGGGGATGTTGGAGTCCCTGTTAGAAAGAAGAAGGTAGGCGAGGGAGGAGAAGAAAGAGGTAAGGATTTATCGCTGGAATGAAAGTAATAGGACTAATTGCGAATTGAAGAGAAAGTTGAACGTTTTGAGGCTAGATGTGCCGATGTAACCTGCTAAATTCTTCTAGTGAATCATCCTTTACCATTAGAATATTTTAATAAAAATTACATATTTAATCTTCTGCAATTAGTAGCTTTCCATGACGGTGGTACATACTTTCCGGTAATATTTTATTCGTCGAATGCGGATTGCGAATAAGGTGCGGAAACGTGACAGACGAAAAAAGACTGGAGGCCTTCGATATTTGGGTGAGTTAGAGAATGTAGAAGGTGAAGTGGAGGAATAGAAAAAGGGACTACGAAATGCTGGATGTGGTGGGACGGAGGAGGAAACTTCTAGACATGATACAGACGAGGAATTAGAGAAAAGTTTAGATGGAGGGAGTACTGAGCGGGGAGGGGATGTTGAAGTCCGTGTTAGAAAGAAGAAGATAAGCGAGGGAAGAGAAGGAAGGGGTAATGATTTATTGCTGGAATGAAAGTAATAGTACTAATTGCAAATTGAAGAGGAATGTAAGCGTTGTGAGTCCAGACATGCCGATGTAACTTGCAATTCTTTTAGTGAATCATCCTTTGCCATTAGAATATTTTAATAAAAATTAAATTTTTAATCTTCTGCAATTAATTGCTTTCCATGACGGTGGTACATACTTTCCGGTAATATTTTATTCGTCGAATGCAGCTATTATGGGTGTTGATTGTCTTGCAGTAATAATAATTATTGTTATTATCACTGAAAGCGATTCATCTACATCTGCTTAATACCTCGCAAGCCGAATAAAAGGCGTGTGGCAGGAGGTGTTAGGACACCAGCCGTTTACATATAAAAATAAAGTGCTCAAACGAAGTTGGGACTAGCGTTTATTAAAGTCCTTTATGGTTCGGGGGAAAAATGAATTCCCACATCTATCCTTGGATCGTCCATCCTCACCTCGAGGGTGTCATTCTCGTAATGCGTTCGTCTCTCACTGCTTCTTCCCTTCCATTGCACTTGATCCGTCTCACCCCTGCCTGCACCCTCCGCCCTGACACCCCTCCCTGGATCCTGCCCGGGACTTCTTCGAGGCATTTCTGTCCCCCGCCCCTATAGTGACTGGGATTTCTTCCCACTCCTCTCAGACGACGCTCGCGATTGGAAGATTGATGTGATGGGAAGATCAGTGCGCCCTCCTTCCCCTCCTCATTCCGAAAAAAGAAACAATTGACGTCGAAGACGCGTATCGGACGTTTGCTTCTGCTCACTCCAGCCCACGCACGCCGTGGAGTCAAGTAGAATGAATCTAAGTGCACACCTTGGTCGTATTAAAACGCAATTCATTCAGTAATTTCCGCGATGCATGTCGAGTATGCATCAAGTTTCACGAGAACGGCTGAGAATGTGAGCATCAGTGTTTATATTAACCCTTAGAGAGCCTATCTCTCGCGAAAAGTACCAGGAGCACGAGCACTGCTCCTGAAATGTCACTTTTGGATGCTAATAGTTCACTTATCATTCAATAGGTAATATTCACTTAATTTTAACATTAACTATTTTCTTTAAATAATAAAAATTAACTCATTTTCCAAAAATTCGTCAAATAATACATTAAAAAGGTGAAACCACATATAATGAAAATTTCCTAAAAATTGTGATTATTTACCTTCAGTTGTTGTTGAGACCTAATTTTTTTTCCTAACCTACTGCAAAATCAGAAAAAATGCCAGGGCACTTTTAGCATAGTGCCCAGAAAATCGGTTGGCACGCAAAGGGTTAAATCTATATCTTGGAGAGTTTTTATCGAAATTTTGTGTAAAGAAAAGGTGTATGTTTCCAAGACTAAAAATAATTGTAAAAAAGATCAGCAACCGGCACCGGCTGCCAAACTGTCGGATAACAGTACGCGGGTGCACCCGAAAAAACCTAAATGCAACGTTTGCTTCATCAACGCCATTATTGGTCAAAAATGCTAAGATTGGTTTGACGCAGCTCTCCACTCAATTCTCGTATCAGCTAATCTTTGCACACCTACGTATTTCTTATTTTTGTCCTCCCCCCTCTTGGTTATCCAATTTAAACTAGATGGAATGGTAATTTTTTCCGATCCCCACTTCTGCTGGAATTTTAACCCACACTTGGAATTTAACCTTCCCCTTGTCCCTATCCTGGATCTCTCACTGCCCTCGACGACTGTCTTTTTTAATAGGTCATTATGCCTAGAGATATTTTAAATTAAATTTCTCCACCTAATTGATAACATTTTCATAAGGCTTCTCGTCCACCTCCCTCTTCATAGGAATACCTCATTGCACACTGGCTCGACCCCTGTGAGTTTCATCATCCTTCATTTGCACCGCATTTCGAAAGTTTCCACCCTTGATTTTTCTTCTGTTGCCATTATCCGTGACTCATGTCGGTGGAGAAGCATATTCCAAATGTTATGATGAATTGTTTCCCCACTTTTACGTTTCAATTTCCGGCTTTGACTAAATCTCCTTTTTCGTAGAATGCTGTCTTCTCCTGGACTATTCTGATGACAAACAGATACAGGTACAAAAAAGATGTTAATCTATTTGAACTTCTTATACTGTCTGACAATCTTGGAAATTATTTTGGCCCTAAATAGATAAATGAGCGTTTGAGCAGGGTCAAAGCCATGGACAAAGCAAAGATTCTGGTCCCGGTGTTGTTCTACCACCCACGGAATAGACTTGCGTAAACTCTTTATTTTGGTGGTATGCCTCCTACCCTAGGTTTATGCGTGTATATACGTACTTCGTTCGTAATTTATTTTGTCCATAAGTTATACCTTGTTCTTTGTCTATTGTAAGTTTTCAAACGAGTATGTATTTGAAAAATATCTTGCATGCTCATATATTTATTGGGGCACCCTTCAGATTTGTTTTCACTTTGTTTGTTTTGTCACGCATCGGAATCATTATGATAATGTTTGAGAAAATTATATATTTTTTCTTTGTTATCTGGGTTGCCTCGTATTTATTTTTTTAGGAAGGTAGCTTTTATGATGGTTTTTTTTTTACCACTGAAGCTACCTAAAGCTCCTTTTATTTGTGTTGTTAAAAATGTGTAGTACATTTAAGTTTGGAGTATTTAATTCATTCATTCTTCATTCAATCTGATGAACGTGCGTCGCGTCACTGAAGCAGTTGGAGAAGGGTTTCCTTCATTCCTTCACGGAAGGTGCCACCGTGTAGGGAATAGCATTCCGCCCACCCCCTCTCCTCCTCCTTCCCTGGGACCCCCCGTGTGTTGGGAATTGGTTTTTCTGGGAGGAATGTGGAAAGGAGAGAAGGGACCATTCCAGAAGTTGACAAACAGCAACACTCGCTGCAGAGAAACAGTTTCCGCACGTTAAGGGCAGTATTGCAGCAGAGACGCTCTCGAACGAGTGAAAAAAAATGCGCCATGGACGACACTTACAGTATTGAAACCTCCCTTAGGAGGAAATAAATTCGATCATCAGCGTTAGTCATAGATAATAGCTCGATCTTCATTTTTTAGTATTAAAATTAGAATTATGATTTTAATCGAAACCGATTTTTTCATCATTACACTAAGGGCACTCCTCCTCTGGCACTCCGTTTTCCGACACAGTTAAATTTCATTATCTGCCGCTAAATTTCTTTGAAGTAACAATCAATAATTTTAGTCCAAAATTTGAAAGTCCCAAAGAAAAATCTGGCGGATTTCGGGTACAAACGCATATGGAGACCAAACTCATAATAACTACGCCCATTTTGACAAAAAACAGTGACTTTAGAACTCAAACACTATAGAAACCAAATCTACAGCTTATTTTAGGAAATGTTTGGTTTTCCGATGTGTTCAATTGGTCGCATATTCCCATCGTAGTAAATCTGTATAAAACCAAAGCATCTCCCTTTTTCCATTGAACGTATTAGTAGTTGTTTGACATAGAAGTGAGTTTGATGAATCAAGAGAAGAAACGCATTTCACTAGTTTGATGCTTTTACCACGATAGATGACATCGTAAATGATACTGATCATTAAAACATGAAAATAGTGGGTCAATGTTTGTTTGCTTGAGATATGTTAAAACAGTTAGATAATTATCAAGAGGCTGCGTGAATCAGGACTTCAGGAGGAGACAAACAGGACTTACATATGATCTAAGATGATAAGCAACGGACTTAAAAAAGGTTAATAATAAAATTGACAACTGTTACCTAAACAATATAAGACACTAAAAAATATGGATCAATAAAATGGACAACAATAGGCAAATAAAATAGAAAACATTTCATAGCCCATGTTGCAAAAAATATTTCTACTTTAACGATAGCATTCATATTTACAGTAAAGTTGCCGATACGCTATCTTACCTGAAAGTTAATTCGACCCGCGCATCCGAGCGAGAATTCGTCTCTTGGTTATACTCGCATCATTGACATAATTCATACTATTAATTTTCTCGAAATTAGAATTATCGCTCGAACAACTACGCGCGGTGATCCGTAAAAGACTGGCGTCGCGTCGGGCGCAGAGCGAGCTGACATTCTTGAAGCTTGTCCGTCCAATCGTGAAGTTTGCCCCCGATGCGAACAACAAAACGATTCATCGGAAGTGTAACGGCTGCGACCGCATCTTTTCTCTGCCACTCCTGAATCCGCATTCGACATGACCTTAAAACGGGCGTCGTTTCCTTCTCCCACGCCGTGCGACGCGTGGAGATTTTTACGACGGGCTCTTATAAGGGGCCGACCGAGGTCAATAATTGTGACATTCAAGCGGTCGTTACGGCTTTGTGGTTGTCATTTCGTTCCAACGGGCGCCCCGTCCCCCCCTCCTCCTTCCTGACCTATTCTGACTGTTACACTTTGTGCCGTAAAGTCTCTCTGTCTCTCTCTCTTCAGGGAATTATTGGGGCACTCTACTCGCCCAAGCGTTGAATTCAATTCTATAACCGTTTCCCATTGAGTTGTCGTCACCTTACTGCCTGTCAATAAAACGACGCGACTGCTTGATGATTTTTTTATTTCACTTGCAGTATTTGACTGAATTCTAGAATATTGTCTGACTCCCTGACTTCGGGTACGGAATTTCTTATCTTCATCATAGCGTCTAGCATGGGCCTACCCATCGAGGAGCAGGAGGGGGCAGCTGCCCCCCCCCCCTAGAAGTAAAAATCGCTAAATCTTTAAGGAAAATAATATTTTTTCCAGCAAATAATTTAAAAACTAATAAAGAGCTGTTACAGTTTCCTTAAAATGTTAGCTTCATTCACCTTTTCCATACTTAAATCTTACCTATAACTTGAACAACCATGACTTGCCCCCCCTCCTAGTTTTGATCCTGGGTACGTCCTTGGCGCCTAGCATGAGGAATATTTCAGTTTTATGGCTTCTTGACTGAATATTTTGTTTCAATTCTCATCGGTGTCAGAATTGAACGATTATGTCGTTTCGTTGAGGTGAGGGCCGGATTTTCCTCCTGGCTAATAGGCTTTTGCCTTGGGCCTCAAGATGAAGAGAGATCTTCTGTAAAATTGTTAGCAAAGTTAAAATTACTCTGATCTGAAAAAAGTTAACTATAAAACATTTAACTAAAAACAACACGAAATTCTATATATGGCTTATGTACAAATATAAAAATGCATATAAAAGTTTCTCGGGTTTTCCACCGGTTAATTTTCTCCTTGTCTCTCGACGTTTCGAGCAGCGACTTGCTGTTCATTCCCACGGGAGCTTCCAGAAACTTTTCTGCACCTGATACGTCGGGAATACCTTAGATCATACATAAAAATGTATGGTTAAGATCAACGCATTTACCTCTAAGCGCCTCATAAGGGGAATAGCCGAGGGCTACTTTTCATATAAATCCGGTCATTAGTGACGCAATATAAATAAAGAGTAAAAAATATGTAAAGAGAAGGAAAGATATGTTAAAATTGACTATACTCTTAATATTTCATCCACTCTCTTAAAAGTTTAAGACATTAACACAAATTTTGCCACTCATTTTTCATCAATTGGCGACTTCATTGTTGTTGACGATTAATTTTTTTAAATAATGAATTTATCCTCGCCTAGGGTTAAATCCGTAGTTATAAACTTACTATTCCACAGTGCACATTATCTATTCTCTTAATCTGTTTCGACAATTTTTGTTCCGGTTATTGTCATCAACACCGTCATCCGAGTCCTTAGATGCTCGAAACAAGTATCCAAGTTGATACCATACTATGAGCACCTCTAATTTATTTTATCATCCGAAAATCTTCCCTCGACACCCTTTACAAATTCTAACTTCTTCTGGGACCCGCCACAAATAATCCTTGCATGCGTTCCCCACGATAGGTTCGAAGTTATCGCATCTCCCAGATACTTCTCTGTCGATTTTGTCGTCTCGAATAGCTCGGAGAAATAGACGACGGATCGAAAATCGGGAGAATGCGAGCGAGGTATCCATTGGTAGGGCGTCAAACGACAGCTGCAAAGGAGGGGAGGGGAGGGATATTGGGTGAGCAAGTTGCTTTTTTGTGTGCAGTGAAGGGCCTGAAGGAGGGAGTTGGATTGAGAACGCGCCTTGGGGCGGCATCAGGGCGCAACCCCACCCCCCAGACCACTAACCCTCCCCCCCCTCTCTCTCTCCTGACGGAAACGGGCGGAGGAGTCTTGTAGGAGCGCACAATGTTTCGAGAAAGTGTCCCCCTCTGGCGGGAGGAAGCGGGATTGCAATGGTGGAGGAGGAATCTTTACGGTTGGCTGCAGCCGAACGCGCGGTGGAGATGCAAATCTGATTTGGGTTGGTGCGATGGGGGAACGCGAGTAGGAATCGAACATCCCCCTCCAACCCCTCGGTCATTTAAATCCGTTTGAGTGACTGCGACAAAATTCACGTTTTTATTATGTCTGGTTAGCGTTTACTGGAACTTGATACAGTCGTAAACTTAGCTTGAGAAAATTTTAAAGTGACAGGAAAAGCAGAGTTTTTACAAATAACTTTATCCTAACCTAATTATTATTTTTACATATTGCTGTAAGTAGGAAATTGCCTGATGGCAGCATTATATTTACACACAAAGATAACAAATGTACCAGTCTAATAACTAACAATAAGGAAGAAACAGAAAAACACCTATAGTAAAAAAATAATACATTAATTCTTATATCATGCAACTAACAATTGAACATTAATTACATCGAATGGAAGAAAGCGTTAACTCCTGTTCCGTAAGCTTTTTATCTAGACACCATAGAATTGGCCTTCAGCGGGATTTTTAATTATTTGAATATGGAAACATTAAAAATAGTTCCAGTTTGTTGCATTCATTATGGAATGGTTATTTCTGATGGTATATTCTTATACTACCAAATTGAAGGAGAAATATTTTGCCGGTTTTAGGGCTTATGTTTACTATGTATGCTGTCCGTCGTGGGGCTGTTTTTATCTATTGAGAAATAAACAGTTTGACGACTTTGGTCGACTAGTTTCAATCTCGATCACCGTTAAGGAATCGACCGAATTAGTATATTTATTAATAATAAGGCGGGCGATCACGCGAACAGAAATCACTTCTTGATAACATTTCTCTAATGTAGTTATTCCTACACAAACTGGTCAATTGTTAATCCTACTACTTTCCCCCTTTTGCTTGAAGTCGCCGTATCTCATAGAAAGAGATCATATTCTTCTCAGTACAAATATAAAAGTGTTCCAGCGATGAGCTCGTTGGTCCTCCTTGTAAAAATGATGTGTCTATAAACTCAACCGTATTTTTATATGGAGACCAAGCCATAATAACCACGTCCTTTTCGATAAAAAGACAACGATGAATTTCGGATCAGGTAGTCGACTGTATTATTCTCTCAGAAGAACGCTCTCTGCGGTCTTTCGTGGAAATTTTGAGAAGGGAGTTTGGTGTTGTCGTTTCGTTATGACATGTGAAGTAGAATTCAAGGGAACGTTTCCAATGCGCACATTATGTCATCTTATACAACATCCATTTTACGGAGTTGGGGCAGTCGCGAGACACGCTAGGGTACCCGCTAATTAAGACAAAATTAAGATGTTTGCTTTGTTTGAATTCCCCTTGTCGACCAAAGAGTAACAACCCTGGGTCAAGGTAACCTATTTTTCCCTACCGTGGAAGTGGTAACACTAATTTTTTAAATTCATTTTTCCCCCAGAGTACGTAGAAATTGTTACGCGATGAATAAAATGGATCGATGGAGTGAAGGGAGAAGAGGCGATATAAAGGTGAGCGCTTGGGGAGGGATATCCTGGGAATTGCCAGATGGAGTAGGGCATGCGAGCGGGTGGATCAATTGGTGTTCTAACATTGAAAAGAGAAAGCAGTTCAGGGATGTCAATAGTGTAGCCTAGGGGATCATAGTTATTAGTAGTACAATATGTCAGTGGCGCAGCGAGGGGGGGTTTTGGGGGATCAACCCCCCCCCCCTCAAAGCTCAGAAATTTTAAAAGTTAAATCCATTTTACTTAATTGCATTCATATCACTTATAGATTTTTGTAAGGATTTATAAAATATCCCTCAGAAAGCCGTAAAACTCACTATGTATCCTATTTTTTTCTGGGGAGGGTCCCCGCAACTCCCGCTTACCCTGACGGGTATGCCATACCCCTTAGACACTAATGGTATGCCATACCCCTTTGACACTATGTTGCTAATATTTTTTGTAGAGAAGTATTCCACACATGTTTATACTGATCGTGGTAGCAGAAGTGGAAATATGAAATAAATTTTGGTTGCGAAAGAGAATCATTTTCATTTCTTTTAATTTTTTTTGAAAATATACTTAAATTTCTGCTTAAGAATGTTCTCGCTTAAATGAAGAATCGAAAAAAGATATCATTTTAAAGTCGCCGTAATATACTTGTAAAATTTGGCAAAATTTATACATCTAATGCCATTCCTTCCTTTCAACGTAAATTCTAAATGAATTACCTTCATAATTTTTCGTGCATTTTACTCACTTAAAATTCGTCGAGCTTTCACTAAATCTAGTGAATGTCAAGCACTTTTTGAATGTCGTGAAACGCCTTTATGTGTGAGACTAATTTCATTGAGTGACCGAGGACAGCGTCAGCAATGGTTGTTGGGAGGAGATGAGAGAGGGAGCAGGTAATGAACGCGGGTGGATCAGCATGGTCCCTTGATTGCTTGGCTGTGAAACGGATTGTTCACCGTTCGGCCCCTCATGTTCTCGAGAGTGAATTGCCCTTGTGTTGTCGGCCATTTTGCAGTGTGTGCAGACTCTCTAAACTGAATGGCTGAGATTCCAGCGCTCATCCTGATGACTCGATGAGTTCATTTCCTCGAATTGTTCGGATTTTGTGCGAATAAAAGGTTTCTCGCCATTACACGATGACGGGGGAGGATGGAACGGGGTTCTCGTTTCAATTTTTTTTGTTAGCATGGCGCCGGTTAATTGGGTGAATGTTGTGGGAATTGGCTACGAGAAATCAGTGAAATTAATTGCGAAGGGGAGTTACTCTATTTAACTACGTGGCGGGATGAATTGGAGTCTAATATGGGTCTCATTTCACCGACTTTGCTTGTTCCCAGAGGGAGAAGTTGTTTTGGAAGAGCATTTAGCGCCGTTACGTAGCATAGTCGGAGACATGCGTTTGTACTGCCCACAGATTTTTATTTACCGATCCATTTTCCGAAAAATGATGTAGTTTTCAAAATGGAACAATACAAGATGCGAGCCTCTTTGTACTTTTTTCGTCGTTAGAAATTAGGGGAAAGTTGTATATAGGGTATTGGGCATCTTTCTCAGGGGCAAGGCGCTGACGTGTTCAACTTTAAGACGAATTGACACCACAGTATAAGTGTTGAATGGGAAGGGCACGGTAGGTATTTGCCACACGTATATTATTGGTTTTAAGATGCTTTAAAAATTTCAAACTGCTCCAATAAGTGCTACTTTTTGCCCTCTATCGTGGATTACTCATTTTACCTGAGAATCAGTGCACCTGTGCTCTTTAATTGTGGAAGGTATCTGGGTGTGCCGTCTATTTCTTGCTTTAATGGATTCAATACTGTTATTATGTTTTCAAGTAGCTTACCGCGTTCAAAATTTTATAAAAAATGAATGAAGATACACAGCAGTTGTAAATTTTCACAGCTATTAAGTACGAGGCGTTTCGACGCTAAAGCGTGATTTTCCAGAACGCCTTCGAAAAAAGTGAAGCCAAGCTTTGAAACGCGTCGTACCTAATTTTAAAAATCTCTGAAAATTTACAGAGGTCACATATCTTCATTCAGGATGAATTTTGACCAAGTGAAAGCTTAAAAGATTAATTTATACATAATTGTAAAGTAAAGTGGGGAGGAAATATCGAATATCGATAGTAAGTCTTCTAAGACGTGCAAGCAAAAGTTGATTTCCGCTTTGACTAAGAAGAAGAATTGATTGTTTAACTGATTTTGTATCAAGTTTCTGAGGGACAAAGTTCTCTGAATGGCCATTCGCAACGCAGTTCCCTCACCAATAGTTATTTTAAGTCAATACAGAGGACTCCTCTACGGAACGGACAGGAGCATGCTCTATTCAATCCACTTGAACAGGTCTATCAACTGCTCACCATTCCATTGTTGTCAGTTGACGCCGTAAGGTGGGGTGCAGGAGGCGTGATTGGAGAACTTGTTCGCATGGGGCCCGCTAGAGCGGCGATGCTTTCGCACCGTCGACTTAATTCGGTGCGATTCAAATGTTAAAACCTTCGAAGGGTCTTGTGTCCGTGTTTCCTTTTTCGCCGCGGCGTCCCCTCAATCGTTAACTCCTCTCTCTGCCCATTAATTATATGAATACTCCGACGATTCAAGAGCGCTCCTGCATATTCAAACGCATGGAGGAGCGACTCTCGTTATAGGTTTCCAGTAATTTTATCGAGGGGGAGAATTGTGAAGTGGGTTCTCGCGTTCGGCTGCATTGCGTCGCTGCTATCTCCGCGGGAAGACCCGTCTGGGGTATCGGGTGGGACTTCCACCACTTGTGAAAACAATTATGTCCCTTCTCTTTGGCAAAAGTGCGCAGTTTTAGCAGCCACTGAAGCGGCGAGGAAGTTATTAATTGCTCGAGGGGGAATGAGCTGCAGGAGACGGAAGGTGAAGAGTGTTTTGTGTGGGAGGCGAGTCTTGAGTGTTTTGCGTGCCACAGCGCCATCTCACTCATCTGGCGTGTACTTAACTCGTGTATGGCACGAGCCACCAGGTATCAAGAGGCGAAGTTATCGTTATTTTTGCAGGAAATTAATTTTCTGACCTTGAGCTCACTATAATTGCAACTTTCCACAGTTATTTAAATTAAGGTTGTTGCATTATTAAAAAAACAAAATTATAAATTTTATTCTCTTTTATTTTAAATCAATTATATTTGTTTTCAATAAAAAATTATAATTAACATTTAAAAAATACTATTTGAAAAAAAAGGTAGCTGCATTTTCCACAATTATTTTAAAATGATTGTGAAAACCACAACTATTTTAAAAGTAATCGTAAAAAATGGCGTTTCCTTTTATTTCAACACACCGAACTTCTATACACCAAGGATGAAATTCGCCATGAAAAAATCATGAGGCTTAGCCGGAACTTGGATCTCCCATTTGCCGGTTAAGTATGCTACCAGTTACACCAACAAGCCATATTCTTCTAAGGCGAATCTGAGGCATGTGGGCGCGACTGCGTACAAAGTCACTTGCTCTATGCAGTGCTTTGGAAGACTCCGTCGCGGAATAGCGACTGAGAGTAGTTTATTCTCCGATAATGACTTAGTTAGCACGACCTCCCCTCTCCTGTGCCACAGTGTGGATTTAAGACATCAACATCTTGTTCGGTTTACCCAGAGTGAGATTCGCCTTGGAAGAAGATGGTTTGGTGGGATATCATGTTTTCATTTGAGATATAGTAGGTAGGGTTTTCCACGTCCATTCCAACAGCGATTTTTGAGTTGAAAATCGTCCCATCAGACATGGTTGCCCTTACCGTGAATAATTAAGAATTACTCCCGCCAGTGCAGCTCTAGTGGTCATTGGAAGACGTTAGCCTTTCCACCGTGATAAGGATGTAGCCTATTTGGTGTACAAGAAAAATTAAAACTTTTAATTTATATCTGGATTTTTATTACCTCTAAATCCAAAACTATTTTGGAATAGAGTCTTGTTTTTCTCGAACATAAGCGCCAAAATCTAAAGTATGATGCATTCAGAATTTTGAACCCAAAGAAAGGAACAGCATGTATTAGGGAAAAGAATGAGTACTTGTAATCAAATGATGGAAATACCGTTCAGATCAATCAATCCCTGCTCATTGTCAGTGGAGTTTCTGCGAATGTAATCATTAGTTTTTTTCTCCTGTTCGTGATGAGAGTGAATCGCCTCTTCGTGTGGCTCTTTCCCGACCTCCCTTACTTCATGTAGCACCCTCTAATCTTCCCCCTATGTCTCCCCCACGTACATTTCAATCCACCAGTCCTTTGCCATTCCATCCATTCTCTGATAGGGTTCCCATTCATTCGGGGCCTTCCACCGGAGACAGAAGGCGGATCTTCCGCCACGCCCCCTCCTATATTCTCGCCCCTATACTTCGTTGAGGCGGTGCAAAACGCGGGCGACATTGAGTTTCACTTCCGGGCCGGTGACGGCGCCTCGTAGGAGGGGCGCGTTTCCTCAGCGGAACATAAAGTCGTGTCAAAACTCGTTAAGCATTAGGGAGCATGGATTTCGGCGACTAAATTTAGAGTATTATGATTATTACAGTATTCTCTCGATTAAGGTAGGTTTCCCAGGAGTTCTTAAGAAGCACCCCTGCCTTCAAGCCTTTTCCTTCTTCAATACACTGTAACGCCTTCTCCCTTTTATTCTATCTAAAAATCCATTTCACTTACTTTCTATCCCTCGTTTACGTAATATTTTACCCTCTAACACCGTTTTCAACATCCCCTCCCTGCTACTCCCTCTATCCATTCCTTGGGTTGCGAATCCATAAGGAAGAATGAATTGTGACATCCAGACGCCGTTGTTGCCATCAACTGGGCACAAAATAATTGAAAAACAAGACATATTTGTAACGAATTGAACAAATTACGAACAAAACCCTTCACATTCCTCATTGTTGCCGTTGTCATGTGCATTTGTGTTGGTCGAATTGATTTTCAGTTTTGGATTTCGGAGTAAAGCATTTTCTCATCCTGTAAATAAATTCGGCAACCTTTTTGTTTTAGCAAAAGATAAAGTGGGGGTATTTTTTAAAATTCCTTTATTCGTAGCCTTAGGTAAGTATATATATTTAGTTTTTCGGGTTTCTTTTGTATATATTAGCTCTTAGGTCAATTCCTATGCACCTATATGTTCGGCAAATTTTCTCTCTAAATTTATCATTTCAGTCGGGCATGGAAATATAGTAACGTTCTAACGTGATGTTCTAGGTGTCGCTCTGATGTATCCTTTCTTAATTGATCAAGCAATGTAAGCCTGGCGCGCAGCATCCGAGTTTCTAACGACTCCCAGCCTAATTCGTTTAACGTCTGGTCTTTCCCCGCTGACTATCG
Source organism: Ischnura elegans (assembly GCF_921293095.1). NCBI lineage: Eukaryota > Metazoa > Arthropoda > Insecta > Odonata > Coenagrionidae > Ischnura > Ischnura elegans. The sequence goes on from NC_060247.1 coordinate 113,475,882, forward strand.
TATGTATATCTCGACGTCGAAAAAGCAGAAATAGCAGCCAGAGTGTGAAGCAGAAATCCATTTATGCAGTCTTTTAATCCACTTACATAGAGGACACAAAACCTTCCACAGGATGTGTTTTTTGTGAAGGATTAATCTCTTCAAGTTTATGATATCATCATGAATGTTTCTATGTGAATAGAATAGACCCTCGTCAGCGTTTGCCTGAATTCAAATAGAAAAAAAAATATATTTGACAAAATTATTTGAAGGTTAAATGTAACATTTTCAAATTTGAGATACTGGACAGGGTTGAAAACAGTCTATACTATATTTTTCGTGTCTTTTAAGTGCCATTATGGTAGTGTAAGTTGTAAGTGATTAATCCGTCGCTAAAAAGGCCGGTAGAGACAGAGGTTTGTGTCCTCTTCAGTAATATGTAACCCACTCTAAAGTGTCTTGTATCTTCCTTGCGTCACCCTCGAAATATGTGATAGATGCGGAAATGAATGGAGAGGCTTAGAGTTCCCAAACCATGATTTCATTATTCGGATGCAAGTCGACTTGTCCTCTTTACATGAATTATTCATCCTTCTTCCACTCTTCGCCCGCCGCTCCAACTTTTGAATTTACGAATCCCTTCCTCTGATTGCATTAAAAGCCGTTATTCCCGCCCTCTCTTTACCGCATCCCCTAAAACCCCACCCCCATGAAGTTTTTCCACCCTACACCATTCTCAAGAGGTTCCCCCGAAAAGGCATTCATGTCGGTCTGTGAATACATTTTTAGTATACAAAATCCCTGCTATCTTGAGTCCTATGCTTATTTGTCCATCTTCACTTTATTATTAGCAATAACAATAGTAATGACAGCAACAATAATAATAACAGCCATACCATTAGATCACAATATCCAAAAAGCACATTCCACCATAGCTAACCAAAAATACGTAGAATTTGCTGCTGAAATTAAAGATATGTAAAGAATGGAATTCATGGATGTGTGTCTAGTGGTTATATCAACAAAGGGAATCATACCGAATGAAACATGTAAACAAAAACAAACTCGACCTAGAAGGGAATCTGACAAATTCCATTATCCTGGATTCCTGCCATATTGCGAGACAGTTCTTCTCCTCAGATTAATGAAAAAAGAATACAAGTGAACTTGATTGGGTCCATTTTCTTTGGAGAAACATATTGACACATAAGCAATAAAAAAATTAATAATTTATTCATCACAAAAATGTGCCCTCAGTTACATGGACCACAACAGAAAGAAAAATATTGTATTAAGAAAAATATAAATTATACAAACTTTTTGAAACACAAAAGTACAATTGTCAACATGTATCTATAAAATTATGTCTAAATAGCCCAGCTTGGAATATCCACACGCTTTATTTTCTTAAACAGCTCTATAAAAAGAGATAAAAATCGACAGAGGTATACAGTTCCTTCGCTGCTGCAATAACTCGCCGTATGCAAGAGTGTTTTAATACATTTTTATGCCGTGTTTAGTTTACTTAAACTGTGAATCATGAAAAAAGACATTTAAGGATCAAAAATAAAACGGGCAATAAATGGTAGACAATGGAGATGACGAGAAGTTGACTCCGGAAAAGGTATCGAGGTAGTTTAGAGCTCTCTAAGCTCCTGTTCTTTGGAAGAATTGTATATGGCGAGTAGTATGAGTATTGTTTTCATTAACGCCCTACAGTTTATAAGCTAATTTTCTATTGTGTGATTAATTTTATGCTTCAAGTTTTTCTCTAAGCTGACCGCCAGTCCTCGCTACCAAATTATGCAGAATGAAGTGGTTATTTCCAGTGATGGTAAAATTATTGAGAAAAATTGACTGGGCTACATTGCACTTACTTCGTAAAAATTTAATTTAATACGATTACGAATTACTGATTTTAAAACGTTATTTGTAAAATTATGATAACAATTACTTATTGAGAGATAGTCCGCTCTAGATACCACCTGGCAGCTGTCCAGGGTTGGGAAAAATACTCGCTCTCCAGTATTTTAAATACAATTACAAAATACTTGAAATGTTACTATTTTAAATACTGTACAAAATTCATTAGAACACATCTGTCAAAATACTTATCAAAATACTGTATTTTAAAATAATGAAAATACTTTAAATACTTCAACGAAATAAACCACCATCCTATGAATCCTCACATTACATTGAGACCAACCAACAAATATCTATTAAAAAGACTAATCGGTAGTCTTGGCAAATGTCAACAGTGAAGAACCAAAGAGCTAATATCCCGTCTTACTTTACTAATCACTGCTAAAATATAATTTACTAATAACTGCTGATAAATTGCGCGTGCATATCTTTCAGTATTTTAAGTATTTCAAGTACAAAATACTCTCATTCTTGTGTATTTAAAATACATGTATTCGCAATACTGCCCTACTCTGCAGCTGTATAATATTGCTGTAAAAAAGTGAAATAATTGAGCCATGCGTGTTGCTAAAGTTGCAATTTCTCTTTCAAATCATACAGTTATAATTTCTGTAACAACGCTAGGGGTGTCATATTTTGTACCATCATAGATTAGCTGAATAATAAGGGTGGCTGAACCTAAACGAGTAAATTATGGTACTCAGGGATTCGTATTTATCTGTAGGCCTTGGTTAATAAGTGAAATCAGTAAAGCAATCGTCTATTTCGAGCAAGTTACGATTACTACGAAAGTAACGATTCCTCTTTCACCGTAAGGAGTAAATTACAAGTAAAATTTACATTTCGTGAGAAAAAAATAGTTACGAGTACAAATTACTGCTAAAGTAATCGTCCTAAAGTAATTGTCACAAGTTATCCGATTACTTTTCCTCGAGTACTTACCAACACTTGTTAGTTCTTCGCGTTTGCGTTATCGTCTCTGATTGTGAGACGCACAGCCACCACCGATCCAATGGGAATGGCTTGCATCGGGAATCCTAATCTTCATTTTACGCCCCGCTGCCCTCCCCCGACCGCTTATTCAACGTGTGCCACCCCCACCCCTCCATTCCCCTCTTATCCCTCCATTCCCCTCCCACTTCGCCCGACGAGACACCGTCTGGCCTTTTCAAGCCATCGACTCATAGTTCCCTTTGCCGGCGCCGCCGCCGCAGAGGCGCCACCGTCCTCTCCTTCCCTCGCCATTCATTGCACATTCTACGTAGTTTCTGTTCCCTCTCGAATTGATTCGATTGGGAGCAAGCGGTGGCCATGATCCGTGTCCTCCCCGATTGGTCCTGTGGGCTTCCGGCATCGGGTGAGCGTTTGAGATTTCAACCTGTGTCATCTACGCCAAAAAATATGGCCATGGTCAATGGGGAAGGAAGGCTGTCAGTGTCTGGGTTCTGTCGTTTCGATGATATAACATTGCCTCCACCTCGCCAACCTCTGGAATCGCCGATGTACTGAAGGAGGACGAGTGGCTCAATCGCGAATATTGCGATAGAGGCCAAATTGCCTCTAATTGTCCAAAGAAAGAAGTTTATACTCCAAAGAGAATAAGTTTATGCTCCTTGAAAAAGAAATCAGTAGCATTACAATTAATTTTAATATTGGGGCAGTTGGCCTTCCGGGTTGTCCTTCTCGTCCATTTAACTTTTTTTGCTGGCCTCGGTGGCAGCGGGTAGAGTCCTCCCAAGCCAGACAGGAGGTCGCGGGTTCGAGTCCCGCCTGGGTATGTCACCCCTAACCAGGGCATGGTTGTTTGTGTACGTTAAACTGTTAACATGTTAATAACCCCGATTTAAAAGACCGTATAGAGCTGTTTTTGGTGTTGTGGAAATGGATAAATAAAAATCTTCGTGACGACAGTTTCGCTGGCGTTTCTATGACACTTGAAACCTGAAGACGCCTGCCTTCGTGACGACAATTTCGTAGGACGAATGGATCGACGCGGAGAACAACGCGGAAACCTATGTACGCCTACCGCACCACTCGGCGGAAGTCTCCATCAATACTTTTGATGTTGCTCCTGTACTCGATGCAATCACTGCTTATACTTTTTCAAACAAGGGGTAATAACATAAAAACCATACAAGCGCTCTTCCCTCTACGCTACCACGCTTTGCAGTTCAATAATCGTGAATGATTATTTTTTAAAATGTATTTTATGGCATGTTTATATTAAATAAACTCAATAAAATCTGAATAGCAAATCATGCCCTCAAAGCGTGGATAATCTTATCTAATGTATATATCTGTGTAGGTGCACACATCCCATATTGTCTATCACAATTGAATAGAATGCTGACATTTTTGCTTATGGTGTGTAACAGTCGATATTTCGAATTTTTGTCCATATCGGTCTTCATTTTAGTGCGAGGTCTATATTTTACCCAAAAGTAAGCTTCAACTTACAATTATTCTGCGGCACCAGCACCGTGTAGCTTGAATGTGCGCTTCGCTGCCACACGCTACTTAGTCTTGCTCCGCGCTACGTTGGTATGGCTATGGACTTGGGGATTACATCCTTTTTTAATATTCTTGGGGCTCGGCACTTATCTCTGTCCGGCAGCCCGCTTGCATACCCGTTTCTTCTAAATATATAAGGTATATAAGAAATATGTAAACTGTATAATGTTGTACAATAATGCAGATTTGTCTTGTTGTGGTTCTTTTTTTGTCTATGGACATATTTGTGCTATATTTTTATGGACTTGGGTTTACGAAGGTACATTTTTTTTGCCTTGAATGAATGCTTGGGGTAGGGGACGATCGTTTTAGTTTGCGAGCATGTTAGAGTACTTGGTTAAGTGTTGGTGGGAGTGACCTTCTTGATTTCATTGGTGTCTCGTAAACTGTATGAGATCATCCTTACACTTCCCGTTTTCCGCATGAGTGACTTCAGAATGCCTGGCGAGCGTTATTATAGTTCTCCCTCTTGCTAGAAGAGGGCAGCACTGCATGCTCTACTATCCCCCTTCGGTGCTTCCTCCGCTGTTACCATAGCCACAGAATGTTTGGGGAGGGAGCAAATTGTCATGGCTCGTCAATTGCTCCCTCTTCACCAACCATCAACGAAAGCTTTATGCATGATTAATCATACGTATCGGTGATATTGCGTCTAAAAATATCAGAATATCTATTTTTCGAATGAGCAAGAAAATTTTTCCGTAAGAAATGTTTAAACACTTTTAAATTCAAATCATTTACCTACAATATAATATTTTCAAGGGTCGGAGTCGAGCGATAAGTGGTTTCAGGGGCACAGCCAGGAATTAAGACTGGGGGGGGGGGTTTAGGTGCAACTAATACCAGGGTATGTGGGGGTATGGAATACCCACGAGGATAAGCGGTAGGTGCGAGATTAATAATTAGCGGAATTTTAAGATAAGCGGTTCAAAATTTTGAGTTTTACGGCTGTATGAGGGATATTTTATTTATCCTTACACTATTCTATTAGTAATATCAATCCAATTCAGTAAAATGGGTTAAACTTATATATTTCTTTGAGCCTTGGGGGGGGGGGGGGTTTAACCTACAAAACCCCCCCTCGCTGCGCCACTGAGTGGTTTTATCAGCAAAACATTACACCTTAAGATGTTGATGGACACTTTAAACCTGAAGACACCTGCTGCAACGCCGGCGAAACTGTAGTCACGAAGATCAGTCGACGCGAAGGACAACCCGGAAACCTAGCTGAGCCTATGTCTTTATATCTTAGGATATTCGATTCTGCCGTAGACTTTTTCTCATACTGGATATTATTAATAATATAAGCCATTAAACAAGAAATTTTGTCAAATCGATTATGAAGAAGCAAAAGCGTGCTCTGACGTCACGGACGTCTGAAGTCTGTGTTGGTATGGGGCATGTTTATGTTTGTTTTCGATAGTTTGACGACGATAGCAGTCACGAAGGCGTGATAAAAAAACGTTTGTTTTGTGAATTCCACAATAGCATGAGTCAATTTTCCCTAGAAGCCGTTTTACTCGGCTGTGTTTGGCATCGTAGGCTGGTAGGACCTCCTTTCATGTAGTTTTACTCATTGTCGATTACAAAACTTCACACAGTGGTCAATGCACTAAATACCGTAAGTAATACACAAAGTGGATAAATAACAAAGCTTGCCAGAGCTCTTGCAATGAGTGCCATCAAGGTTTAACTTCGTCCCTATAATAGAGGAAGATGGCGACCGTTCGTTTCAGCGCAAGATCTGAAATACGACTTTTAAACTGTTATTACGGAATTATTACTAAATAAATAGAGGTTAATTTTTAATGTGTAGGTTTAAAGGCTTTAAATGCTGTATTTTCTTCGTTCATTTTTTTTAATTCTCAGTCAGACAGTCATGCTGCGATATCAGCTGCACTCGATGGCTTTTTATTTAATTGTTAATGGTGACTGTCCTATTGTATAGTTTACTAAATTAAATTTTTCACTTATTTGTTTGATATTTTTTAATGAAAATTTATTTCTTTTGCAGGTATGTGTAACTTCGCATTCGTTAGAGGTGCTCGATCTCGAAAATATGACCATAACGTGGGTAAGTGTAATGATCGTAATTCCATTCATTTCGCAAACCTTTGGTTGCGAAGTTTTTTTTCCAGTATCCCAAATGATTTACGGCCATTGGTGTAATGCATTAACGGAGAAGTTTTAACGCATGTGCAATTCATTGTGTCATTCTGTTTCTCTTTTTTTTTATAACTTTCTGAAGCTTCCAAACATTAATAAACACCATACCTATGTAGCTTTCAATTTAAAAATGGAATATGGAGGTGAATTAATATGTTACCTAGCACTAAATCGTTTACTTTCGGTGTTATCGGTGTTAACTCAGTGGAAAAATTACGCTCATTGGTATTTATTTTGGATATTCTTGTTCCGTGTCACATTTTGGCATTTTTTTCTCGATGTAGTGGCTCATTGATAACTCATGCCTATTGCTATTTCCAATTGTTGGTATTTATTTTCATATGCTCGAGAAAAAGTGTCGTAGTTGTGTTTATAGTATTGTTGGGAATTTATTTAAGCCAATATTGCATCCCAGTGCCTTCGTTCACTTGGCTGACCAGCGTCGCGGCGGCATTGATTCGTATATCAGGTCCTGGATTGTCAATCTTTATCACGAGCATGGCGGCTATCTGTAACCATTTTATTTGTATTTCGGAACTTCCGTCAACGTTTGTGGCTCTGAACTTGCCACGTTGTACTTCAAACATCTTGGGCAGTCTTTTCTTGCGGCGAGTTCATTCGATAAGAAATCTCTTCCCATGTCACTTTATCTTTTTGTCCTGAATCGGATCAGCCCCATTAGCTGGAGATGTTCACTTATATAAGTGAAAGTGTGCTGAGTGACTTTCTGATTCAGTATTGGCTGAAATCGAAACAAATAAGTGATACACAGTTACCAAAGTTCTTGATGCACTCAATCATCGAAGGACAAACGAAGCTACTGTACGTAGATTCATGGAATTTTATCAGGATACATTCCTTGTGTCATATAGAAGTACACTTCAAGCATAGGTATTTTCAAGAAAAAAATTAATTGTATTTAACAAATTTATGTAAACTTTTCGACTTGGATTATAAAAGCTGTGAATTCGGTGGTGCTAATTGATCTTTTGCTTTTTTACGTTACTAACACCAAAGCTATTGACTGATAATTTGTATCATTGTATGGATCAAGAATTGATGCAATCAATCATTTCCTTCAATTTTTCAATAGGCGTTCTCTCTTTCAGATTATTTATTTATTAATAGAAATGTATCCATTTTTCTTTCAATACAACATTGGAAGTAAACTCTAACGACAGGCGTAAACATGTATTGAAAACATGAACATGACTGCTTTGAACTAAAACTACTATAAACAGTAAATCAATGCTTCAATAATTGTTAGGCCGTATTTTTAGTTTTCCCTTTCTGTTTAATTACAACGGATTGCCTTTTGCTAGCCGACAAATATATCTGCCAAACGTCACGCTGTGACTGGTGGAGGGTTGGGAGGGAATCCACGAGACTTGGTGGGCCGTAGGGGCTGGGTAGAAGGGTTTGGACATTACATTCGGATGGAATTCTTTTGTTCGGGCGATTGGGAAACAGCGGGGGGTGGAAATACAAACATCCCTTTCCCCCGACCACCCCCGCTTTTGATCACGTGTCCGATTGTGCCTGTGTGTGGGTGTGAATGCGATTGTGTGAGGTGCTGTCTTATCCTCCTTCTATTGCTAAAAAACTGAAAACAATGGAATGCATATTCACCACTCATGAAGTGGAGTCAAGAAAATGCGCATCTGGCCATCTTGAAAAGGGTATCTCGAATTGCGCTCCATTTAAATAAATGAGAAATCACGCAGCTTAGAAGATTTTTTTCCTCCGCTCGTATAAATCGTATGAGATTACAACTCGTAAGATAAATTACTTGGATATCATACAGTATTTTTTTCGCCTCGAAATGCACTATTCTTACAAACAAATTTTTATGCGTTTTCACATGTCAAATATATAGAAGTCGACCCTGATTTGAGGGCCCGGACGAGCTTCAGCCTTGCTTCAACTGTCCTAGTGCGCGATGCTTAGCGACCAGTGACATTATTTAGAGCTCAGTTTCCTAATGTCACATTAAATAAAAATAATGACATCGTCAGCAGCGCCACGTTTCTGTATCGTAAAACGCTACTCTCCTGATAATAATCTTCAGGAGCCTTTTCTTTAGATCCTTTCTTAACGATCCTCTCGTCAGGTCTTTCTTATTCATAATACCCTCCTTTGCTGACGCAATTCCCTTTTACCCAAGGTTTTCAAAATACTTCTCTCCTCTCCTACTTTTCTTAGAACTTCTACATTACTTACACGTTGTGTCCATTTGGTCTTCATCATTCTTCTATAACTCTATATTTTTAAGATAAGGATCCTAAAACATGATTTCAGATAGCTTGTTGGAAAGACATTACTTATTTCGAATGGAATTTCTACTAATTAATAAAATAACAATGGAATATTGGTCCACTTCCCCAAGGAACTTTGACATGCTGCTTGATGGACCATACGATTGCTTGTTTCCCGAGTATTTTTTGCGAAGGTTTATAAATGAAGGCCTCCTCATAACCATTGCCCAAGTGTGATTTAGCTGTCCCCTCTTCTACGCAAGCTTTTCAAAATACTTCTTTCCTATCCTGCTTTTTTTTTAGAACTTATGCATTACTTACCATGCCCCCTCAAAAATTCGTCATTGGGGGGGGGGGGGGGGGGGGGGGGGAGGAAAAGGTGTGTCTGGATTTTCGATTTTCCCCTGAGTGTTGAGTTTTCAGTGTTCTAATGTTGATCATATGGCTCTTCTAAAATGCTAAAAAAAAAACATAAAGAGGCAAGACCACCAGTATGGGCCCGCCCAAAAATGTTCTTATTAGTCGGCACCCCTGTTACTTACACGATGTATCGTTTAATCTTCATTGTTCTTGTAGAACCTTACTTTTTCTTGAAGTTACAAAAAAATAATTTCTCATAATTTGTTGGGAAGACACTCACAAAACTCCACTTCACAAAAGGACTGTGGCATACTGGTTGATGGATCATACGATTGCTTGTTTCCGTAGTATTTTTTGCGAAGGTTTATCAATGAGGACTTCCCCGTAGCCGCTGCGATGGTCAATAATTAGTGGTAGGAAGCTGTCTCGTTTGGAAGTGCGGCTAAGGGGGATTGCCGGTGATAGTTGGATGTGACCACCGCCATGTGACGCCCTCGCATTGATTATCGGCTCCACACGGGAGGCTTACGCGCCCCCCTCCTATCCTCACGGCCCCTCTACCCTCGGTTGGGTGGTGCCCCCTTGTACACGGTTCCGCTGCTGGTCCATTCGCTGAGTGCGAAGCATCTTTACGCTGAGTCGCAAGAAGGATAGCATCATCTCAATACATCTTCACTGAAAGAACTCATTATTATTAGGAAGAATCTATGATAAAATGTAAATAACAAATGGTAATCTTCACAGTTTAATATACATATAACTCTACTACCAACCATAACATATTCAAGGTTTTGTAGGTATGTCAAATGTTTACGGTAGGATGTTGACTTTGATAATAGCATAAACAAATATTTAACGAAGGATTAGTAACCGGAAATGAAGAACTTCAACGCAACCGCGGAAATCTCCGTTCTTGCATCGTTTACAGCAGGGTCTTAGAATATGATATAGAGTGTAGAACCCGTGGTCAGGGATGGAATTATGTATTAAAGTATGGAAATTATCATTTTTGTTTAAATTTTATCGTGGATATATTGCATTTCCACCACGTCAACCCTGAAACGAATTCATTCTTTAGAACAATAATGTTTCCATTGAATTTGAGGATCGAGACACTTTAAATGCTATCATTTATTAGCATGATTATTTTCTATCAAAGCATTGTGTTTTATGAGTTTGGAGTCACATTATTAAATTAAAAGTAACGGGAAAATTTTCTCAAGTTATTACTTGCACGATTCCATTTATTTATGGAATTTTTCCTGTTTAACGGTTGGGAATGCCATGTCATGGAAGATTTTTCTCCATCGTTCCTGCTGTTAATATTTGCTGTGCCTGTAAAAGTCTTAGACAAGGGCACTATCGTTTTTATTCATAATGACGAGAAGATGCATTGATTTTCTGCTACTTTTTTGTCGAAACGTAATCATTTGCTCCAGATATACATTGTGGTCCCTAATTACTTTATCATTTTACACGAATTAGACTGGGAACCGCTAGAGACTCGGAAGCTGCGTGGAAGGATAGTATTCTTTAAGAAGATTAACAATCGACATCTGTAGAGCAACACGGAGAACACTGTCTAGTTAAGTCACTATATTTCTGAGTCCGACAAAATCGATAAATTAAGAGAGATGGTTTGCCGAACGGATAGGAATGGGAAATCGTTTTCCTCTCGAGCAATACAGAAGTTGCTAGTTGGTACTAAGTACGCTTATCTTATTTTTTATAACGGGTGGTGTCATAACATCCCCCGCCACACGCCAATTCAGGTGACTATGGGGTAGTGTGTTGATGTAGATTATTTAGTCTTCAAGATTTCCTCAATCAATTTGGAGCCATTGTTAATGGAATGCTGGAGTTCTGCCATTTTATGCAATACGAGAGTTGGTATAGTTTGTCCCGACAATGTTCACATGCTATGAATGTGTCATCGACGCGGAAATGAGAGACTTGATGATATCCACATGGTAATCGCTGGTATTAAGGCCGGCATACACGGTGAGTGATCATGCGAATGATCATGCTGAATGATCACACGATCATTCACAGGATCATGCGGGCAGAATAGAACATGTTCTAATTTTCACTGAATGATCATGCGTATGTCGGTTCATTCACGAATTTTTCCGTTTTACGCGTCGAATGATTTCATTCGCATGATCATTCACCGTATTTAGCGGCCTTTATGATCGGCCTTGATTTTGTATCTCTCCTTGTGCCTCTTGCCGACACTTTGAAAATATATAAGAAAAGCATCTGATATAACCATCAGGAATCGTGACACTGATATTTCGGACGTCGCCCTCATCGTTATTTGCGCAGTGATCTTCATTGAAGCGACTGATTCTTAAAGCGGATTTTCGTCTTTATATGTCAATTATCTTGTAAACGACTCTTTCTCCGAATTTATATCATTTTCAATTAAAGGCAGTGTTTGGGAAATATACATATATTTGTTTCTTCCGTATTTTTATACGTCGCTCACGTTTTTCTACTATTCCTGGTGGGTCTAAAAATCGTAAGTATCGCGTAAAGATAATAGAAAAAATCAAACCGCAAAGTATTCGCGGTTATTTCTAGTAAACTCGGTAAAAAAATAGCACTTGCTCGAGCAAGGAATCGTGAGAGAAAGAGGATACAAATAGGAATCATCAGTGGATGTGGATGAAGCTAGTGTGCAAGTTGACGTAACGATCTGACATACTGGGCGTTTAGGCATAGTATTAACGTAGCAAAAATAATGAAAATTTAAATTTAAAATACAAAATTTGAGAAGAAGGCGACGAATCGTAATCGAAAAATACAGGTGCGCTATTTGTGGCAAAAATTCGGACTGTCTTAACACCTTCGTAGATAAGTTGATGACGTCACCGACTCTTGTCGAGCTGTCACCGCGTCTCAGCTACCCCGCAGTCTCGCACACTGTTTTCGCGTGGTTCTTTATTGTTTTCGTCGTCGTGAGCGACTCCTTACGGCGATGAGCGGTTCTATCCGAATGATTAAGTTATCCGAAACTCCGATGACGTCACGAACTTATGAATGGTTTGCAGTAACTTTTCGGAATCATGATAGAATAACTGAATGAGAGTTTTAAGAACTAAAAATTACCTTACTCCAATAAGGTATAATCGAATTGGCTAAATTAATAATACTTCGAGAATTCCGAAGATGGCTGAAAGTACTCAGTTTTCAAGCTACAAAAATAAATAATCTAATGTCATTGATCCAAGACGTGTCATGCGCAAAAGCTGACATCCCACATTGAAAAACATAGAGGTCGTGTGTTTCAGTATAACTTCTATCCAAAGATTTTAATAATTAGTATTAAATTAACGATATTACCTACTACTTTTTTAGTAGGGAGCGTGGTAGACTGGTGTATGTGTGGATGGTGGATGCGTCATCGCGGCAGAATTTAAATATCACTCAAAAGACTTAAAATATTGTTTTAGAACTATAGTAACCAAGTCCAGTCGTGTAGACGGAGACACCTAGCTCCCGATCGAGGGATTTCCGGGTTCAATTCTCGGGTGAAGCTTTCGGACGCCCCCTAACAAAATCTTCCTAGTGCGAGGTGGCTCAGGGAATAAGACTGGCCTCCCTACCCTGAGTGTGAGTAATTCACATGCCTATCTTAGTTCGGGGTGAGCTTCACCCTGACCTAAAGATAATACCTTCGGGACGATTCACTGAGTGATCTCTTATGGACGTAAGATTTGAAATCTAGGATTTTTGGTTGGTACAGATTATTGACGCAGTTTTATAAAAGGGAGCAAACACTCTATTCACATAAATTTGCCATGAGATACAACTGTACAGTGGCCGGAAAATCAATGGTCCGTGGTTCGATTCCCGGTCCAGGAGAATTCTTCCGCATGGCAAATTATGTGTATTTCACCGCCGTCATCGCGGCAGAATTTAAATATTACTCAAAATACATACTCTATTGTTTTATAACTATAGTAACCAATTCCAATCGTGTAGACGGAGCCAATTTTAGGATTTCTTGAAGCGGTTCGGAGGATTTGGAAGTATTTTATTATTTTTTTACTTTATCCGGCTGCGGGGTTGTGCCACCATAAGCTGCAATTCGTCCCTCTCGCTTCCGATTTCCCTCTCTCTCTCTCTCTCTCTCTCCGATGCGATGCAAAGCCTCCCTTCCACGAGATGAAGACGAGACCAACCCTCCCGTCCTCAACCTCCCATTTCCATTATCGCCTCATCTGTTAGGGTCGGGCGAAATAAAGGCATTTCCCCCCACCCGTGGCGCCCGATCCCTTGGAAATAACACTTTTCGGACTATATATTGATCAGCAAAAAGGGGATGATCCTGCCCCTCTACGACTGCGACCCTTTTGCCCCCTCCCGCGCGCACCCCTACAGTGCGGCGCACCCACGGCTTGGTCTTCTTTATGCGGAAAAAGTAAATTTTGGGAGACGCGTCCGCGTTTTCCTTTTGCAATGTTAGATCACTTTACTTTGTACTTACAACTCCTACGTGATACTGGAAACTGCGGCGGTCGTACAGAAAGCGTTACACAGTTGAGCATTTGCTTTATATATCAAACGGCGGGTGTCCTAACACCCTCTTCTCCACGCCTTTTTAGGCGGCTTGCGGAGCAGTATGTAGATACAGATGTTAAGCGCATTTTACTGGGAGCCGCTGGAGATTCGGAGGCTACGCGTTATGCTGTAATGGGTCTTTTATACTAATGTAGAACATTTTTAAGATGTTATAATAAGTTTTAAGAGATCAATCCTTCACCAAAAAAGACATCGTGTGGGAGGTTTACGTCCTATACACGAGTGAATTACGTGATACTGAAAACTTCTACGAGCGTACAAAAAGCGTTACACAATTGAGCATTTGCTTTATATATCAAACGGCGGGTGTCCTAACACCCTCTGCTACACGCCTTTTTAGGCGGCTTGCGGAGCAGTATGTAGATACAGATGTTAAGCGCATTTTACTGGGAGCCGCTGGAGATTCGGTGGCTACGCGTTATGCTATGATGCATATGTAAAGGCTCTATTCTACTAATACAGAATATTTTTAAGATGCTATCATATGTTTTAAGTGTTCAATCCTTCACCAAAAAAGACATCGTGTCGGAGGTTTGTGTCCTTTACACGTGTGAATTACGTGATACTGAAAACTGCCACGGGCGTATAAAAAGAGTTTAGGCCGTTTTACTCGGGGCAAGTTAATGACGCAGGTACGCACGTTGAAATTGTGTGAATACGAGCTCGGAATTAGAGCAGGGGCTATTTCACCATCTATAATCAAGAAGAAACGGTTAAAAACCTTGGTATAATATTTGATAAGGAACTCAAGTGGAAAAAACAAGTCCATGTCACAAAACAGAAATGTCTGAGCATACTACATCAATTGTATAGAACCAAGAACATAGTTCCGCCCAAAATTCGAACCACCTTGGTTCAGTCACTAATTTTTCCTCACCTTGACTACTGCTCCTCTCTGTTTACTAATCTCTGCGAAGAAAGTAACAACAAATTGCAAATAACAATGAACTCTTCAATGCACTACATTTATGACCTAAAAAAATGGGATAGGATATCTGATACTTACGTTCGATTACGTTGGCTGAAACTAAAACAGCGTCGTTTATACCATGTGATCCTGCTTGCCTATAAAATTTTATCCACTCGTAATCCCGTTTACCTAGCTGCTAGATTTACCTGGAAAAAAGATCTACATGCAGTATCCACTAGGAATCACTCCGTAGATCTTCACATCCCTCAACATAGCACACTTCACGTAACTAAATCCTTCACAATAATCGCCTCTAGAGTATGGAACTCCCTACCATCCAAAATTAGAAATACTAAATCCATACATGCCTTCAAAACCCAGGTGTACGATATCTTAATAAATAACCCTAAAATGCTGTCTGTCTAAAACTGATTGAAGTAAAATTAGAACGGTGTTAAATCGAATGGCTCTAACATATGGTTGCAGAAAATTGAGTGTAAAATTATGTTAAATTTGAGTGTCATACTAAGTTGTTATTTACTTTTTTTGTTTTTTTTAAATACTGTTTGTCTGACACTATTGTTATATTAAATTATCGCCTTGATTTCTTGCGATGGTTGGTCAGTTACTCCGCAGTATGATGTTTTCCCTTGTGTTGCTGTTGTTTTGCCGTATTGTCTGTGTGCTGACGGCGGTTTACAACGATTAAATGTTTTGTATTTCTTTTCATTTTTTGTTTTTCCTTATGAATATGATGTCACCAAGGAGGGGAAACTAAAGTATCTCCATTTTGGAAACTGTTTCTCCTTTCGTTGGTATTGTTTTTGCCTAATTGTTTGTAAGTTGGCGGCTGTCCGCAACGTATCTTATGTGTTTCTTTTTATTTTTTTTCTTTTCTTTTGGGAATGTAATATCATGCTTAACATGTGAAAGTTGTGCAATGGTTTTCTCATGGGCCACAGGCCCACGAAATAAACGAATTTATTATTATTATTATAATCCACGCACTCTCGCATGCATTCTTGCAATTCACCGCTTCACACGACGCAGTTTTGATTGCGCCTTCCTACACACGTCAGATCGCTCAATGACGTGCCCCGTGGGAAACGGCCTTTACACAGATGTTGAACGAATCAGGCTGGGAGCTGCTGGGGACTCAGGGGATACGCGGTAGGTTGTAATGATGCTGTAAAGTGACTAGTAAGGATAATTATTTTAAAAATTTCAAGATATCACTAGTTTTAAGTATCAATCCTTCGCCAAAAAAGACATCGTGTGGGAGGCCTGCGTCCTCTATTTAAGTTTATTACAAGGATTTAGCGACGGTTTGCTTGCTTATAACTTACATAGCGTCATAATGACATTTTCAAGATACGTAAAGTAACCTGTTGTCAATGCTTGCCAGTATCTCAAATTTGAAAATGTTAACTTTTACCTTCAATAACTTTTTCAGATGTATTTTTTTCTATTTGATACCAGGCAAAATAATGTTGAAAATAGTGTATGTTAGTTGTATTGAAAATTTTAAGATGATATCATATGTTTTAAAAGATAAACCTTTCACTAAAAAAGTAGTCGTGGGGGAGGTTTGTGTCCTCTATATAAATGGATTACAGGATGGCATAAGTGAATTTCTGCTTCACACTCTGTGACCTATTTTATCTTTATTGACCCCGAGAAATGCATATGATAGTGAGCTGGAAAAGACAAGACGTTAAACGAATTAGGCTCCGAGCCGCTAGAGACTCGGAGGTTACGCGCTAGGCTTAGATTGCTTGAGCAATTGAGAATAGTTATCTTTAAGAGCGGCGCGGATAACGTCATATTAAAACCCCAGTATATTTCCCGGTACGCCAGAAATGATAAATCAGGTGAGGTATTTTGCCGAACGGATAGGTATCGTAATTCGTTTTTCCCCCGAACTATAAAGGATTTGGATAAATTCTATGCTTTATTTCGTTTAGGCACTTCTTTTTTGCTGGTTAACGGCTGGTGTTCAAACATCTCTCGCCACCTTCCTATTTAGGCGGCTTGCGGTGTAGAATATAGAATCTTTGTTGGGAGTAAAGTAAACTCAGCCGTTTTTCCAAATTAATGGCGGAAACATTTACGTCAAATTGTGAGTGACGTCAATGTTTACGCATGCAATGGTATGTATTGGTACTTCGCAAAAGTCCTTCAAAATGCGTATGAAATAAATAATTCTTTGGTTTTCCTCACAAGGTAGATTTAATGCCCTCATTTTTATACATTTTATCATCATCTCGCAGTTCTTCAAGACGTATCACTTTTTTAAATGGCTCTTGGTGCGTGAGTAGTGCTTTTCAATTTCATTCTGTGACCACCCATCACTTACTGTAGCAACCCGATAGTCCGTAAAATTCTTTATTACATGTACCGTACTTTCTTAAACCATAAAGAATTTGGCTCCAGATTCTACCCCTGAAGACGATCGCAGACTCAGCCGTTGAAACGTGGGGACCAATCAACCAAAACCACACACGTGGAAAACCCGAGATATATATATTCCGTCAAACTATACGCCGGAAAAAAAACTAAAATCTGCAAACTTGGTATTGTTGATCAGTGACAGTGGCGCCGACTCCATGGGGCCTCAGGGGGCCCGAGCCCACTCAACAATTCATCTTGGGTGTGAGGAAAAACTGTGCCAGGCTTGTCGATTTTCCCCTTAGAGTCCTGATATCGAGATTCGAGTTATAAGGGTTCTAATATTGATCATGTGACTCTTCTAAAATGCTTAAAAAACTTAAAACTCACTACTTATAAAATTTCTCGGGGCAAGATCCCCGGTTTGGGCCCCCCAAAATTTTTTGAAACTGATCAGTGATGATGATAGAAAGGGAATCAGGCATTATGTGAGTTGAAGATGGAACAGGTTGGAGTGGGAGACGTCCGGAATAATTCGAAAATGCTCCATGTGAACTTCCCTTAACATATGGACTACTTTAAAATCGTAATAATTCGTCATCTCCGGACTGACGCATCTGCGTCGATGGAACTTTGACCCGGCGTAAGACCCGAGGGTCATTCCGGCATTGGACGCCACCGACTTAGTCCCCTCCCCTCGTCTGCGCAATCCATCCCCTCACCCCCGCTTCCGGCGCCCCCCCCCCCTCTCTGCCCGGACACACGCAGGATCGCTGCGCGTTTGTTTGTATTTATGTTTGTCGCGTAGTTCGCATTCCATCCGCTGCGGTCGCCCCTCGCGCTCGCGCCTCGCCGCAGAGTCGCTTCGCATTCTACAGTCGCGCCCTCAATGATTTATTATTTCGCCATTAGCACTCTTTTATTTTATTTTGTAAAAATGCTAATTCATCCGGAGTTGTTCTTTCGTTCGCATTCACTGCCGTGTGATTCGGACGACGAACGCCCAGAGCGGTCTGTATGGATTAGTTTCAATCGCATTCCTCTGGAATATGATTATCATTATGAAGCGAGCAACGCGCATTGAGGAAGAGGATTTCCCATTCGATACATTTCAAAGCGTTTCTTTTCTACTGATCGCGATTGCTTCTCTGTGTGCCTACATGTGCCCTATTTTCCCCTCTTCTATTTCTCTATTGCGCTAGGTTTGTGGATACTCGTCGTCTCTATGACGATTACTCTCTTGGGGGGGGTTCTGCCGCCCCTTATTCCTACTCCCCCTCAAAAATGGCCTGCGACCTTATCTGGTCACTCTGCCAGTTAGTACAATTTCAGAGTTTTCTCGGCGTGACATGTGGTCTGGAGACGGAAAATGACATTTTCAAAAATTCGATTCTTTGACCCCCAAGGCTCAAAAAAGTAGAGGCATAGAGGGAGTTGTCAACTGTGTAACAGATAGAAATGTTTAAATTTTGACGGGTCTGTATTGTATACCCTGAGAATTTCAATGTGGTATCATAAGTTTTAAGCGAGTAATGCGTCGCCTACAAGGGAAGTGTCCGTAAACCGGGTCTCAGATTTCAATCAACCTTTGTAGTGTTGTACTCCATCGGACGCTGTCCACGGATCACCTTCCATATGGGGTTACATAACCAATAGTTTAAACAAAAAAACGATGTTAAACATTTACAGCTCTAACATATTCCCTTAGAAATAGCCCGGTGGTTATAGTGTGCGACTCCTATCCGGAGGTGCAATGTTCGATACTCGAATGTGGCCCTTTTTTCTTAATTTGTATCTACTTTTTTATTTAAAAAAAGCCTGCTGTTGATCGTCATTTCCATTATTTTCAGTGAAAATTTTATTTTTCTGCGTGGAAATCTTTTTCTTCAATGCAGCAGCGTCAGTTGTTTTCCCATTTTCCATGCGGTGTGTTTGCTGTTTAAACTTTTGGTTATATAACCCCACATGTGGGGTGATTCATAGACCGGTCCCGATGGACTAAACACAGCAAAGTTTGATTGAAATCTGAGATCCGGTTTACGGACGCTCCCCTTGAAAGAAAAATTCATTCGAGCAGGAGGTATTCGTCTTCTTCATTAAAAGACTGAGCTCCATCATTAGGTATATATGCATCAAATGCTTTGAAGTAGTGTTATGAAATTTTACTTAGCTGACTGTTTAGCTTTTGAGATTGCTTTTCCCGTTTCATTATCTGTAGGAATTCCTGAATTCAGACAAGCGAGACGCTACCTTGCGGCCGAATTTGGAAGTATAGATTGGCGGATAGATAGCCGTCAGCTAGAATACGTTGAGATTCAGTGGTATTGAGCAGTTTTTTTTTGTTTCAATTTCTTTTTCTTCGATTGTTTCTCTGTTTTAACTTCAGACGTTTGTTTTGTTCCAATATATACTCTACTACAGTTTATTTTTGCCTCACTACCTCAAGCAACTTTTTTCATCTCTATCTCCTCAAGAATTTCCCCCCATCAGCAACTCCCTAACAACGTCAACATCAATAACTAAATATCAAACGTTGCATTGTGTTCTAATTCTCAATCATCATATTGAGCTTAATTACTTTCATGGTCGTGACTTTTTAAGGCGCGCCCCTTTGAGAGCGACCCCCTATTCGCGCCCTTCGGGGTGAGGAGGGCGAAAAGGGCTCTTGGCTCTGCGCCACTTCGCCCCCAGTCCGCTTGGTGGCACCCCTTTACAGCCCCCTCCGAATGGTGTGGACTAGCTGAGACAGAAAGTAGCAGCGGGAAAAGTCGCGATGACAGTGCCTGCGAATCCGAGTCTTTATTTTCTTTGTATCTCGATTCCTTTTAAAGGTGGGCGTCTTTTAAGAAGTGATCCTATGATTAATTCTTAAATTGTTCGAATATTTCTAACAAGACTAGTCTCTACCGTGAATTACCTAAATAAACGCATGGAGCTCAAGGAAAGAGCAAAGGAATCATGGCATATATTGGTACTGTGGCGGATATAAATATTTTTTATATATTTTTTGTCATTTTCTCTAAAGTATCCAAATACTGCGGGAAAGGGTGGAGTTTTAGATCTTTACGAGTGTTTACATGCATTATCTATTTTAATTTTCTTTTTCTGTTCAATGTTTTGGATTTTTTATGCGCATTGAAACGAAGGGGCATGCTCGTTACATGCTGTATCGCATACATAACGTACAGTACAATTTCGCAATATCTACAATTTAAATAAACGAGATTTACAATTGTTTTACATAACAGAGGAACAGTTATCAATGTGTGAGAGTTATATAAGATTTCTTTCAAAAATTATCTTCATTTTTACACGCTTTTTCTTAACTTACTTCGTCTGTCTGTGGCATCGATGGAATATTGTAATTGATTTTTGGTCCACTTCCCATTGTCGGATCGGCTTCATATTTTTCACACTAGCTTCATTCTAATGACAATGTAATTTTCAGTAATCACGCATTTGAATTTTTTCCCTTGTGCTCTAATTAAACATCTAAATTGTTTTATGATATCATTTTACCGATTAAGGTAGGTTTCCATAGAGAAAGATAAAGATAAAGATATTTTATTTCACTGCCCCAAAATATTACAACATATGCATACATAAACAGTGAAATTAGACACCCCTTACGATAAGTCTTGATTAGGGGTTGCCATTACATACAAATAAGGCAATGCTCGGCAGTACATTTTATAATAACCTTTAAACAAAACAATAGTGGCTCTTCTATGAGTCCTTCATAGAAACATTTGTCCATGTGCATGTAAACAATCTTGAAAACATACAAAATACGATTAGAATAAGCTATCAAGAGCCATTCTGGGAAAATCCCCTTTCTTCGAGTACTCTCTTCTTCCATGCAGAATAAGGTCTACCCCCTTTAATCCTATCTGGAAAGCCTATTATTTTCCTTCCTCTGCCTTGTTTAACCAAATCTAAATTTCCAAATGGAAAAATTATTTAAAATTTTCTCAACAGATGGCGTTGGTTATAATTCTTTTAGCAGAAATTCCTTTAACAAATCTGGTTTTATCGATTACTTTGTTCGCGAATAAAAAGTAGAAAATAAAGGTAATAAATGAGAAGTATTAAAAAAGAAACATTTTCCAAAAAATTATAAAATGCGCAAAAAAGGTAAAAAAAATTAGCGTTTCATCACAGGGAGAACAAATCGTGGGTGCTAATTAGGTTTAGATGGTAAAATTGCGTGCGAATCCCTTCTGAACTATCGGGCCCTTTCACACACATTTCTAATATAACTAACCAGAACCAACCCTTTGTTCTGCGTGAAATTAAAAGCTTTTTTCTTCCCTTTTAGTGCATTTTATACCGTTTAAGGAAAATACGTATTTAAAAAAAATGTTTCATGTATTTTTAAAATTATTATGTTCTACCGCTTTCGTTGGCTTTTACACATTTCAGTTGTTGCTACTCTTTTCTTGTAACCTACTTATCGATGACTAATTTCTAACAACGCGTATCTCGAATATAGCAACTTTTGAGGAGAGCAAAAAAACGATTAATTTATTTTACATTTGCACTGATTTTATAAACCAAAAGTTCATAAAACTGAAAAAGAAGTATTCCTTTGCATACAAAGAGTTGGTTTTTGCTTGTATTTTATTTTTTAAATGTTAATAGACTTTGTTTAAGATAGCTGTCTCAAACCGGCCGAATTTGAGATACGTGTTGTTAGAACTTAGCCATCCTAATGCTATCTAAGGAAGAGGAATGTAGTGCTGTGAGGGGTGGGCTTCCGTTTCAAATTATTCGCTCTTCTCCTTCCGCTTCGTTGAGAACAGTGGGGGATTGTGCAGAAAATCAGGGGTGTGAGCTTTCCCCCCCCCCCCCTCCATCACCCCTTCCACTTTCCTCTCCTTCTACCCCCACGACGAAATGTGGCGAAACGTTATATTTACTGACTCATTCGCCAGAGGGAAGTCCATATGTCGCTCCTTCCAGCTAGACAATTCGTCAATCAGCCTGGCTTGACCGATGCACTACACGCGGTTTACGTCGTGTGCGCTAAATCGCATTTTCCGCCGGATGAGGAGAATCCCTACGAATCCTTCTGGCTGTGAACCTGCCAGCACACGTCGCGAAGCGTAGCGCACAACCCCTTGTCCGAAGGGGAACTCTGTAATGCTTTATTCAAATGCAACGGATCAGTGCAGAAAAATCTCTCCGCTTGTGTGGAAGAAGAAGGAGCGCAAAAATAAGAATAAAATTTCAATAGAAAAAAAACAAGCTATTTCCACAAACCGACTTAAGTCCTCTTAAAAGTCCTTTTAAAATATTTATTAAAAAAAAACGTTTTTATCGCGAACTAAAATGAATATAAGTAAATTTTTGTTCAATCAATTTTCAATGAACTTTGACGTAAATAAATTTGTTGCTATAAACTCCTTTCACTGTCGTTCCTTTAAATGATCGCAGCGCCGCTTTAGGATTTCGGTGGCCATTTTTTGAAAATAATCTCCATTTTTTGTTTTAAATTCTGAATAACAATCGAGATACAGTTAAAATCATAATAAAAGTGCTCGAATATTGCATTTTCGTCTGGTTCTGAGCTATCCTGAAAATTTCAGCTCGATAGCTAATCGGAAAGTTCAACTTAATGCTTGATGGCGATATTTGGTGGAACTTGGTGTCAGGAAACACAGCATACTACTCAGTGAATCTTTTATTATGTTTGCAATCGCAAAGTTGGTTGAAATTGAGTTTCAAGATTTGACCGGACAAGGTGACAAACAACAAAGGGAATGTACAAAAACGAACAAATGTTATGAAAAATAAGCTTTTCATCACTTGGAGAAGAAAGTGTCGATGCTTATTTTGGATGCTTATTAGTAATGACCACCATAAATGAGAAAGGATTGAATATATAAACGTAATCAAGTAGGAAAATCCTGTGTATCTTATTTTTGTGTGGTGCAGCAGTTCAGCACACAAGCACCAGGCGCCACTGGTAGGTTGGGACTGGTCTCACGTCATTGTTGCTCTCAGGGGATAAATTTTTAATGGTAATCATGGCGGGTGCAGCTTTCCCCACGTTTCCTCCCCACCTCCTCTCCTACTTACCTTCGTTGGGCAAACATCTCTTTGCCTTTCGCTTGCTTCCGTAAAATTTCAGATTTCATTGATGCGGTTCCCTGTGATTTCCCGTGTAATATTTCAATCCAAAAGGGCTTTCTCGTTATCTCTGGCGTAGGTCCGATTCCTTTCTGCCCTTTTTCGAATTTGTTTCTCTGTCTCTCCCCTCCAGGAATTCGTTCAGTTGGGATCTCTCTCTTGTCGATTCCTGTTGTGTTCGGCTTTTTTAGGCATCTCGCATTCCAGAGTCCAGCCGTTCATTTTGAAGTGTACTAATCACTCTCTCTGACTTTCGGGAACTCGGCATCCGCGAAGAGGAATGTGAAATTGGAATAACTTCGTTCGTATGTCTTTGATTTTTTTCGGTTCCATATCAGGATTACTGCATTCTTACTTCCTTAGATGCATTTTTATGATTTCATTTTTTTAAATTATACTCTAAATAACTCATAATTGATTATAGTCTTGTACAAATTCTAGTTTATACCGTAAAGCTAAAAAATTCTGGAGGGAATATACCATTCACCCAGCATGTCCAATACTTCGTAGTTTATCCACCTCTCCGTCCATTTCAGCTTCTCCATACCCATATCTCGAAGGCCTCACCTTGTTCGGTATAGTCCTCAAATTTCCTTTGAGGAGAATGACGCCTCGGTAGCTTAACTGGCTAAAGTACTCGACCGGAAATCGGGGGATCCGGAATCTGGAATTCTGGTCAAGGAGAATGATTTTTTTCTCTGTGGATTTTTCGCACCTCCAGTTTTTTCTTATCCTCTTTTCCGAGCATCCATATGTACTCAGAATGAAGCGCTGCACTTTCAAGATTAGACTCTTCTCTAGCCTTTTCTTTTAAACTCGTGCATTGCGATTCTCTCATTAGCTCTTTTCTGTTAGTGAACGTCTCCTTTCGAAATAAATTCTCTTCCTAAGGCCCTTCTGGATTCATTTTCCCTTATGGTTGTTATGTGAATAAAAATTCCAGATTGACATCACATGTTTCTTAATTCATGGGAACGGCCGGCGATGTAAGAGATCGTCATCATGTATAATTTACTAGCCTTGCACGTGATAAGTATGTTTCTTCGTGGCGTGCTGCGCCACTTGGCTACGCTCACATTTACAGGGTGGAATCAAATTTTGTCACGACATTTTCACCCGCGATAGCTTATGCCAGTAGGAACCACAATTACTCATGATGTTTAGGTCGAAAATGCATAATTTTTAATCTACAGCAACTTCGAGCCAAGGGCTACGATTGGCTGCGAGTTTGCCATGTTGCCGGCAGGAATGGAAAGAGAAACGAAACGAAAATATTTCGTTTCGGCCCAGAGAGAAACGAAAATACAAGGCCTAAGTTCATTTTCGTTCCTGCACGAAATTAAAATCACCAGAAGTTTAATTCCGACCCGGGACGAAACTTAACTCCCGAGAACGAAACTAAATTTATCGAAACTCCGCCGCTCATAGTAAAGTCTCGATCCCAGAAGTGGAGTGGAGGGAGATATGACGGAATAGTTACGACCCATTATGTGTGACATTCGTGTAGAGAGGTTAAAACATTGGGCTTAAAAATCGAATGGCCAGCTTGCGTTCAGCGTTCTCCTGTCAGTGGTAAAAATATGAGTGCCCCATGCATCTAATGGCGGTAGGTTGAACCTCTACTTCATTCAACCATTCTTCGTACTCGGCGTGTGATTCGAAACTAAACTCTTCGAAGGCGAAGCACGTGTTCCCTCCGGTTAGAAACATTATATGCGTTTCGTTTCGTCCCAGAGTTTAGTTTAGTTACGACCCGAAGTAGTTTTGACTCCGATTTCGTTTCGACCCTGAGTTTAGCTCCCAGGCTTTAAATCCATTTTGTTTCGTTTCCAAATTTTGTTCCCGGTAACCAAACTATTGAAATTTTAATGGTTTTGACTTTCGTTTAGTTTCGATTGCCATCCCTGGTTGCCGGATGCTCTTGACAACTCACGACTTCGAATGCTTTGCCTGCCGGAGATCGCGTGAATTAGAGACGAACCGCAAGACCTTTTCGACACATCTGCGTATCACGTTGGTAAAGTGCGGGGCGAGGCAAGTTTGTTGTGTGAACTTACGACCATAACACTGCCGGTCAATCGACGAACTGTTAAATGGGTTCGTAAGCCCAGACCTTCTAAGTAAGACGCGATTTCGGGCAGACAACGAATTCGCAGTCATGAATTGCTGTTTAGAGCATCCGGCAACAGGGCAAAATTCGCGGCCAATCGGAGCGCTCGGCTCAAAGTTTCCGTTGTTTAAAAATGGTGCATTTTCGACCGAAAATGTCATTTGTAATTTTGTCGTTTCTCTCTAGCTGGCATAACTCCTACTGGTGTCAGCTATCTAGGGTCAAAATATGGTGGTTCAATTTTTCTCCACCTTGTATAGGTACATACGTTCCCGCCGTAAGAAATAAAGTACAAAAATTGGCTCCATTTGACAGCCGTCTGTTTTTTTTCTCAACCCCTCTCCTCGGACCCAGCTACATCCAGCCTTTATTTTTCGCAGCTTCCATGTTCGATCTTGTTTTGTTTCGAGAATCCGTCGTGTCCGTAATTTATGAATTCGCACCAATCGCGTCATCCCTCGTTGCTATTCCCCACCCCCCGCATTTTTTGTTATTTCTTTTGCTTTTCGATTGGCTCGTTCCGCTCTGAGCATCTCAATTTGCGCGCATTGATGTAGGGGGCAGGAGAGGAGGAGGGGAAGACAGCCGTTTCCGAGGCAACCCCAGATTTTGTTGTTTTGTCGCTGATCTGAACTGAATAAAGATCGTGGAAAGAGATTAAAATATGTATTTTTCGATGTTGGAATTGCTGCTGTTTGAGGAGACCACGGTGCCATCTATCGTATAACTCAGTTAAAGTTATTTGAGCCGCGAGACAGGTAAAGTCATACTACCAATTGCGGGCAAGCTTAAAATTAAAACATTCAGCACCAATCAACCACACAGTTATTGAAGTTAAATCTCGTTCATAGCTGGTTGAATGTGGAAATAAGTCAAGGATAAAGGAACTATCATAGCTGTATGTGAAGGATATTCAGAAAAATGCAATCAGGCTAGCATGGCTGTCCTGTCATTCTCTCGGTCGGACAGTTTAGTTGGCATTTATCGCTGACAAAAACTAATAAAAGTTTTTTTTTTGCGAATGACGACGAGATTGGGTCACTTCGCATTGCGAGGATTTTCATTAGGATTTCCGAAGGATTCACCCGGGTTATGGGAGTATGAACTTAGTACCCCTACTTCAGCAGCCGAGCGCTCTACATAAGCTTCCTGATGATCACTAAATTTAACATTGCCATATCTTATTTTTTAACCATCAGAAAAGAGATCAGGTCAACATACCCATAAAAACTGGGATGCCTTACCATTAAGTGTCATGTATAACGTGTAGCATGTATGATTGGAAGATAAATGCAGCCATTATATTTTAATAGATTTCTGAGATGGCCTGTTTGAATAAATTCGAAGCGAAAGATTACAGTGAATGACAGGCTTGGTGCCATCAAAAGAGCTATCATTAGCGCATAATTCGATGGAAAGTCAATACACATTGCACCAACGTTAGAATTTTAACTTGGTTTTAATTGGGAAAAATGTTGGGTACCTTGTAAAGAATTAAAGTAGGCCATTTTTTATATGAAAATCAATGGATAATGTGTGATGATTAGACTTTAGAAAAATTGAATAGAGGGCTGCGTAAACCAATCATTAGATTGCTGTTGACCTGTGGTGGTGATGATATGAATTACGTAGTGCAAATATCTCAGCCGATTTTTATTCTTGATTTTTGAAAATGTCACTTTCGTGCTTGAATTGTAGAGTGTGATTTTCGTACAAAAGTTTCGTGACAATCAGAGAAGACTTGGATCAATCGGTGATTGATGCCACATGGAAATAAATACCCTTTTGCTTTCGGGTAATGAGTCTTACACTTCAATTCGTTGTGAAAGGGAAATAATTATCCGTGATTGGAGGCTGAGTGAACACAGCTGCTGAGATTTAATTCATGGAAATGATTGCCGGGGTGGAGAGGATTGAATTTCCGACGTCAAACTCCCAACCCCCATGCCAAGTGCCGACGTTCATCATTGGCGATTGTTGTCCGCGATGTGTTTTTCGGGGGGGGGGGATTCTCTTGTGAGAGCAGCTGCGAATTGTAGAGTAATTGAGGGTTTGCGATTTGCGGGTGGAAATTCAAATAAATGCTCGCATTGGAAAGTATCCCACTTACGCTCCGTGTGCATTTACGGGATTTGGCATTTGCGATCGGATGTATCCGCCCCTCATTCGGCAGACACACTATAGGGGGAGAGGAGAGAGAAAGGGTAGAGAAAAAAATAATTAATTTGAAAAACCGCACTTTTGGAACCGCAAGCTGTTATCTGAAAAGAATTCTATGTTTTAGTTTTTTTCTTCATGTTCCCTTTTATTTTATTGTTGGGAAGGTGGGTGAGGGGAGAAGTCGGCTGTCGCCCCTCCCTCTCCACTCCGTATCTTCGAAAGGTTTATTATAATATTTGTGTTATTTACTCCACGTTTTTATAAACAAATACGTAAACAATATATATTAGGATTTCCAAAACGCGGGCCTGAGTTATAATAATATCTATGACTAAATGTATCGTTATAATTATTAAATATTATGCATTAAAAATTGAACGACTTAAATGTAAAAAATTAGCTGTTTACTTATCCTACGATTGAAGATCATCGTCATCAGGTGATGTTTTACATTTAAGGTTTTTTTACAAAATTAATAAATTTTAATATGTGCGCCCTAAGTCTTTCGACAAGAGAGAAACCCGGCGTCAACATTAGCCTATTTTAACGAAAGTAGCCAAGATGATAATAACTTAACGTCCCATCCGACGGAGGGAGTTCTACACTCGAAGTGCTCTCCTCAAGGCACTCAGGTATGGATTTGAAAGGCATGGTCTCTGAAAAATTTCTGCCACGCTAGCCCTACTATCTGTCTATGAATTACTGAAACTGCACCATTCTTTTATGATAACCTTGTATTTTGAAAATCTGGAGTCACCTTTTTGGGAATTTTCTGCATGTGATGAAAATGACTTCATTTCATTTTATTTATTGGTGTCTAACGATCAAGGTTAATTTACATAGAGTGTTCTTCGATCACGGCTGCCGGTCTCGAATTTCACTCGGGTTTTCCCTCTTCAATTCACAATAAGGTTCCTTTCATAATATCTATAAATATTAATATTTTGCTTCCCATCTCACGCTTACCCAACATTTTTCCCCCAGAAACTGTTTACAGCATCACCTCCCCGCTCAGTACCTACTCTCTCCATCCATACCATCTGCCTCCTTCTTATCCCATCTAGAAGTTGCCTCTCCTCACCCACCATGTCCAGCACTTTGTCATGCCTCTTCTTCTCCGCCCACTTCACCTTCTTCATAACCTTGGCGAGGATAGAGTATTTGACAAAATATATCGTATATTTTATTACTAATGATTCTCCCGTGAATGGAAGAAACGAAGAGAGATCATAATTGCTTGGTGTGTGATAGATTCTGAAATAAAAATCCATCCTTCATTGATTGATGCATTCGTTTTATTTTCATCGGTCAATTATTTTATATGACTATAATTAAATACCTGTTGATGAGGTGGAAACATATCATGCATGTTCGAGTGAAGCCTGAGAAACAAACCCGGAAGATTATGAATTCTTAAAATGAATACATTCCCAAATATTCTATAAAAAAATGCTGTTTTCGACTTTGAAAGTTTGCCCACCTTATTTATTGCTAGCTCTCAAGAGCTTATGTCTCTTTGATGCCGTTTTCAACCAAGGAATCTAATCCTGAGTGGTACGGAAACGTGGACTTTAGTGAGGAGGACGAGAAAAGACTTGGGGCGTTCGAAATGTGGTTGTGGAGGAGAATGGTGGAGGTGAAGTGGACAGAGAGGAGGAGGAATGACCAAGTGTTGGACATGATAGGCGAGGAAGAAAAAGATTCTATATGGGATACGGAGAAGAGGGTTTGTTTTCTGGGAATAGTGAGCCGACAATGGATGCTAAAAACAGTGTTGGAGGGAAGAAAGCTTGGTAGGCGAGGGAGAGGAAGGAAAAGAATAGAAAGGAAGAGAGAAGGCCACGTTGGGGATTGAGGAAAAAAAGCCAAAATACGAGGGTAGACAGCTGGAGTAATTCGCGAATGCTCCTTGCAAACCTACCTTAATCGTTTTAATTCTTTCATTAATTAAAAAGAAATAAGAAATGTACTTACGAAAATTCGCCGATCTTATTTCGTGCCTACACTCAACGACTCATATTTCCATCGTGTCATGGCCTCGCAGGGGTTATAATACATTCGGAATTTGCCAATAATATTTCCAAATTGTTAGCATATTTTTTTCGAAATGAATGTTGCTGCTATATGGGGGTTCCGCCGCCAGCAGTTGTCGCGTAGGGGGGTCGAAAGGGGATGGGGGGAAAGCGAATTTCCCGGAATGCACAGATGCGTTGAATATTTGTGGCGGGGGGAGGGTGGGGGTGGCGATTTGTTCCCGGGTGTTATTATGTGCGAGTGGGAGGCAGGAATTCTGGGGAGAAAAAAACAGAAGAAGGGCGATTGGCGAGAGTGGCGCTGCCGCCGTTAGGGGAGCGGACACATCCGGAGAATGCATCGGAAAAGGGCGCGATCGTAACGGGGGGGGTAAATGGACCCCTTTTATTCCCCCTCCCCCTTGCTTACGAGGGAGTGGGGGTGGATTGTTGTGGAGGGAGGCCGAGTGTTTTGTTTGCTGATTTCGCCGCTTAGCCAGAATGGCGCTCAATGTCTCCAGTGGATGATCTTCGAACTTTTGTTTTTATATTCTTCTGTCCCTGGAGAATATCTGTAAAATATTCGAAATTGCGTCTGGCGTTAGCTTTTGCTTTTTTTTGCGTCCGATTTCGTCCGTCTGGGAGAGTATTGTGTCGAATATTCGATGCAAACGATATCTTGTGCCTTGTTAATACCTTCATCCCGTTTCCCAATGAATAATTCCTCCTCGGTGTTGCTACAGACATGTTTATTATTGTTAAGGTATTCTTCCGGAGAATGTAGGTTTGCTTAAAACATTAATTATAACTACGGTCGTCTTAGTTGCTATCATGGACTTTCCTCTTGTATTCATTATTAGGCCTTCTCCCTTTAATTCTGTCTTTAAGTCCTATTCTATTTATTTCCTCTCCCGTTTATCAAGAATTCTCTCCACTATCACTGTTTCCAATCTTCCCACACAGTACTTCCTCCATCCAAACCGCACTTCAGCTCTTCATAATTTAAATTTATATCGCCTTATATGCATTTATTTGCGTTTATCATTCACAAGCTCTGATTATTACAAAGTATTCTACCTATTAAATTGGGCTTCCATGGAGTGCTTGATAAGAATTCCGTGAGCTTCCCCTTCCATCATGCACTTCCCTCTTCAATTCACAATAAGACCTGTAGGTAGTAGACTTTCTTTCATTCTATCAAAAAAATCCTATTCTTTTGCTTCCTCTCCCTCGTTTACATAACATTCTACCCTCTAACACCGTTTTCAATATGTCCTCGCCGCTAAATACACGCTCCATTCATACCGTCTCTCCCCACCGCATCTCATTAAGCAGCTCTTTCTTTCGCCCGCGATTCCTAGCTCTTCGTCATTCCTCTTTCTCTCCGTCCTTCCTCCACACCCCCATTTTGAAGCTTCTAAGGTATTCTCGTCCTCCTTCCTTTACGTCCATATCTCCGCACCGTAAAGCGCTGAACTCCAAAAAACACTCTTCAGTAGCCTTTTCTTTTAACTATTTCATAACGATACTCTCATCATATCTAACATTTTCATGAACGACTCCTTTTATAATGCAATTCTCTTCCATTTGACCTTACTTCTTAATGCTTTTTCCTGTGGTGTACTGCCCAAAAAGTCATCCAACGACTTGATCGATGGATTTTTCTCTTATAAAGGAAAATCCTCCAAAATCGTTGGCACATTAATGGCTGATGCCTGGTGTGGGTAGTGAGTGGGCCCTTTCCGCTTCTATAGCGGTCAGGTTTTTTTCCCCCCGTCCCATCCCTACCAACCCTTTCCCTACCCCAGAGGCGTCGTCGGGCTCCTATCGCGGCGGCGCCTCTTTCCTTTCTCCTTCCCTTCCAACCCCCTCCCCGGGTGATCGGGCGAATCAGCACGATTGCTGGGTCCCGGCTCCGGTGCGTTGTATCCCCTCAGGGCCCCCCTGAGCCCATTCTTTGCCCAAAAAGTTGAACTGCAGGCCTGGTAAACAAAAAAAAGTCGTATTGAAAAAAAAATGAATTCGACTTTTGTTTGGGGAATTATATTATCTAAACTTATTTTATTTGGTCGCTATATATTTCCTTGAAGTATGATCAAAATTTCATTTGGATTCATTGTCTACTTTGTCAGTGTCAGCTGTTAAGGGTAGTCATTTTTTTAAGAGCACGGTGATTTTCGTTTGTGAAAAGAAATGGATGATAGAATGATTGAAAAATAAAAAAGTCATCGGCAAATGAAGTGTAAAAAAGGAATTTACGAGTAGTATAAGCGTTTCTAAAAAGGCCCTACAGGCGTTTGAAGATTTGAAGAACGACTATGGTTGAAACGGGGGTGCAAACGATCTACTATTATTGCGAATCCCTTACAACTTACCTCTTATTTAAAAGGTGTGTTTTCGTTTATCTTGTGCTCAAGCGAGCTGTGCTGTCGGACCAGTAATGTCACGCCTGTGCGTAGGGATGACCCCAAGTTCAGCGATGCGACATCGTGCATCAGACTGCAAGATATTTCAAGATCATCGAGCGTAAACAAAGTTGATGGAACATCGATTCAGTGTTTTGAGAATTGATGTTTTGAAGTGGAAGAGGGAGGTAATAATTTTGTTGAAAATTGATGCGCTTTCTCAAGTATATTGCCAGCCTTGAGGTATGGTACAAAGTATTCCTACGTTTGTGACGTATCGTTTGCGTGTTGGTAACCTTTAAGGATTGAAGTCCGCATGTTGTCTCCATTACCTCCGGAAGCCTGTAGATTCGAGAATGCCCCTTAAATTTAGAGATGACCCAGTCGATTTTCAGTAATAGGATGAGTGACGAGTCCTTTTAACTATACTTATAAATTACGAGCAGAAACTGCACCACACTTCACCTTTTTGTAGTTCAATTTTTGAACTGAATCGCCTTCTTCGTCTTTTGCGTATTGACGACGTTATTCAATGCTATATACGCTTATGAATATTTTATTGCAGTTTTTGTGCTTTGACTTTGAGTGATCTGACGCTAAATTTTAAAGTAGTGATTTAATGAAAATGTTTTAATAAAAAATAATTTAATCAAGGTGAAATAAGCGTGCGACTATAACATCATCCAAAAGAAAAATTTCTTACGTATGATTGCTTTATGATCAACTTCAGATTACGGACTTAAGGGCGTATTTCTCCACAGTTTCCTCGAATTTTGCGAAATATATCCTTTTCCATTTGGTTTTTAGCTCTAATTTAAAATAACTTCAGCAGGAATGTCCATTGTTTATTGAAAGTTATTCTCTGCGATTAGAATTAGATTTATTGCGACTATGTTGTGAACGATCCTATATCTATAGAGGATTATAATATAATTAAATAAATAATTAATATTGTTTGTGAATTTCATGTATGCCCAATGTACATACATTTCAATCTATACTGTGTTGAGGTAACTTTATGCTGTGAAATACTCAATACTACTTTATTTGCGAGCTATTGGAAAGCGAGCACATTGTATATATGGTATGTGACACTGATATAGATAATTATTCAGGAAAATTAAATTCACTTCGTACGTTCACCACTGAATGTTAATTTGCTCCCAGCATGGTTTCGATATCATCATCAAGGAAAACATTTTTACGTATCAATTTATGAAATACTGTGGCATCGGAAGGAAGTAAAGAATTGACTTGTAAAATGTTTTATCTTGATAATGATGTAACAGCATCAAAACCATGGTCGCTGTCAATAAATATTCAAAATGGCGCGTAGAAAGTGAATTAATTCCGGGTATAGGAATTGAAAAACTGAGAGGAAGATGATTGGATGTGAAATAATAAACAATTGAAGGAGTGCAGTGGTGAATCCTGGATAGGGACGTGGGAGGGTGGCTAAGATTACGATTCTATCTAGTTTAAAGTGAATACCCAAGGCTATAGCCCCTCTGTGGATCTACCACTGGATTGTAACATTCCAAAATCGTTTAAAATAGACCCTAAATTTAAAGCTAATTTGTATTACAATTCGTTTAAGTAGGCAAATACGTAGGAAAATATAACGAAATATTTTAGTATTAAGTGGCTACCCCCAAACACTTCGATTTTATCTAGTGTGTGTTTCGACCCACAGGGGGGGTCCTTTACCCCCCCAATACTCCCTCCCATAGATCCGCCACTGAAGGAGTGAAAAATTACGGGAGATTGAAGGAAAGACAGAAGTCGATTACGTCACAAGAGCGTGGAGCGTGATGATTTTTTTTCAGCTGTGCTTGAATTGAAAAAAATATTAGTCGCGAATGAATGAAGGAAGCAATTTACCGTCGACTTTCGTTCTGTTGCTGTCCCAAATGAGATGTTTACAATTCCGTCCTTATATTTTTGTTCCTCTTAGTTTCTCCGGATACCTAACACAGAGATGTTCATTTGTTTTTCTTTTCCTCCTATGACGAAGATTGAGTGAGGCAAATATCTTCACCGCAGTCAGCTGGTGAGCGTTTTTTTTTACCCATTACGTCTCGCATGCTGCTAGTTACCCCGTACGCCTTGGCTTCGATTTTGCAAGCCCGAAAGTTAATGGTTTACTTTGGAAAGCGGCAGTGGGGAACGGGGCTGAAATCAATTGACACGAATGGGAAGCAATCCTCACTTTCTTTTCCCAAATTCACCAATAATATAGGGTTAACAAATTCCAAGAACCAATGTTTATGATACACTGTCAAATCTTATTTAAAAGGGTCCTTAGAGAAATAATTTATTCTAGTAATCTCTTCAGAGCGACGCTGATATGATCCTTGAAACACACAACTTCATAGGTCCGGCAGAAACGATACATTATGAGAGATATTTTGCCGAACGGATAGTTATAAGAATTCCTTTACACCCGAACATAAGGGACAATAGTAAAAGCTAGGTAGACTTCTAAACCTTATTTAAAAGTCTTGTTAGTGATACGAAGTATTCAAATAATCTCTTCAGAACGACATGGGGAAAATCATCTTAGAATCTCTCATCAATATAGGTAGGACAGAAGCGATAAGTTAAGAGAAATATTTTTCCGAACGGTTAGGTTTAGTAATTCGTTTTTCACCCATACAATAAAGGACATTAATGAAAGCTAGGTGGAGCGTGAATGTCCTTATAGTACCTACAGATGGTGTCCTAACAATCTCTTCTCGTCGGACGCCAATTGAGTCGAAATAATCTCTTCAAATCTCCTCTTACGTCCTTAAGCAATAATCAGACTCATGGGATAACATCTTCAAACTCTCGCTTTCCGATTGAATCCCTGCTTTGGATCCCATTCGTCCGTCCATTCCACCCTTTACCCTCCAATCAGTTGTCCCCGATTTATCGCTTGGCGTCGCTGTTTTCTGCCGCGTGCGTGCCTCCCGCCACGAAAATGATGTATTCTTTTTTTTTGCCGCCGAGAGCGAAACGTTACGCTCTCCGATGCGTCGTTTTTTTCATTTTGCGCGCGTTCGTGCCATAAGTCGCCTCATCTGTTCGACACCACCATCCCATAATGCATTGCGTCCATCCCTCCCGTCCCCCACCGCACTGTTGTCCCTTCCAAATTGGTCCTCGACGCGTCGGCTTCCCAATCATGTTTTTCGCATTTTCCCCGCACGCGAGCAAGCCGTGAAATATTGATCATTAAGAGCTCTCTCTCTCTCTCCACGTATTAGTGCATGGCCGCACCCGGCGTCGCGTTCCGTCTTTATTTTTATTATTTCATGCGACCACCCTTCCCTGCTTAAATCCCTCGCGACCAATTGGAAACACAGATGTGGATAGAAATAAACTCGAATTATAGGGGAGGGACGATACCTTTTAAGTGAGATGCTACACCAAACCTTTTATTCGTTTCTAGAATTTTCCCGCCTCGCCCCAAAAGGAAATGGCATTCGTGGTAACACCAATTTTGAATCCTCTTCATCTTTATACTACCCCGCCTGCCACCGCAATTGGAGTAAGGCGAGAGGGAAAGTTTTAGGACACAAGTCGTTATAAAAAAAAGGAAAAGGGTTGCGCACTTCTCCTAGCATTTGTTAATGATCATAGAGAGAAAACGAATTCGAATACCTAACCAATGCTCACTTTCACCGGATTTTACCGAAGTTAGAGGTGGAATGAATAGCCCGGTCAAAATATACATAGAGCCTGCATAAATTCCCAACGAGATGAAAATTTACAGGAACGCTAGGAATGCCCCTCTTATGAAATACTGAAAAGTCACCATCGATCCCGTGTGTGCAAAAAATTGTATTCAAGGTCTCAAAAATGTTTTTTTTTTGTATTTTTTGGCCATACTTTTTTTTAACAAAATTTTAGTTTTACGATATAAAGTGTTCAGAACAAAACGGTAGATAATGAAATTATCTAGAAAATTGCGACTGTACTTTTTCCTCCAAGATTTACCATTTCCGAGAAAAAGCCGGTCGAAAGTTAGCTGGAACTGTCCAATAATTTTCGGAGAGCAGAACGATATAGTCATGCATATTACGGATAATACAGCTCTGTGTCTAAATGCCTTCTGGCATTAAGTCTTTGGAATGATCCATTTGTATTTATACTCTTTGAAGTACGTATATTAAATTATGCCACTGGTGAAAGTTGGCTGAAATGGATTAGCATTTCGCGGATTAGCATAATCCGGGCGTGTATCTTATCCCTCTGCAATTCACAATAAGGCCTATTCCCTTTTATTCTTTCTAGGAACCCTATTCTCTTCCTTCTTCTTCCTCGCTTGCCTAAAATTCTTCCGTCTGGCACTGTTCTCAACATCCAATCTACGAATATAATTTTACTTGGCGTCGTGTGAATAAATTTGCCGAAAACTGGTCTCCATTTGTTCGCCGGAATGCGGAATGTGTCTACGGCGTCGGTCGCATGTGTTCCCGAAATATAATGAATGCGTTCATTGCGGTGGCTCCCTCTTGCCCACACCACTTGTTTCGCCGAATCGCTTCCTTCGGCCAACGCACGCTGAATTTCGGATTAAGTGGAAAGCCCCCCTCTTTGCCCCCCCCCCTTCCTCGCACATTTTATCCCTCCACCAACCACCAACCCCTTGGCCACACCTTTCGATTGCCGACGCCAATTAAGCCTTTGGCACTTGCAACACAAAGACTACGGGATATGCAAAGCGTTGAATGGAACTGGTAATAGTTACTACCCACTTAAGTTATCCCTTTAATGAACTTCTTCTTTTCGACCGCTTACTTGATAATTCTTTATGAGACGGTAATTAATTAATATTGACCAGTATTATAAAAAAACTTCTCATCCAAATATTCGTAATATAATACGTATTACATCCTCAAGGCTATATACATAGGGTATTTGAGGGTGATAAATATTTGACACTCGCACAAGCAAGCATAAATACCAAGTAAATTTTCTTCGTCATTACCTTGGAGTATAAAAAAAGATGACTTTACCCGTCGGTAATTAATTTTAAGCAAATGTGATAACATCATTATTTTTTAGAACCAATGGAATCATTAAAAAATTCATTATGGTCAGCATTGTTCTAAAGGTAAAGGAAAATAGAAATCTAGGCTTGGATAAAGTATATTACATTTTTTAGTAAAGGAAATTCAAGAGTTTGTAGGAAGTTTAGCATCTAGGTTTACACAATTTGCAAATTATGGCTGACTTGTAAATCTTAAAAAACAATAAAATAGAAATATACCGAAATGAATTATACCATTGTCATATGGATTTTATAAATATCGCTCAACGTTACTATTATGAAATTAACAACATAGTGTGTAGTTGTAAAATAATCATCCATAAAGTCTATTAGATATTTCACTATTATGAGGTTCTTATTACCTTATTCCTTTTGCCTCTATTAACATCTATCTTGAGTTTACTTATTTATCCGCGAGAGCGAGGTTGTTCCTCCGTATTTATTTCTTCCGTTTATCCTCATCTCCACAGTGCCTTGGTGATATGCAATGCTTCCTAGCATGCAGCGGAAAGTGAAGAACCGCTCTTCTCCTTAATGAACCACCGTAATCCACCTCTGATCTACCTATAACCGGATGTTTACAGAATGTAATAAATTTGCGTACCTGTATTGTTTTTTATTTTCGGAGCCATTTAACATGATCTTAAAATTCCTGAAGAAAATACGAAATGTATTGAAACAGGTATTGAAATTTGAGTATTCCTGGAAATTTTCCAGTGAATTTATTTCTATTTGTTTTTTTTCAGAATTCTACGTTATCAAGCTTGAATCATGTATCTACAGTGTTGTTTTTTTGCTGTTTTGTTTCCAGGGTGCGGTGGATGGCGAGGGTAAGTCGGAGAGGCAGTGTGGGAGGGAGGCAGAGGAAGAGAGCGAGGAGGGTGAGGAGGAGGAGGAGGATGAGGAGGCGGAGGAGGAGGCTGCTTGCGACATTGGCCTCGTGGAGAGGCTCATCCGGAGCCACCCCGTGTGGTTCCTGCCCGGCATCCAGAGGGCGGGCGCCGTGCACTTGCTGCAGGGCAAAGAGGAGGGCGTAAGTCCATTTATTCTCTCAGATGCATCCAGTAATATTATGCTTTGAACACTTACGAATGCACTAATTGATAGTGTGTGTGAAATTGTCTTATGGTTATGTGAATTCAAACGTTTAGAGGCAAAATGAAAAGAAAATACAAAATATAAAAAAACACGCCCATTCCAAAAACAATATATACAACAATAATAATAATAATAGCACAACAATAATACAACAGTGTATACAATAATAATACTAACACAACAATGTGTACAATAATAATACAATAATATATACAACAACACTGAAAAGTAAAAAAATCTTTTCATTACTTGAAGAGTAAACCGTGGGTGCTGATTAGGTTCGTAAGACATTAGTGTAGGAGAGTAAGGATTAGACTTCACGATTTATTATTCAAGTGATGAATTGCTTATTTTTTTACCTTTTTGTGCATTTTATACTGTTTTTGGAAAAAAAAATTTTATTACTATTACTATTATCTTCATTTTCTTTATAGTATAAAGGTTATTTTTAAATGAATTTTAAAATCCATTGTAATATTATTTTCATATTTTTTACTATAAGTTAAGCCTTTATTAGGCTACTAAGAACTTCCTCATATAAAGTGCAAAATAGTGAATGCTAAAACGATGGAAGACGCGTACAGTCATCTCTTTAAAAACATTTTAAAATGTAAGAAAAACAATGGAAATTTTCAGGATCGGATCCCGGTCGCCTTGCAGACGCGTTAACCTTTGCGCCAATTGACTCATGCTGTATGAAGAATGAAATTATTAATGCTTAGCCTGAATCTGAGCCAAATGTTTATTGTTTCTGAAATGTTCAGTGTCGAAAAATGTCGTTTATACTGTCTTTGAAGACCTAAGAAAAGTATAAGAAAGCACATTTATTTGGCTCTGATCTGTACTTAAAATGTCAAGCCGGCAATGAGAAGTTGGTTAAAAATCTATTAAAAGATTGAAAGATAAAACAGACGAAACAAGAAAAAGCGTGTGAAAACAAGAAAAATGCTAGTAATCACGAGTCGGCCTCTAAAAGTGCTGTCCCCCACCGTGCGTTTAAATGGGTTCACAAAATTCGCCACTCGTGTCACTGACGGACTAATTGATCCGAGTTTCACGAAGTATTAACCTGGGTTTTAAGGTATTAATGTATACGGATATTTACCGAAAGTTATACACATGGCGATTTGATGCATCAAATTCATTACTTTTCAATGTTATTCCTTGCAATGACAAACATTTTACCGCAAAATATTGGATAACAGTAGTGGATAGCATTGCACTCAGTACCGCGCCGCGGACGTTTTTGAAAGTCAATTAAAATGCGACCTAAGTGGCAATAGAAATCAGCCTTCTATGGGATTGAATTGGGCCTCCTCTATGTAGTCCCCTTGCTTATATCGCAGCTATCTATGTATTTATAGGTCGACCCGGTGGTTGCAGTCGGTGGCTTTAAAATTAACCTGGAGGAGTGATTGACCGCCTATCAAAAACGCGTTCGAAGGACTGAACATGTCCTTCTGATGAGTTTTGGCCACCCGTCAAAATGACATTTTCGGTCATTCTAATATTGTTGCCCTTCTAACTTCATTTTACTCTTCCGAATTCCTGCCAATATCCGTGCCCTCTCAATATTGTGGACTATCTCCGTACCGCGTGCTCGTGGCGCTTCACTCGCTCGTGTGGTACGCTTCGCCCCCTGAAAACCTCCGAGGACGGCTACGCCCTTCGAGGTGGCTAAATGTCTCGGCTGTTAGTGTCGGGGTTTTGAAGGGGATTGGGAAGTTAAGGGGGGATTCTGGTTTTACAAAATTTAGGAGTAGGTTTTTAGGTCTTGAAGTAGCCCACCCAATTTCAAGCCTGCCCTTATTTTGGAAGTAGTCAATGTTTTTGGTAAAGTTTGTCTATGGTGGGTTGCATACTGGAAGGAGATCCCGTTTTCGCCCGTTGAAGTCTCTGGGAAAATTCTAATTCAAAACTTTAACTTGGCGGGTATTTGTAGAACTGCTGTCGGATATTGAGAAATGAGAAGCACATCGCATGAATTATGCATCTATTGAGCATTTAAATAATTTAGTAGTATAAACAACTAAGTTTAATATTTTTGGAATTAGAGCCAAATTTTGGTTCGGTCCTTCGTTCACATTTTTGACGAATGGCCGTTTCTTCTCTCGGTTAAGCTTAAAGCCACCGAATGTGTCCATCGCGTCGATTTCTAGAGCTAGAATTTGAAGTGTCGGAATGTACCAAAACCTTTTGTATAAATGTTCATTATTCTCTTCGGGACAGAATCATCCCAGAGCAAATAAGGACTATTATTGTTAGTATGTTATGTGTTCAATGTCTTTTTCTGCTCCAGAACTTCGTGGTGCGGCAGTCCAGTCAGCCGGACACGATGGCGATTTCGGTTCGTCTGCCCCGCGGCAAGGGGCCCTACATCGAGCACTACCTGGTGCAGGCCGTCTCCTCTTCGCCTTCCTCCACGCCCCTCTCCCCCTCCACCGCCACCGCCTCCACGACGACACCCACCGGCGGCGGCCCTCAGCCCGCGAATCTGCAGTCCCCTCCGCCTCAGCAACTGAGTCTGGAGAGCTCGGACAACCGCTTCGACAGCATTCCCGCGCTCATCGCACACTACTCGCAGTGCTGGTGAGTTGGAGGCACACTCTACCTCTTAAAAAAATATGGTGGTAAAACTGTTTATACTTGAGAAAATCACATGGTCGTTACTCTTTTATTTTGTTTTCGATTCCAGCGATGAGCTTCCCGTTCAGCTGACTCTGCCCCGCGCCATCCGTGAGGCACGAAACAGACAACAGCTATCCTCACTGGCCCTCCTCGGACAAGGTGAGTCAGTCAGCCTGCCCTTTGCGTATGTTTTTAATTTTGGAAGGGTTTCTCTGTGGTTTTGGAAGGATCATTACGATTTTTGGGGAGGACCTCTGTGTTTTCGGAAGGGAAACTTTGTTTTTATGCATAGGCGTCTTATGTTTTGGGTAGAGACTTTAGAGAAGAATGTCCTGTCTTTTGGTAAGGGACTATGTGTTTATGGGAGTGCCATCATGTTTTAGAAGGGCCTCTTCATTTTGTGAAAAGCGTGCTGTGTTTTGGGGGTGTCAATATGTGTTGGGAAAGGCCTCTATGCTTTGGGAAGGGCGTATTTATGTTTTGTTAAGGGCCTCTATGTTTTGTTAAGGGCCTCTATGTTTTGTTAAGGGCCTCTATGTTTTGGTAAGGGCCTCCGTGTTTAGGAAATGAACTTTATGTTTTGGGATTGGTCTCTTTGCATTTTAGAGAGGATCTCTGTGTTGGGAAGGGCTTCTGTGATTAGTGAAAGGATTTATGGGAAGGGCGTCTTTGTTTTGAGAAAATCATGCAGTATTTTGGGAAGGACCTCCTTTTATTTTTGTTAGGGCCTCAGTTTTTTTTTTTTGGAAGAGCATCTTTATGTTTTTGTAAGGGCCTCTAAGTTTTGGGAAGGTCCTATCAGTGTTTTTTGGAGGGGCCACTTTATTTTAGGGCGCGCTGTCTTACACCGGGGGCCTCTTTTATGATCGCCATAAAACTCTAAGAGACTATTCCCCCAAAGAAGCCAGGTCTTTTATCTTAAGCAAGGGTCACAACCGACGTAATGAGCCCTGCATCAGAATTGATACGTCTTACTTATTGTTAGTGGAAATGATCCCGGAAAGGCGTAAAAGTGTTGAGCTGAGAGTAACTCACAAGACGACCTGTCGTGTACTCACAACGTTCTTTGAATTGCTTCTTTTCAGAGTTCTGGCGTTACCCAATGGCGAACCCGCGTCCCTCCGGAGGCAGCGTCGTGGACACGGCGGTGGCGGATGGCCTGACGCCACCCAGCAGCCTTCACTCCAGCCTCAGCTCGTTCGGCAGCCAATCGGGGAGCGCCGGCGCCAAAGCGTCGTCCCCAGACGCCGTCTCCGACCCCCCACCTCCCAGCTCAATCGGTACGACTCCCTAAAGGACAAGTGATTTTTTTTTATATCTTAGCTTGTTTTACCACTTTCTGGATTTTGGTGGGGACCTCTATGTTTTGGGAAGGACCTCTGCGTGTTAGACTGCATTGGACATTGTTTTGAAGGCCATAATAAATAATATCGGCTTCGTATAAATGAATAAGGACCCACACATATTGGCTTCTTGTTCTAAACTTTATTTCACGCGTAAGAAGTGTACAATTTAGACCCGCGTTGTAGGTGTATCACATCGGGTCAAGTCTCGATTCGATTCCGTTCAATTCAATAATACTAGAATACAGGATTTTACTTTTCAGCGAAGTTAAGGAAAGATGACGAAATATTGGTACATAAATAGATATTCTAGCCATTGGTTTGCAATCTACTTGTCGTCTATTGGACATACTAAACATAGAAAGTAAAAGATCAAATAGCCGTTCACATTATCTTTGCCAACACTTGGGCCACTTGCGCAAGAGATCATTTTGTCTCGTAGTAGGAATGAGAGATTTAAGCGCTGGGAAAAAAACCAGCAAACAGGTTTATATTTCAGTTGAGAATTAGTGGGGCGAGTGTTAGGGGATGCATTTATACGGATATTTGGGTAATTACTTCACTCTGTAATTAATAGGCCGGTAGAGCTCCATTCCCCCAATTGTAATGTTTGTATTCAGGAGTGATCGCTTACCGTTAATTAATTTATTTTTTTGAAAGTCATTACCCCTAAATATTGACTTATCATAATTATGATTATAATTATTTTTAATACTTAATTATAATCTCATTTGTAATCATTATAATTTGTCACAATTATTGATCACAATTATTTGTCTTGCTAAAATTTTCACTTGAAATTGGCGACACGGCTGTGTGTGGAAAATTATTGAAATAAATAAATAATCAATATATACATTGTATATATATATTAAGTTTGCAGGGTGTCTTAATTTTTCGCAGTAACACTTTAGGGCCCATCTCAGTCATACCAAGTGATAGAGAGATGGAATTTGGTGCGTTTGACGCAGAATTTCTGCACGCACATTTTAGATTCTGTCCCAGAGCTGTAGCTCAACATTGCGGAAAGTTGCGGGCAAAATACGCGCAAAAAAAGGTTCAAAAACAGCCTGCTCATAAAACGGGAAATAAACGGGCAAGTCACACTCAATTCCTGTCTACCCACTGCAGTGGTTTTCTCCTTTGCAAAACTCTAGCAACCGGCAATTGGAGTTACACTATGACGGACAACAGCGCCACAACGATAGCCGACTAGGCAACAATCGTTAGAGTCAATGGAGGAAGCACGTTGGCACTGCTACAAGTAAAGTAAAGAAAAGTTTATAGTAAAAAATAATTAATCTACTTCTCGACAGCTTTAAGTACCTAACCGTTTTAGGGGAGAGTTGCCTAAATCTTACCGCTTCCCAAATCGCACCACCAACGTAAAAACCAATGTATTAGACATATTTACAATCTAATGGCTGCATTTGGAACTCCCTGCATCACCAAGCACACCACACTTCAATTGTGGCCACCAGTGTAGTGACAAACCAGGTGCCCAGGTATTAAGAAAAGAAGGGTCTCTTCTGCTATTTCTTTCGTCTTTTTACAAGAATATTGAAAATAAATAAGTGGTATTCACATATTTTTAGCTGCATTTCATATTTTTGAAGTCTATTGTGTTTCATTTAATGCTGTTAACAGCGCGGT
Source organism: Ischnura elegans (assembly GCF_921293095.1). Lineage (NCBI taxonomy): Eukaryota > Metazoa > Arthropoda > Insecta > Odonata > Coenagrionidae > Ischnura > Ischnura elegans. Next base: position 113,519,543 of record NC_060247.1, read on the forward strand.
ATGATCACGTGTTTAGGCAGAGGAAATGATTTAATATAAAATGGCGGTCGCTCCCAAATCGCACCACGACTCTCTATACCTTAGCGATATGAGAAGTCTCAAAAATGTTGCCGTGAAAAGACTATTCCAAAGCATAAACAATTATACAAAAGACTTGTAAATTTTGTTTCAGTCATTGCAATTTTTTATCAAGCAAAAAAACTACATATATTATCAATGTCAAAGATATGACTTATTTAACTTTTTTTGTTCCTTATGTTAAGGGTATTTTAATGCACATGTTTGCTTTGCTAAGGGATCTAAAAAATAAGCTTAAATAACCTGCCTCTCTCCTTCTCATTGTCGTTGAAACATCATTTACTAATTCTGGCCATCAGTGGTGCGATTTGGGAAACCGGTTTCTGAAATCGCACCGTTTGCAGAGGTTTGAAATTGAATTTTTATACATGCGTTCAACTTGGAATAGATTGTCCCAAAAAATTATGAGAGAAGTAGACATTCTCCCTCATATTAAGCATCATTAAAAACTTATATTTCTTCACTCATGTTTGAGTTAATTCTTTTTTTTCAAAATTGGTGCGATTTAGGCAACTTTCCCCTACGTCTGTAGTTATTACTACACAAAGGGCTGCTTATATTTGACCATTTTTTATAATTAACAGCTCGTAAATATTGACTTTCTATTCCATTCCAGTGCTCAACCTGTCTCCGCTGTCGGACGGACCCTCTTTATCCTCCTTCAGGGCCGGGCCCTCCGCCCCCCGCCCCTCCCCTCCACGCGGCCCCCGACCCACCCCACCCTCCACCCTCAACATCGTCCCCATCGCCCCCAAAGCCCCTCCGACGCCGCCCCCGCAGCCAGCCCCTCCTCCGCCCCCGCCGCGCTGGGCCAAGCCAGCATTCGCCGCCGCCGCGGCCGCAGCAGCCGCGCTATCCGGGCAGAACTTCACGGTCACCACGACCGTCACGTTCAGCGTGAACAACCAGGGCGCGCTGTACGACCCAGAGGGGCCCCCTCCGGCCCACGTGGAGGTGCAGTTGACGCCCCCCGCGACTAGCCCCGCGCCGCAGACGACCACCACGACACCCACGGGAGCCGAAGGGGGCGTCCGCAAGACGAGGAGTCGGGACAAGAAGGTGGCGAGGGCAAAAGAGTCCCGCCACTACAGGGAGTCGGACATTCTGGACTCGCCCACCGTCTACTACAGGTACTGCAGCACACAGTGAGTGGAACGAATCTCTGCACTCCACCTGGGAGGGTCATATTAAAAGTTATCAAATCCGAGAGCTGATGGATCTTCTAATGAATCGTTCAATAAGTCATTCATAGGTTGAGGGTGGGGGCCCTTGCCCCGGGCGAAAAAATTTGGAAAGTTTATATAAAAAGTTATTTAATTTTTTCGAATTGAATTATTCAACAATAATTATTAATTTATAAATTATTGAGCAATAATATTAATAAAACTTCTTAATAGCAAACATACGGTGTGTAATTTAAACTACTATATTTAAAATGAATAGTTTACGGATTTAAAGCCTACCACGTGAACGGCGGGAAAATTCATATAAACTGCCATGGAAAATAGTACCATGAACTGGGAATCGAATCATGAACATTTGGCTTTCCGGCAGACCGTTACTCTACCTAAATTCCTGAATTCATATGGCAATTCCGCGGAAACTCATGGATGATATTAGATGTTAGTTCTAGATTTATATATATGGTACTTTTTCATAATGACCATGGAATTTAGAAACATGGATAACAATGGTAGTGTGTGCAGGGCCCGGGAAGGCCTTAGCTCCGTGGTTCGATTCCCGGTAATGAGTTAATTTTTCCTTTTGAACTATGTTTACATTCTATGTTGTTCACTTGATGTTGGAGTTCGTTATTAGATCACCGCCTCCGTATACACGAATGACTTTTTGCACTCATTTTAATGGGCTCTAAACCTCCTCCGAATCTTAGGTATGTGAATAATTGGAAAAAGAAAAAAAATGCGTTCGAAAACATCTTGGATTCTGCTTTAGTGAATTCAACTACAAACAATAAAAAAAATTAAAAGAAAAAACTACCAGTTTCGTATATTTTTAAAAATTATTAAAAGATACTGAAAATTATAATAAAATTTTATTCCTTACAAAAATTATTTAACTGCAGTTTGTTAATGTTTTTTCATGCAAACTACTTTGGACACCATAAACGCAAAAAAAATCATTGTTCGAGTAAACTGGCTGGTTGGGGTGAGTCTTCGGACGGCGATTTCAAACGTTAGAGTTCAAACTCATGTAGGCCTTGTTGTGCCATCCGCGTTGTTAATTTCGTAATCTAATGCCTTCAACTTCAACATGCCTTCAAACAAAATAGGATGGTATGAATTTGGTGTCATCATGGCAAAATTAGCAGTGCCGGAACGGACTTTCCTTAACTCTCTTTAGAATTGAAATGTTACTCTGTGTGTTTTTATTAAAACTCGTTATTTAAATTTTCTAACTTTTTTTTGTTTTTGGCTACGAATGTGTATATTTGAAATTTTGAGGCAACAAAATTGATAAAATTGTTATTTGACTATTATGCCTATTTTTAACCATTTGCCGGAACGGCGTTGCCATGTCATCACTGTATGAATGTCGTTTCCAGGAGTTCGATGGCGGATAAGGTGAGCGATTACGAGGACATCTGGGGGCCTTCCCCGCGCGAGTCGACGCCGCCGGCCCCCAAGGCCTCCACTCCCGAGCTGCTCACCTTCAAGCCACGCCCCCCCGCCCTCGACCTCTCATCGCCCGACCCGCCCTCCCCCAAACCCCCGGATCTGCTGGAGAGGCTCAACGCAGCCACCCCCGACGCGTCCGAACCGCCCAAGCACGGCAGTCCGTTCTACGCGGAGCCAGCCGATGCCATCGCACGCGTGTCGTCGCCGGCGCAGGAGGCCGCGGCCATTGTGGCGGCCACGGCGGCCGTGCCCCGGAGGCGGCAGAGGGGCAAAGGCGACGCCCGTGCCAACCAACTGCTGCACGCGGTAAGTAACTGCCTGCACTCGTTTGAAGCCCATTTCGAGACGCCGAAGTGGGCAAAATCGACAAAAACTGGATAAACCTCTAAAATGTTTATTTTAATATGAAACTTTAAATAGTCCTTTTCAATTAATTAGGGCATGTTTTTAAAGTAACCATCTTCCATTGGCTACTTTTTTAAACAAAATACATGTCCTCAAACTTGAACGAATTTCGCAAAATGGCACGCATTGAATTTGTTTTCGAAATTCGGCATGTTAACACTGATGGCACAATTTTTGCAATTAAATCTTTAAAAAAAATTTTGAACAATACTATTAAACTGTTTGTTATTGTTTATTTTCATCAACTTTCACGACTTTGTTGTGGGGTTTACGCCGATACGATACAAAATGGCGGACCGCGTACTGCTCTCTGCTAATGTATGCGTTCGAAACATTCGTATTATCATAATTTTTGTCATTGAAGTAAATGTGAGTATAATTTTTTTTTCTTTTCTTGACCTCTCACTTAAGAGAAAGTGAATTATTTGGAGTTTAGTCTTATTTTGAAATGAATAAAATGCAAGTTTTGCCTACATTTCGGAAAATTTATTTCTCTTCACAAGGGTTAGAAATGAAATTGGATAAAATTTTGAGATATAAACAAAATATTGGGTAATAACAATGTTTTACTACAAATTAGAGGATATTAAAAACAATTCGGTGGTGAATCAACAAAGAGAAAACTAGAATTTTGACACATACTTTTCTGCAATGTTTATTTATGGTAACTAAATTAATACAATGAATTTACATTTATATTAAACGTACTCACGTCGCTTAAAATACTGGAAAAGATTGATTTTATTTCCTCCGCCCGGGAAAGATCTTAGCTTTTGTCATGTTTCCATTCTCCCGTCAGTTAATTGATGCGTTCAAAACAATCGTATCATAATTATTTTTGTCATTGAAGTGACACTAATAAAAAGTGTTCCTATCTTTTATCCTATTAGGTATCAGTTTTGATTAATTAAATTATAATGAATTTTGGTCTAATTGTGTATATCTGATCTTTTGTTACAACTGTGTTTGGTTTTAATGCATAAATGTGATAACCGTAATGTATTGAACTAGGTGCTCCTATCTTATATATAGATTCTCATTATATGTGTATGTGTGTGTTTGTTGACAGAGGCTGGCCAGTCACCGACACTCGGACCCCACGGCTGCCCTCCACTGGGCAGGGGCCCCTCGGCGCGGGGCCCTCGAACGCATCGACTCTAGCGACGAACTGACGGAGGCGCCGGTGGCGGAGGACGGCCGCCTACGCCTCCACGCGCACCTGCACCGCCTCCACGCCCCGCCCCCGCCCCCGCAGCGAACGGCCGCCACCCAGCCGCACCCGGGGCCCCTCTCCTCCAGCGTGGACAACCTCAGTCAGCTGGTGAGGGGCGCGGGGCGGGGCGCAAGGGGCAAGCCGGTGCAGCCCCCGCGCGTGGGAGGCAGGGGCGGCCACCGGCCCTTCCACGACGCCTCGTGGGCCGTCGACTCCAGCTGGGAGTTCATCGGCAACGAAGAGGAGGAAGCAGGCGAAGAAGACCCCGAGGAAGAAGGTACGCCGCTCAAATCACTATGCTGTAAAGCCCACTCCTGACCACTGACTGGATGACTGACGGAATAATTGGAGGAACAGTTCTCGGGTTTACAGCCGGGTCCAAGGGATTTGTTGATGAAGCAGGGTGAATAAACATTCACCCTGAAGACGATGGCAGACTTAGCCTTCAAAACGTCGGTGCTGAAAAACCCTTGGACCCGGTTGGAAACCCGAGGACTTAACCTCGTCTTGATCACCCCTAACGTCTTTATGAATCAATTATTCCGTCATGAAGGATGTAAGGTTTTCCCGGCGAATAGACTGGAGGAAGAGTTCTCGGGTTTCCACCCGGGTCCAAGGGTTTTTCAGCGTCTTTCATCGTCTGCAGGGTGTCGACCCTGAAGACGATGGTAGACTTAGCCTTCGAAAGGTCGGTGCTGAGATACCCTTGGACCCGGATGGAAACCCGAGAACTCTTCCTCCAGTTTATTCACCGGGAAAACCTTAGATCCTTCAAGACGAGAATAATTATGACAATTTTCTTATTCTCTTCCTCCTTCTCCTTGTTTATCTTATATTCTTCCTTCTAGCACTGCTTTCCTCCCCTTTCAGTACTCGCTCAATCCAAACCTTCTATCTTCTCTTGATCACATCTAGATGCTTCCTCTCCTCACCCACCATGACCAGCACTTCGTCGTTCCTCTTCCTGTCTGTCCTCTACACCTTCTACTTTCTTCTCCAAAGCCACATCTCTAATGCCTCCAGTCTTCTCTCGTCCTTCTTCCTAAGTGCCCATGTTTCTGCACCACATAGCCCTACACTGAAATTGTGACTCTTCACTAGCCTTTCCTTTCAACTCTTACATAGTGATCCTCTCATCAGCTCTTTTTCTATTCGTGAGCGCCTTCTTTGCTATCGCAGTTGTCTTCTTATGTTGGTTTCGTATGCGTTGCGTAAATTTAGATTTTCAGGAATCGAATATCTGGGAGTTCCGATAGCTTGAAAACCGTCGCGGGGAACATCGAAACACGTCGTTTTTTGAATAAAGTTTTTTTTTAGTAACTTTCAATATCTCTTTCATTTACACTGTGATGTGGTTCCAAACATTTTAGTTGTCGTTAAAGTACGATATGCCTCGCGCTAAAATATTTAAGTGTTACTGAAAACAGTTTTCTCAAATTAACTTATCGCGTTTGCCCCTTTTCCATGCTGACACACCTTCTTACACCAAGTGAATCCAATTGAAGGATCATTTTTGGAATTGTTTTCGATAACTTTGCATTTAGATACACCCAGTCCGTGATCTGTGTTTATAATTTCTGAGCACTCTGTGTCATAGGATTTACAGCAGTCCTTGTTGATTGAGTTCTATGTTCAGTGCAGATTCTACGTTTGGGTCTTGCGAGAAATATTATCTAAGATATGGGCGATTAGGCAGATATGTCGATAAGGCGCGCGCAGATAAACTTCTGACTCTGACGCGAAGCAACTTCTTGCGGGCCACTTCCCGGAAGCAGTGTGGGGCAGCGGATGCCGTCTTCGACTCCCCCACCCCTGAAATCCCAACTTCGCGGCGCAGATCTTCAGTTGTCGTCTGTGCACGTCCCGCCGCCAGAGGGCTCTGTCCCGAGGACATGGTTCCCAGAGCACAATGTCGCTTCTTCGTTCAAATTGGTGAGCATTCCCCCATTGTCATTGCTCTAAATCCATACGAAAACATTTTACATGGTCGCCAGTAGTCAACCGATGACCTTGTCTAAATTGTATTTCTTTGTTCAAGTTTTCACGTACCATTACAGCTATTGATTATGTTTTTCGGGAGAGCCCCGTGTACTTATCGGGTCTGTTGCCCGACGTTTCGCCGTTGCTGGTTACTCTGAGGGAATACGGATAGTTTTTCGTGGATATGGAGTGAAAATCTCTCCATGAATCCTTATAAATATCCTCCACGAGAAATTATCTTTATTCCCTCATGAAAAGTGGCAAGCGATGGCCACGAAATGTCGGGCAACAAACCCAAAAAGTACGCGGGGAACTCCCGAAAACCATCATCAACTGTGTCTGAATCGTGTCCGTCTCCTCTCGGGTGAAACGGGTGCCACAACCCGAAGAGGGGCGTACTTTATCCCGGGAAAAGAGAAGCCATTGGCTAGATTCGGGTTGCCATCATTAATGACGTGGCGAATTCTCATCAGTGGACATCTTTGTCTGCTATACTGTTGTTTTTATTTGCCTCTTTCGTTCGTGACGGAGGATAGAAGGCCGACCATGTTTTGCGTTCGGATGCTGTTATCTCTCTCAAACTCCTCCTGCCCTCTGGAGGAAGATTGGCCGAATACAATGAACTGGCGAATACAGGTGTGAAATTCTTATGGAGATGTGCTGTGTTTTTTTCTTCGTACGAGGTCAGGAAACGTGAGTTGAGCTGTCCGTGTCGTCATCACTAATCAAAAATCCGAAGATTATTTTGCACCGCTCTCCCCTCAATTCTCATTTCAGCCAGTGTTTTCACACTTAACCCTGTATAACCCAATGTTGCTTCTGAGTAACATCAAAAATGTATAAATGTCTCCAGTCCATGAAGGGAGTGGAAATAGCCGGAATTTTTTTTTTAAATACTCCATGGAAGCGTACCTTAATTGGTGGAATATTTTAATAATAATTTCCTTAGATGAAATCGCACATAGTTGCAAATAAGGAATCAACGATATTTCTTTCATTTGGATTCGTTTTTCTGATGACTATCTGCTGACTGAAAATTTTTATACCAGAATTCCACCATGGTGTTTCTACCGATTCCTGATTTGCAAGTGAGGAAAGTAGTTTGAGTCGGTTTTGAGGTCATCTTATGTCCATTAATTGCCGCTGCAGAGCGGAAGGGGCCGATCCCGCAACTTCCTGCCTTCAAGTGTCCATCTGTCGGCCCGCGAACGCATTTCCGCCAGTCTTTCGTTTCGTGTATTCTTCTCTCTTACATTTTCAACTCTTCTCGAAGGGCGTTTATATTTGTTACCTAAGTATTACGCCAGTTGAGATGGCTAACATGTACTATTTTCGAATTATTGCTGCCGTGTGCTGCCCAAATACGCGAACTTATTCACCACCTCAAATTAGTGACCTCCCACTTCTATTTAGAACCCCGAATTCCGTGCTTGCGATGATTTACTAGTGGTCAGTACCTCCAAAATTAATACTAGATATCGACGGTAAAGTTATAACAACTCGTATCTCAAAAATATTAACTTTTCAGGTTAGCAAAAATACTATTAATTTTTTTAGTTGTACTTGTATATAATTTTATTGAAATTAAAAACCAAAAATACATAAAACTGAAAAAGAAGCATACATTTGCAAGCAAAGAGTTTTTATTTGCTTGAATTTTATTTTTTTGTTAACAGTATTGGTAGTATTGACGCAGACAGGCCAAATTTTGAGATACGTGTTGTCAGAACTAAGCCATCGATATTCACTTTAGATATTGTAAATGTAATCTTATCTTCGTAACTCTAATTGTAATAAGGTCAAAAGTCCTCTGTGATGATCCAAATTCTCCTTGGTCATTTTCCAACGCAATTTGCACCAGTAAGTAAGGAAAGTAGTTAGAGTTGGTTTTGAGGTCATCCTATGTCCATTAATTGCTCCTTCCTTCAGAGCGTAAGTGGCCGAGTCTGAAACTTCCTGCCTTCAAGTGTCCATCTGTCGAACCGCGAACACGTTACCGCTAGTATTCCGTTTTGTGAATTTCTCTTCGTTCATTCCTCAATTGTGAGGGTGCGAAGCCAAGGATTTAAAGTGTTTTGTTTTTTTTTTCTAAACAGTTATTTAAGTATAGAAATTCTGATAAGAATTGTACAATAACTTGACGGCAAAGGAATACGAGTGAATCTCTGTTCTGTGCTGATATCGAGTGGAAAATCAAATTCACCGCTAGGGACAACTTGGCTGGCCACATTTTGAGGCATGATGGCCTGTTGAAGACAATCGTTGAAAGACAGGTTGAAGGGAAAGGGACGGCCTCGACTGAATTACATAGAACAGGTTATAAAGGATTTAAAAGAGTGGAAATACGTTGCTATGAAAAGGTTAGCGGATAGGAGAGAGGAATGGAGAGCTGCGTCAAACCAATCTTAGGATTGTTGAATAATGATGATGATGATGATGGTGAAATATTATCTAGTTGATCTCGTTGTTTCTTTACCTCTAATCTGTTTAGAAAAATTACATGTATCCCTTGGCTTCTCACCCCCTCAATACACTCGATGGGCGTCTATATTTGTTATCAAAGTATTCGGCTGGTTGAGGTAGGGCTGCATGGAACATTTTCGAACAATGCCTATCGTTAAATTGGATGGATGTGGCAGATACTTTGCGGAGATCCATTATGAGATATGAAGTGAAATACTTTGCACTTTCCACATAAAAATTTATTAAACTACAGTCGACATGCTTCGTTGCACTGCAGCATTATCAAAGTGTAGCGAAATATGTCGACTGTAGTTTAATAAATTTTTATGTGGAAAGTGCAAAGTGTTTCGCGTCATATCTTATGCCTATCGTCTCCCAACTCATAACGGCATTCTCACCTCAACCACGGTTTTTTTAAAACCCAATCCTCGTTCAATACTCGCTCCATCCAAAACCTTATGTCGAAACTCTCTCTTCAGAACATTCATTTTCCCGATTTTGTTTATATTTAAAGTATTATGACGATCAAAGTAGGTTTGCATGGGGATTTTACATCGATCACCCTGATCTCTCTTCCCTCCCAACTTGGAGTTTCATCTTTAATTCACAATAAGGCCCACCTCCATTACCTCTATCTCAAAAAACCTATTATCTCCCTCCCCTAACTCGTCCGAATAGCGTTCTTTCCTCCAGCACGGTTTTCAAAATCCCCTCCCAACTCAGAACTCGCTTCGTCCATGCCTTCTCTCTCCTCCGTATCTGCTGTAGAAGTTGTCTCTTTTCACTAACCATGTCCAGCACTTCGTCGTTCCTCCTCCTCTCCATCCACTTCACCATCTTTCTCCTCCACACCTATATTTATATAAACCGTAAAAAAGAAGACGAAGCAACCTTATAGGCCACATCTTGAGACGTGATGGCCTGATGAAGACAATCGTCGAGGGACAGGTGGAAGGCAAGAACAGAAAAGGGGTACCTAGAACAAAATATATGGAACAAGTAAAGAAGGATGTAAAAGAGAAGAAATACGTAGGTGTGAAAATATTAGCTGATAGGAGAACTAAGTGGAGAGCTGCGTCAAACCAATCCTAGGGTTGTTGACCAGTGGTGATGATGGCCTATATTTCGAGCGTTTACAGTTTCCTCTCGCCCTCCTTCCTCAGCGCCCACATTTCCGCGCTGAGAAGCGCTGTTATCCAGATTAATCTCCTGCCTTTTATTTAAACTTATGCACAAAGATCCTCATATCATCTCATTTCTGGCCATGAACGCATCTCTACCACCGCAATTTTTTTCCTTGTGTCCTTACTGCTATCACTGTTTTGCTCTAATATACTGCCTAAATGGCTAAAGTGATACACCTGCTCAAATTTGTGACCTCCCGCTCTTATTTTGGTCCTCGCATTCCCTGCTCGTGATGCTTTTCGAGTTACAGTGGTACCTTTATAATAAAACTTGGCAATCCAGGAAACGCACCTTATCGATGTTGTAATTTTAATCTTATCCTCGCTAATCTAACCGTGTTTCGGTCAGATAGATGTCTTCTGTGATCGTTCCATCTCCTCGTTATTACCTAAATCTCATAAGTCTTGCTGGACTAGTACGTCGTTCTTCGAACCATATTCCATGGACTAAACACCCAAAAATATTTGTCTTCCCTGATATGATATGATGTTGGAAAATTTATTCAAGCAAATAAATTTCGCAAACGCTCGTTCTCGTTACGCTTGTCGGTGCGCATGGAAAATTTCTCGATTTCCTCGAAGATTTTAATGTCGTTTTGACCTTAAACGTGATAAAGTGATTTAAGACCTTTTGGTAAGTAAGGGAGGGTAGGGGCGCAGCTAGGAATTAAGGCTGGGAGGGGTTTTAGGTGCAACTAATACTGGGATGTTTGGGGGTACGGCATACCCGCCAGGGTAAGCGGGAGGTGCGGGGGCCCTCCCTAGAAATATTTTAGGATAAATAGTGAGTTTTACGGCTTTCTCAGGGATATTTTATCAATCCTTACACTATTCTATTAGTAATATTAATGCAATTAAGTAAATTGGATTTAACTTAAAAATTTCCCTGAGCTCTATCCCCTAAAACCCCCCCCTCGCTGCGCTACTGGGGGAGGGTGGTATACCTAGGGCATAGTATACCTAGGAACACTAGGAGCTATCGGCAAGAGCTTCGACCTAGGGACTGTAAAGTAAGGTATTACGTGAAAGATGCGCTAGAGAGTACCATAGGTCAATTTGAGTTCATTTGGGTTATATTTACAAAGAAGGCGCTATTTCGAAGTTTTTGACGCTGAAAAGTAAATATTTTTAGTTGCATATCGAAGTGTTTTACCAAAAATCTATCTCACCAGCAGTGGTTATCTTAGCTTAGGTGAAATTGACTTATGATGGTTAGTAGTATTAGCTACTTATTTGGTATTTTAGATGCAATTTTAACCTGAAATATTAGCCGGAATTCAATATGGCTACCTATTGTACCAAGTGACATAAGCACATGTTGGAACATGTTTTCATTAGAGATATCTGTAAAAAAATACAATCAAATACATCGTCAGTGGATTTGAGACTCCTGGAATTTTCCCTCTGGATCGTGGTGTATTCACAGACTACGACTTTATGCCGCCATATGTTATTAATCGACCCCTTCAACGGAAGATATCTGTTCTTGTTCTTGAAAGGAGTTATATTTTAAAATTGAGTTTTAACCAACTACATTAATTTTCTTTATGTGAAGTTTTAATTTACTTTCAAATTTAACAAATATAATGCAATTTGATTTCATTTTTCACGGGTTTCGTTGCTGTTCCCTCCAATCTGACTTGTGTTCCTTGGTACAATATGTATTGTTCCGAGGTGTACATGAACATGAAGTACCTTGGAACAATTGCAGACACTTTTAGAAGTCCTAATTAGATCCATTAATAGTAAAGGTACAAGAATAAAACTGAAAACTTATGTGAAGTAATCCTGATGGATTGAACTGCTGCTATTAGACTGGATCTTCAGTAAATATATTGTGATTTATATAAAAAAGCTGAAAAAGTATTCCGCGGCACAACACTCTCCCCTATATAAATTCAAAAGATACTATAGCATCTCACGTATCTACATACAGAATAGTTTGCAAATTTAACTATAACTGAAACTAAAACACTTGAGTTGAGAGTATATCAGAGTTTGAAGACAGGTCACCTAAATTACAGGTATGGTAAGGAATAAAAAAATTATCCACGTTAAAAAATGGGTGTTTATGCTTAATATTTTCAATTAATTTTTACAATCTAGAGATGAGTAACCATTATGTTGGAAGTTATTTTCTTGGCGAAATAATGCCAGACATTCCTTTTGAATCGCAAAGTCGCGTTGAAACACCTTCAATAAATCTGTCTCGTCTTAGTCAGTTAGCTCACATTTAAGAGATACCATGACGCATTCAGCTTTGTCTTCTTTCGACAGTATGGTACGTTGCATTGATTGTCCACGCGCCTTACTAAATTGCGTCATTCCGCATCATGGTTCCCATTAACCAGGGCCGGATCCAGGATAGGTACAAGGGCAAGCTAAGCGGGGGGGCACCTCCTAGTAATAGTGGGGGACCGGGTAAAATTACCGTTGTATCAGGCGTCAATTGGATAACCGAAGTGGAAGCATCTAACCTCTTCTGGATCCGCCACTGCAATTAACCGAAGATACTTTATGACATGCTATCACGTTTCCCGCGACCGATTTCCAATTGAATTAATCCATGGCTCTCCATGAAGGGGCGTCGCGACGCGTCACGGAGTTAGCTGAAGTGAAATAAAATGAAGCGGAAAAAGGTTTTCACGATGCTAAAATTTCATGAATTTTCTATATGCATCGCCATTAAGTATGACCTTTCCACCTTATTTTTGTGACTTTCATTGATAAATGTTCAAAAATGTGACACCTAAGGCATAAAAGTTCGGTCTGGTGTAGTTTTAGTATGTCATAGTTGAAGTTATTGAATTTGATGTCCAAGTAATCCAGCAATTGGTCAACGTACGTGCACATGCTACTTAAAATTAAGTGCAGTATAACCTAGTATTATTGTTTATTTTAATAGCAATGCTATTATCTCAACTGCAAGAAAGAAACTCCTCTCCAAATTTATGCGTGGATGCGTAGATTTTAATGAGAATGATAAATTTTCATAGATAAATATCTTTTTAGATATATAATGATATTGATATTTGATAGCCCATTTACGAAAAAGCTTGGGAGTGTGACTTGAGTGAGTGCTGTCGCGCATTTTTTAACGGACTTCTTTCTTTCTCTTCACCCGCAGCAGTAGTTCCCTCGGACGCCGACCCATTGGACGAGGGCGCCTCGAGCGAGCGACGCTTCCCGCCCGACGGCGCTCTGCCTGCACCCGAGGATGCCGGAGCCCGCATCACCGTGCACCACCTCATCGCCAAGCGGATGCCGCACCTTTCCTCGCTCCTCTTCGAGGGTGTGGCCGGGTGCGGAGGCGCGGCCGCGCCTTCCTCGCCCGCCGCCAGCGACGCCGCCGTGGTCAGCTCAAGGATGTCCTCCTACGACAACGTGGAGGGCCGACCGGAAGTGAACGCCGAGACGACACTCAGGTGCGTGTCGCGTTTGGCGTTTGTTTAATCGCGAACTTTTGAAGATGACATCGGAACGTCCAGATTACGAAATTGTAAAGAATAATGTAAATTTAAGCCCATCATCTTTTCTCTCAAACATCCACACCGAGGTTTAGAGCGCCAACATGAAACAGTCCAAAGTCAACGCAACAGTAAGACGGAACCATCACCCAAATTTAATTTCCGTCAACCGTCGATCCACGTAAATGCACTCACAGAGGAGTTTTTCTACAAATTGGCTAAATTTAACAAGTCCTGTGATTGCCCGAGAGAATCAGGAAACCGGTTTCGTATTTTCGAAGATACAGCGTACTGCGATTACCGATTTATTTTTCCTAATTCTTCTAATCTGCATATAGATTTCCTGGCTTCCGACTACTTCAAAATTTGTGTTTCCACTCCATCCGCCACGAAAAAATAGGAAATTTCACTTCCCTTGCTGTTAATGTAGTGATTAGTTTGTACCTCTGTGAGTTAAATTTACCCTAATTAAACCGGTTTTTCATGTCCTTGTTATCATTAAATAGTCGATTCTGAGATGGAGTTCATGTGGTCAGTAAGGTGATTAGCTACTTTTTAAACATTTAAGGCGATAAATCAATTTTTTACATAGTTAATCTTTTGCACAATGCCTTTGCTTTAAAATTAGCCACTATTCATGGCTCTACGACAATTTGGTGGCGAAATTTGAAACATTTTATGAATCGAGACACTTTTTTTGCAAAATATAGGAAAAAGTCAAGAACGCACTAAGCGCATAGATTTTTTTAGTCTCTCGCCGGTCTCGGGTTTTATAGTTTTAGGTAAATTCAAACCCGTGCAAGAATTTTAATGATGAAGTTGATGTACGAGTTGGTTAAAGTGAATGAGTCCGAAGGCAGGTAACTTAGCGGGAAAAATATATCTACGAAACCTGTTTTTCGATTGCATTAAGCAATCATCAATGGGGATGAGAACGTTTGTTTACCCTCCTAGAGCTAAGCTCATAGTGCTCTGTAAGATTCGTCATCCTCTGTCACCTCTATTTTTTCCAAAATATCGACGTATCATTCTCTCTGTCTTTCAACCCTTGAGTTGGTTTGGATAAGGATGATAGACTCTATCCCGGACTAAGCCACAATGTGAGTAAAATCCACACTTTCATAGTAGGGAGGCTTTTTATGGGCAAATTGAGAATTTTTGTTTCGGCCTGTTCAAAGGCTTCACCCAAGATTTGAATCCTGAACCCTCTGGTTGGTATATCAACGTCCTACAAATTGAATTAAGGCCGGTTTATAGAAAACAGGTAGCGATAAATCGTCAAATATGAAATCGCCAGTGAGGTATTGTAACAGATGAACCACCTTCCTGGGCGAATTACAGCCCGGCAGCCCGAAAATCCGGGTTCGAATCCCGGCTACAGCCCAATTAATTTTTTTCATGGCTAATTTCACTCTTGGTGTATAATTGCACGTTCATGTAACTGCGTGCAAAGGTGTTTGCATGCGATTACGTCACAATTGAATTGCCGTGTAAATTCCTCGGTTGTTATTGTCTTTCCTTATTACCTTATTCTTTGCCGTTCGTGTATGTAAAGGCCGCCACCCTGCTGGTCGTCTTCTGACGTCATATTTGCCGTTATGCTAACTGTATACCCCCATTCACTGTGAGATGTCATTTAATCGTTCACCGCGTGTCTCAAGGGTGCGGTCTCCCACGCCTTTTATTTTTCCAATCCAATGTATTATAAGCGTCTCGCCGAGTGCTCTTCACCTTCATTTCCGCTGATCGTTTGGAGGAGGCGATCGTTTGAGATCTCGATGTAGGTATCACTTTGATGGCGCAATAGTGATCATGGATTGTCACAAAGTGATTGATTGGAATTCACTCTCTCGTCTTCGGAGTTGTTTTTTTTTGTGACCAATTGCTTAAGAGAATGCGTACCTCCTCTACTTGACCTGTCTCATTTGGTGACCGATTAATCTCTTGAAACATAAGCTATCGTCATGAAATGTTCAGTATACGTAAAGTAGAACGTTTTCAACATTTTCCTGTATGACAAATTCGATAATTTTACCTTTTGCCTTTTAATTATTTTATCTGATTACATTTTAAATATATTTGAGATGCAGGAAAATGTATAACAAAGTCGACTCAGATTACCAAGAAAATTTCAAGATGATATTTTAAGTTTTACGCGTGTAATTCGTCATCACAATAAGACCGATCGAGGGGGAGGTAGACTTCCTCTTAACAGCGATGGAGATTCGATGTCTCGTCAGCCTATATGCATTTTTAATGCGTTGGAATTTAATGAGGTTTATGGATGTTATTGAAAAAGTGCGCGTAAAAATCTATTTTCTGTTCGAAGGGATATGTCTGTGCGAAGTGACGCGACCCCGGGAGACGATAACGGAAAGAGGTGAGTTATCTGTGTACGGGGGCCAATGTTGGGGTATTTAAGCTAAGTATTTAAGCTACCGGTATCGATTGTAAACTTCTTTAAAATGTACTTGTAATCGTAATCGTTACATGTAAAATTGTAATATCTTTTAATCTACTCACTACTTTCTCTAAGTAACCGTTAGTCTTCACATGGAGGCTGAAGCCTCCATAACTCCCCAATGGCTGCGTGCAGGGGCGGATTTAAAGGGAGGGAATTTCACAGGGGTCATGGCCCCCCCAAAATTTTATCAAAAAATATTTAATCTCTATTAGTAGATACAAGAGTTTTTGTATTCTTGTGTAGGAGTAAAGATAGTGTATATGCAAATGCATGGCTACAAGTCCCAAACATGAGAGAAGTTTGAGTTGTATTTATCGTAGAGCTTAGCAATCCCTTCAGTAAAAACACCCCTCTACCCCTGGTACACCTCGGACACCCCTCCCCCCGGAATTTGTTTTTGAATCCGCCTCTGGCTGCGTGCCTGCCTCAATTGTGAATAATGACATGCCGAATAACGTATGAGATGATCGAAATAGGGAAGTGCACTAGTGTTTCAAATGCACCAAACACATTCTTTAAATTGGAGTTCAGAATAACATAATGTCGTAAAACCACAGTTTAAATCCTAATAGTGAATACTTTATTCGAGATGACCGTCTGAAATATGGAAAAATTCAAAGGCCGCGAAAACGGGTGTCCATGTTGAATATTGGCCGTGACGTCACAAGGCAGTAGCAGAAGGCAGCTTCTACACCGTTTAGTTCTACCACATTGCATTGTCTATTGCATAGAAAAATTACAGAATTTGAGGGTATCCGTTTTTTGCTGTCATAAAATATCTTCAGAATATATATGTGGCTGCTTCTCTTTTGAGTAAACGACTTCATCATTGCGTAATATATTAATATTCATTTACGAGTCAACTTCAAGTTTGGAAAGAGTAGTACGAATAGCACATTGAATCTTTAATAAATGCATGATGGCATTTATTTTTCGCTGGGTATATTTTGACACAATGCCGTTTATCATGCCAAAACGTTTTTTGTAAGAACAGAGTCAAACTAATAAACCTATTTCAGACGTTTGCTGCAAGACTTATTCGTTGCGTATGTATTCACGCCGGCCGGAACGTTCGCCCTTCGCAACTAGAATCATGGGATGTTAGCCTTATTTCCGAGCTCGCTGGTTGTTGCAATGGTTCGCTGTCCAGGATGGGTTCAAGAAAAGATAATCTTGGTTGGGAGAAGGAAAATTCCAACGATTTATAAATGGTATACCAAACTTTGATGTATTTATGGTTACTGAATTTTTGAATAAGGAGGACAGGTTCAACGCTCCATAGAAATGCGAGACGTTAAGGCTAACAAGGGGAGACCGCGTACCTTGCTGCATCTTTTTCAATTAGGGCGTTAGTTAGGCGGTAATTAATTAATTTTCATGCGTTACTTTTTACAAATTATATATATATAAATTCAAAATGTCCACTATATTTCAATGGGTCGGTTGGGGTAGTGGTAGCGTGCACGTTTGCAAGAATAGATCTCATCCGAAGGACCGTGGTTCAAGACTGCGTCACGGCATTATTTTTTGTTGTCTTCATTGTGATTATACGGCATCAAGTTTATCATTAATTATAATTGCAGCAATCATTGACATGAGACAATTTTTTTATCATCATTATGGCGTTTAGGTATTTTAGCAGTGTCACTACAAACGCAGAGATACGATGGCTACAAGGGTTGGTGTGCGCTAAAATGTTAATTTTTTCTTTGCTTATACTGACCAACTTCCACATTAAAAATGAAAACCACTCTTGCAAGAGCACATACCATTAAAGGCTCGCGGCAAGCAACAATATGCGTACAGGCATAATTAATAAGAACACAAAGCGAATATAAAATGCCATATATCTCGAACACTTGTAATTCACATTACTCCAAAGGGAGTTTACTTACTCAGTACATACCTCAGTACCTTGTACTCAGTACCTACCAGTTTACCTCAGTAGCAGTGCTAAAAGAACCATTCTGAAATATAATTTCAACTAACAAATAGGATGAAATAAAAGTTGATAACCCTGGACCGGGCGCGCTGGCGTATAAAATACGTCAATCTTTGAAAACCAAGGATTTCGACATTGTACGTACATTCTGGGCTATAATGGTCTCGTGTATCCTTACAATGTACTTTGACTGCCTATATTGCGAGTTTTCAAAGTTCGAGGTATTGTAGCTAATTTTTTGGATCAGCAAGATGAACCCGTCACCAGTGGAGTACAAATTACGCCGCGCGACCTGCCGTGTACCTTTATATCTGTATCACCTATAAATGTACTAATTTCAACAAATAAAGATTAACTTTAACAAAAATCGTTTGTTATCATATATGCACATAACATGGGCAAAGTACGCATTTTGCCCGGTCGTGTAAAAAAACAGTCGCGCCATAATTCTTTAACCAAACTACTTTCAGTTTATAAATTACGTAGGTCTACGCGGAAGATGCTATATTTTGACTCAACACACTTTCTGATGTGACTGAGGTACCCATTAAGTAAATTATTATAATATAAATATCAATTTGATCTTACAATACCTTCAAATGATCTTCAAAACAGAATATCATCGATAGGTAAAAGTCAGGAGCAGCCTTGAACCATTTATTCCGTATAGCTTGTGCTTAAGGCACGGGAATGAATATCTTCTCCAGGCTTTTGTTTCGACGTCGAGATGAAATTTGGAACAAAAAGTCATTTATAATTCTATTTTGAATTCATGTTTTCGGTACAAGACGACATTTTTAGGAAGCAAACTCCACCGATTCCCGGAAACTCTCGCCGCGCTGAAGAAGGCGACGGAATTCAGCGATACTCCACTGGTGACTACTGCCTTGTGACGTCACATCTCAATCAAGATGGAGGCACTGTGTTTCAGCGCAACATGAAATTTTCCGACTTTCAAAACGTTTTAAAGTGCATACCCCAGATGCAGAAAATAAAAGTGACTATACTAATGTTTCTTTTTTAGGCTAAACTTTCAAATTCAGCAATAAAAAAAAATTAGTGCACTTCCCTATTCCATCTATTCTGTCGTCCGTTGTTGTTGCTAACGGTTTGCCTTTTCGCCGTTGCAGGCAGCACCTGTCTTCAGCGTCGCAGGCCAGCGACGAGGACACTCACACCGTGTTCTCGGAGCCGTGGGACAGCTCGCGCTGGGATGGCCTCATCAACAGCGGCTCTGCCATGCCGGCCGACGCCGAGAAGGCGGCAAGCAGTTTCCTGAGCGACGCCGAGTCGCTGGTGCGGCTCAGCGTCGCCGCCGTGCCGCCGCTCGTCAGCGAGGAAGAGACGACCGCCGCGCCACCCGCCGCCAGCGGCGACGGCTGCGGATACTCGCCTGCCACCGCGACCGGTGGCTGCTTCGGTCGAACCAAGGCCTTGCAGCGCGGAAAGATGTCTGAGCTCATATGTGAGTACAACTAGTTATCCATCCATTATTTGCCCACACTTCCCAAATCCTTCTTGACCCAAGGACGAATACATACGGGGGCGCCCCCCCTTCCTGCGGAGCCGCCCGAATTGCCGAACATTGCAGAACCATAATTGTAACTTTTTTATCATAAGATAGCATTGCCTAGTATACGCGTATAATCAGTTTAAATAAAACACTCTTAAATTTTGAATGTAACTTGATTATTTTTCATTGAGATAAACATAGCCCAGATTAAGGTCGCTCAAAATATCTTTTTTGCCCCCCCCCCCTTTCAGTTTTTTCTGTATCCGTTACTGTCTTGACCGCTCCAATTCTCTACAAATCTCTTGGTCCTCCCCGGAGGGATAAGTCTTTAAGATTAGTTAGTTGAAGATGATACCCGATTTAGGGTCTATAGCCCTATTATAGCCATTGGGTATCACATTACACTAGGTGAAATGGCTTCCAGCGTATTTGCATGTTTGAAGGTTTAACGATTTTGACGATGTGGTTAATGTACCATAATGGTTATTATACGTCGAGGAAGTCCTCTGAAACAAACTATCCGTTTACTTGGGGGGCGTGCTCCGATCCTGTGTACTACCTGCCCAGTTCTTCCTCCCTACCCCCAATGACGGGTTCCTAGAACCAGTACTGCTCTTCACTGGCGAGGTACCCTTTGAAGCACAGTTATCCACGAAGTCTTTTTTTCTGTACTTCGTTGATCCTCCTAGTTTCATTTGAATCCGTGTACAAATGAAAATTTCATGTTTCGCGACTTGTTCTTATTTTAAAATAGTTTCCAAGGAAAATAATTATCTTGTGATTATCTTGCGAATTCTGGTTAAGAGATGCCTTCAAAAAATCCATTCCAGGAGCCTGAAGTTAACGGTCTTCAGCCCGCGGCTCCCGAACCGCATGCGGCCCGCCGGCTAATTTCTTTCGGCCCGTAGAGGCTATGTTGTAACGCCCCTCACAATATTAAAAAAATATCGACAACCGTAAAAAATAAACAATGCCAAAAATCGCATTGATTGATTGAACTTTTTAACTAATAAAGGTTATTGTATTTTGAATTATGTTATGTTTGAATTCCATTGATGTGGTTGTAAAATGACGTGGACCATCGTGGCCCTCCAGATTTTTGGACTTTGCATTAAAAAAGGTTGAAGACCCCTACCTTAAGTGATGCAGTGATACGTCACTCACAATCTCTCTAGAATTGTAGAGAAAGATCGGCATAGTGTCGAAAATCGTGTGCTAACTACGCGACATAAATGTGTAAAGGCCAGATTGACTTCTCTATTATACTTACCCGATTGGTCCAAGAACTTTTTTCGAATTTACTGTCAATTTAACTAAGGTTGATTTCCGTTTAAGTAGAGTAGGTGCGCAGTGGTTGAGGTTTTTCTGTGCGCGTACTTATCTATGTATTCCGCGAGGACACAAGTTTGTTAATATAACGTCTTGACTACAAGTATTCATTTAAGTTGAAAAATAGTGTATTATTTAAATAGGGTAGTTTCCTTCATCAAAGAAAACGAAAGTCATTGATTGCGATTCGTTACCCACCATTACTGTATTCATAATATAATAATTATTTCGTTTTATAAATATCGGTTTAGACGAATGGCAATGGTCCATTTTTATCCTCATTTGAAAAGGGCCAGATTGGCGCCCATGCGATGCCACTCCACGTGACGTCACAGGGACCTAGTTTCTATACGAGAAGATAGGAGTTATACGTCGTCTGAGGTTACCAATGCATGCAAGAGGCGCAGAGCTCAGGGAAACATGTCTTAGTAATCACTTATTAAAACTAGCTAAGGTCGGAAAGTTTTCCTCATTTGATAAGGTATTAATAATCCTTATTTAAGCCAAGCGCTACCAGCCAGCATGGTACTCAGCTACCCGCTAGCAGCCTGCGTCGTATCAGCGCTCAACTCGCCTCAAGGTCACCTCACAAGGCGGCAGCGGGAACCAGAAATATGTCACACGGAGAGATTTCCCGACATTCGTACTTACGCGTCGCGTTTTCGCGCGCTAGAAAATTTTCACTTTTCATTTAATCGCGAAAAATAGATATCGTCATTTAAAAATCTAAAATCGTGAAATACGTACTCCAGGAGTAATAATCTTTCGATTTAGGCAATAAAAAAATAATAGGTAACCACCCTATTCTGTAGATTTCAAGAAAGCGTGGCGAAAGTAATGGTAAAACCAGCAGGGATCGTTGGAATCATTTATTAGAACGGATAGATCATGAGCAGTTTTTAATCACTTTTTCCAGAATCATGAAAGCAGTAGATGCGGGCAAATGTAGGGCAAAATATAAGTTCAAAACATTTCCATGAGGTGCTTGCCTTGGACCACTAGCGGCGCACGCTTTATCAGCCGTTCTGGGCCACCGGAAACAACTGGCTGAATGAAACCCTTGCAATGAATGGGCTCCTCAACTGACTATGTAAACAGTGTGTCGTCATTAGTCTAGGTTGTGGTTGGGAGTTTCTGTCTTAACAGTTAAACGTATGACGAGGCGTGCATATCTGTTTATTTGCGGCTTGATGACATCTGGCCTTTCGGATAAGTTGTGGTGAGAAGCCTTGGCTGGTAATTCATCGAATGAGAGGGGTGACAGCAGTTGCCGGACGCCACTTGCGAACATCATCTTCCGCTCATGATTCAAGTTACATGCGCTGTCTCCTTCCAGGCCTCTTGCTCAACCTCCTGACCATAAATATTTGCCAATTCGATACTGTGAGCTCAACGGATGGTAACATTATATTGTGTCGCGGGACATCTATTAATGGATGGCATCACAATATGCGACTGAACCGCCGTGGTTGAAAATCTTTCGACATGCATTCGACCTCGGAATGGCTTCTCACTCACAAGCAGTCCCCACGTGCTGGAGTCATACAACAAGCTACTGTTAGATATGGGTTGATTCCAAAATGTCCGCGACGCAGTCTCTCGAGAATTGTAGAGAAAGCATCGGCATAGAAGTCGCGACTCGATAGTGCGTAGGAAGAGCAAGCAGTCACATCCATATCTTTCGTTCTCGCTTTGGCAGACAGGGAGGCGGTTATCATTCTGAAACTGTCTGGGGCCCCCAACATCTTTCTCGCCGTTCTGGAGAGGACCTAACATTTCTGTGGGAGTCCCCGCCTGCGTCGGAGGGAAATAGCGTTGGAGGGGATTACGGAAAAGTTCGGAAAATAGTTGAAATAATCTCCGGAAATATGGAGAATCATCGTTGGGAGGACGGCGAGTGATTAACTACCGTTTCCGCGGCGATGTGGTGGCGGCCAATCAGAGGACACGAGGCATACTCATGCTCATTGAGCGAATGGATTCGGCGCGGCGCTGTGGGACACGCGGGGAGGGACCGCACGCATATCTCTCCCTTGTTTACCCTCGCGACGCTGGTCATCTAATCGTCTTGCTCCTAATGTTGAAAGAATTCCAAACACGGTCGGCTGACGCGGGTTTAGTGTAGAACATCGTGTGCTAACTAAGCGACATCAATGTGTAAACGCCAGATTTCAGTAACTTTTCCATTATACATACTCGATTGGTCCAAGAACTTTTTTCGATTTTACTGTCAATTTAACAATGGTTAATTTCCTTTTAAGTGGAGTAGGTGCGCAGTGGTTGCGGTTTTGTGTGTGTGTATTTATCTATGTTTCAGCCAGGACACAAGTTTGTTAATATAACTTCTTGACTACAAATTCTTTAATTTGCATATGTTTGGTGTATTGGTGGGGTTGCGTTCGAAGACATGCAAATTGTGTCTGTTGTGTTGCTAAGGAGTTGTGTAGATTTCAGGAGGCGATTGTTGAAAGGATTGTTGTCTACTCTTTCGAAAAATAATGCCGTTGTTATAATACATGGAGATAAGTGTTGATAGAAGATAGTGTTACGTGATACTTTGCTAGATGGTGATACGATGTTTAAAGATGGTGTGCACGTGCTAGTTAGTTACGGTATCAGTATCATCGTCAAGTTTCTTCGCTGAATCTTTTTCGCCTCTGTCTCCGTCAATCATTGCCGCTTCTCTTTTGAAGTCGGTCTGTTTCGTTGGCCTCAGTGGTTGTATCACGCCGGTCCATCGTCCTCATCTGACCATTTGGAAACGAGGCTGTGTGTACTCACGATAAGGCCTCGTGGGCCGCGGATGCCCCGAGGACTGTGACAGGAGGACAGTGAGTGTGCGGACGGCGTTGCGTTCGGTACGCGTGTGTCTCGAGCGCGGATGGGCGCCAAAAGAGGCGGCGGCGCGGTGCTTCGGCGCGTGTTGCGGTGGCTGCGGTGCGCCGCGCGGAAGGCCCTCGAGGTGCTAGCGGCGGTGGCGTCGCGGTGTTGCGGACTTGGCCGCCGCCTCGCACTCAGCGCCTTCGGTGAGCGTCCGTCCAACAATGGCGCACGATCGCGCGTAGTGTCTGATGGGGCGGACTTGGGCTGTTTGGTCGTCAGGGCGATTGGATTGTTTACATTGTTGCATGTGACAGACAGGCGCGTAGCGAGAAGTTTTATTCGGTGGGTTCTCGGTTGGTGAGCGGGTTGCCTATTATTTGTAAAGTTTGTGTGCTATGGGCAGTTGCCTCAGGGATTTGCGCTCAGTAGAAAATCATGCATTTTATTAACTAATCAATATATTTCAGTTATCGCTAGAGCAGTGTTTTCAGTCTCAGATGTGGTCTTTTTGTTTACATAAGCCACCACAACAATTAAAAACATACATTTCATTAAAAAAACTATAACTTTAGTTTACATAGTGCTGATGCACATGTTCTTTCTTATTGTTACCAATAAGGTTGTAAATAGCAAGCTTTGAAGATAAGGAAGGGATAACTCTCTACGATTTTCATTCCTCAGTATCACACTCAGAATGTTTCTGTGTATTTTTCACAAAATATTTTCCATTAAAATCCATATAATATGTTCATATAATCTAATTATCCATGAAAATTGAATTATAGATGATTTTTCAAGAGATTAGGTGGCAGACATTATGTTAACTGACCATATTGAAATATGTGGTCCCCTAAGTTAGTGTAGTATGAGCAGTCACCTCAGGGGAAAACATCGGTGGCTGAAACCCCCGGAGCCTATTGGTTATGTGCCTGGTGAAAGAATATTCCAAACCCAAGTTTTACCTGTAGGCATTGGCGTAATTAGAAATATGCTTTGGTGGAGATGAGGGGCCTGTGGGGTGGACCCCCCTCCCCCAGGTAGAATTTTGTCTGTGGGGGGAGTTTGATCAAGCAAAATGTCCGGGAAAGTTTTTGAAAAATAACATGCCAGGAAATACATCTTATATCATTTTGACACTGAAATTTAACTTTAAGCAGATGCAGTTATTGTATATCAAAACTAAACAATAGTTTAAAATAATTTTTTTTAATTCCTCTAAGGCTTTGGGGGGATCTATCCCCTCATCTCCCACTATAGTTATCCCCCATCCCTGCCATTGCCTGCAGGATTTTCTAAGACCTGTAACTGGTAGTATGCCCATACATAGGTGCATCTAGGGGGGGCACAAACAAGACTGTATCCAGGATTTTGTTCTGGGCACGGGGGCACATGCCCCTCCCAGACCCTTAAAAAAAATGCATGATTTTTAATATGGTCCCATTATCATTGCATTCATTTTGTATTGCGAGGTATCCTTGTGTCTCCGCCCCTGTGCCCACATGTATTCACACAGAATTCTTAGTATTTTCTCCTTTTGGATGTCAGTGATTTTACATTTCACATTCATCTCAAATTCTACACTCATTCATTTGACATAACATTCTCATTCAATTTCATTGATAGTGTTAAAAATATCTTCCACTGTGCTAGATATATCATGTGAAATTCATGGAAAGACTAAGGCTTCTGTTAATATTTCACATGCATCAAACATTTTACAAACTTTTCCCAGAAGTTTAGCATGAAGGATTAGGATTTCACAGCAATTTCACTGGAGTCGGGATACTACACAAGTAAATACTCATTATTGGCTGGTTCTTAGGAGTTGAGTTCTTGTAATGGCTGAAACTCAAAAGGAGCTGTGGACTTGCTAGTCGGAATGTTACCTAGTGGCATAAGTTCATACCTTCTTTCATGGATCTAATCATGATCCAACATTTACCCTCTCCAAAGTTTGCAGCTGATTTCCTGCAAATTATCAGTCCCCTCTGGTCAGGACTGGCGTACCCAGGAATTTCTTTTGGGGGGTCCAAAACCAGGGGAAGAAATTTTTGAAAAACAGGGTACTAAGTAATGGGTTTTAAACTAATTTTAGCACTTTTCATAATCGAAAAAACTAAATGTGTTAAAAAAATATTTTGAAATTCATGATTTTTTAATATTTTGTTTTCTTTTATGAAGATAAACAATTGTGTTTTATATTTCGGGGAGAGACGGGGGTCCGAACCCCCTGGCTACGCCACTGGGTCAGGATATGTGCAAGTTTAAAAAGATTAACAAATCCAAACTTTAAGTTGTCATTTCTTCAGTGACTACAAGATTATATGGCAAAGTTTTTTTATGTGATCAATTTCCAATTTTTTTCTCGTAGCTCTTCCTTAGATGGTATTTTGAGTAACACTAAAACTTCCCATAGATGATTACATCTACTTGCATCAATATAATTTTAACTGGATCAATATAATTTTAGGTTGGAGAAAAGTTCAGCTTTTATCATGTGCCCTTGCAAGTGCAAAAAAAAATTACATGAATTAAAATCACTTTGTGAGGATTAGTATTGCTATGGAAGCTTAAAACAATTGCCAAACCAACAGTGGGAAGCTTTTACTTTTATTTTCGTTATTTTTTTCGTTTGCCAAAGATAGAGTGACCCTCAAAGCTAATGGAAAGGAAATTATATCTTTAACACTGGTATTGATACCATGTGTGGTTGATTTGTGGTGAGGAAAGCGAGTGAGGAGGCGTTAACCAATGAAGTGTTATGCTTGGGATGGTTGGTTAACCACAATGGAGTATTCCCTTACAGTGCACAGATGAGTTGAAATGATGTTATTGAGGACTTCATTGCCTTATTATCTTTAGGACTGCCCTCTCGTAAAAAAATATTAACCCACTATTCATCTTTCCTATGAGATATTTTCTGCAGCTTTACATACCACATATCATCATGACTTGATGCTCCCCATGCCTTGCTCTTATTCTTTCATGTTGAAAGAGAAAATCGTTACGTACGTATTTAACAAGAAAATTGACGAGGAAATCTTTTGTCATCAATGTTTGTCCTCTGTAAAAAAAATTTTTATACTGTCATACCGGGAAATAAACTCAGAGATAATGGGAAACTATTTCATTTCAAATTTTCTAAGCATGCTGAAGGTGTCAAAATATTTCTGCTAAATATGCCGTAATTAGAAGCAAGATTTTTTTAATACTCGTTATTTTGATATGAACACGAAAGGAAGGTATTCTTCTCCTCTCTCCCCTGGAGGCCAAGACCAACACTTTGCTCGATAACTTAGCCCAAAGGCTGGTTTAGTTAGGTAGGGATAGATCTGGCCACAAAATAATCTCACACATTCAGGTTATGGGGCCAGATCTTTTCCCTGAATCGCTGAGAATTATTTGATTGGGGGTGTGTGAGTGAAGATTTCTCTAGGGATTTGAACCCTAGACAATTTGGTCAATCAACTCTCCCTGATCCATACTCAGGGACTCATCAAAATGTGTCTGTTTAGAATAAATGATTAGCTGTTTTACATCAATTCTTAATTTCTTAAGCTCTCTGTGAAAAATCAGAGTTCTTGGACTCACAAACATACGGGGAAGTTCATTTCTCTCGAGAATTTTGGTCTTAATATCACCAGTTAACCTAGGGACAAAATACCATTTTGTGATATTTTTGAGTGAAGGTGCATGGAGATTCATGCAATTGAAAAGAATCCTGTTGAACTCCAAGTTTGTTGTTAATAGGTGAGGCAGAAAAGATCTCTCTGCAATTAGTGGAAGTTAAGTGAGCTTGGAAGTTTTTAATACTCAAGTTGTTGTGGTCTCATAAATGGGATGAGGTTTATGGAGGAGGATCAATTTTAAATTTGTAATTAAAAGCCACCAGATGATGAGAAGAAAGAAACAATATGAGAATTAGTGAGAATTTTTCAATTTTTAAAAATATTATCAACAATGCAAAGATTGAGACAAATGATAAGTTGCTTCCAAAGATTTGAATGTTAAGGGCTGCTAAGTACCCTAGAGAGCAAAGCAATTCCTTTCGGCCTAATCTTTCGTTTTGGAAATCATTGGGAATATTTTAATTTCTTCTCAGTGGACACCCTTTTTGTTTTTGTGGACACCATTATTGTGTTAATCTAATGCCTATGTATTAAAATAGTACACAATGGATATAATTGCAAACTTATGCCAGAAATGTATATTGTTTCCAAACTCTTTATTTACATATTTCTCCATTCTTTGATTGCAGCGCC
This sequence comes from Ischnura elegans, assembly GCF_921293095.1. Taxonomy (NCBI): domain Eukaryota; kingdom Metazoa; phylum Arthropoda; class Insecta; order Odonata; family Coenagrionidae; genus Ischnura; species Ischnura elegans. The sequence goes on from NC_060247.1 coordinate 113,547,302, forward strand.
TCCATCGTCAACTGGCCGGACTCTGCGAGGGGAAAGCGGGTGCGGAATTGGTTGGGGCGTGGGGGGTGCAGCTGGTGGCACTGGTGGTGCCTCTATCCGCGCCTACGCCCTCCACCTGGCGGCCGACTCGAGCACCACATTTGCGCAGAACATTGAGAACTTCATCTCGTGCACGCGGGAGAGCAGGGAGACGAGCCCACAGATTGTGATGCGTAACATGCGCCAGTTCATGTCCGGCATGAAGAATTATCTCGTCAAGCACGGGGAGAGGGAATTCGAGAAGGAGGTGGAGAAGGAGAGGCTCAAGGTGAGGGCTCTGAACCCATCTGCCCTGTCTGAACACCCATATGCCCGATAAGAGGATGCGAAAACTAGCAGTGTTTAAAATCTGCCAATTTCTTTAACCCTTTCGAGACCGTGGAGTTTTCGCCCTAGCATGACTGTTGTACTGAGCTGCAAGAGACTCTTCTTTACCCTGATACGGAGCATTTTTGTGAGACATTCGTTAAGAACGATCTCGCCGTTAATCACCTCTCAGCTCCAACCTTTTTCGACCCCTCCCAGCGGGGACTCCGCATTATCTCAGACTCCGAGAGTAGTTGAGCTCCCTCTTTTCTGGGTTTGCGACCCCACCTGCGGCATTGGTTCGCGGTCAACTTATGGATTGCTTATATGTATGTATTTGGCACATAAATAATTGTTGCTTGAAAGTAAATTGCAGAATTTGAATTGAATTCGTCATTTTTTCTGAACATTGTCAAATTTTAAACGAAGTTCTAAGGTCAATAGTAACGCATTTAATGCAGCAACAATTTCCATGTTGATGTTTATACAGAACTCGAGATACAAGTTAATATTTATCGCAGAATTTCATTTAAAAATTGCGAACGCTGCTCAAAAGACAAAGAATTCAATTCATAGTTTATATTTATTGAGAAAAGAAGAAATATTTATATCGCAACCTGACAGGATAAACAGTTGTATGACAGTGTTCTCTTACTGCTAAGAGGGGTAATATAAGACGAGGGGTCCGGGTACCTGCTCCCGGATTTTAAGGGTAAAGCCTAAACCCCGTAGTGTTAGGTCCCGAAACAAAGACATCTTACACCCCGACCGTCATAAAAGGGGGAGAGAAATGTATATATTCGGCATTCGTTCATTTGTGTAAGAAAACCTCTGACAAAAATATGCGGCTTTCGTCTCCCATGTCAAGAAACGTCCACACGTATATTTTTGTCTTTTGTAGGGAAAAGGTTAATTTAACTAAATTTTTGGCTACTAATATTGTGTTACTATGTGGTGGAAGTTCTTACTACCAGTTAAATTAGACATTGCAATATTTTCACTGGATTTCTTCAAACACGATGCATTTTGTTGTTACAAGACCTTGATAATGTTGCAAGTTCCACACTTGCTAATCTTGTTGTAACAATAAAATTTGTCATGCTCAAATAAATCCAGTGGAAATATAGCAATTTCTCATTTAACCCATCGTCATCACCATTAGTCAACAATCCTAAGATTGGTTTGAAGCAGCTCTCCATTTCTTTCTCCTATCCGCTAACCTTTTCGTAGCGACATACATATTTATTTTCTTTTACATCCTTTATAACCTGTCCTATGTAACTCATTTGGGGCAGTCCCTTGCCCTTTATCCCTTCAACTTGCCCTTCAAGGGTAGTCTTCATCAGGCCATCATGCCTCAAAATTTGGCCAACTAAGTTGTCCTGTCTTCTGCTTAAGGCGTTTAGGAGGCTTTTCTTTTTTCCCACTCTTCTTAGCATTTCTATGGTACTTACACGGTCAATCCATTTTATCTTCATCATTCTTCAGTAGCACCTCATTTCGAATACTTCCACTCTTGACTTCTCTGCTGCTGTCAACATCCAAGCCTCGCTTCCAAACTAAATTTAATACATGAAATTTAACCCCTCGCACTGTAATGACGAGTCTAGCTCGTCATGAACTTTTGACGCCAAACCGTGTAATGACGAGTGTATCTCGTCATCGGATTTTCATAATTCTATCACTATTTAGAGGAAAAATATAATTATTTTGAAAGCTTAAAAATGTTAAAAACATTCATAGTATACATAAATAATTCATATTTCATGAAACATGATGCATAGGAAGGATTAAAATGATTTTATTCGAGTAGGGATAGTTGTGTTCTCCATGTTTAATAATCACATTTTATGTCACAGTTTTAAGTTTATTACAAATTACAAAATATCATTTCATTACCTACCATTTGAAAGAGAACCACAGATAAAAATAAATAGAGAATAGGAGCATGATATTCAGGAAATTAATCGAATTGGAAGGGGTTAATTTTGGCAAAATTTGAAGAAAAACCCTTGACTTAGACATAAAAGGATGAAAGAACTTATTTTAGTGCGTATATACAATTTATTTGTAATATTTTGAAGCAATTACTTTCACTGATATAGAACCTATTTGAACCCTCATACTAGACCTCGAAACAGAGTTATTATAGATAATTTTATTAAATACAGCCATATCCTTAGTGAAGCAGCTTGCATTGGAGGAGGGTGATTCAATGGCTCATTTCTGAGTGAAAAAATGTGCCTTTTTTGGGGCTGGGAAAAAATATGGTATTTCTGTCAAAAAAATTGTAGATCTTCATTAATGATCAAAATTTTTTCTTATAGAAAACGTTTTTAAAAATATTTGGTATATTCGTGTCAAAAAATTGGTTAAGAAGGTAATACAAAGATGCAAAGAATAATTTAAGGGAAGAAATGCCTTTAAAACGTAATTTCATTTTTCTTTTCTACTGAAATAATATGATACAGCTACGGCCACCCTATTACTTATCTTTCAGAGATTTTGGGGAAAACATAGGGAACCATATTCAATGATTCACCATTGTTATTTCTCAAAATATAATTATTTCCCTAGTTGAGTTCCGAAAAAAAGGGGGATCATCTTAGTTTCGTGCAAATACATTAAGTCGTTCTGATTGAGTTGGTCCCTGCTGTTTACGTATTCATGGTTGTGTGATTGTGACTTCCTTGCAGCTCAAGGCCAATGAGTTTCTCAACTTGGATGCCATTCTGGAGGGGGTAATGCATCGCTTAGTCGTCAGGCCTCTGCGTCAGCATCTATACTGCCTATTTGTCGACGAGTATACACGAAATGGAGCAATCCAGTTGCTAGCGGAGAATATCCAGTTTGCTCGCTCTAAGGCTCCCCATGAACTTGGAATCAGGGTAAGGGTTAATTGTAATTCTTTCTTATATTGCTCAAAAAGTTTTGCAAATTTCAAGCTGCATTTTTTTTTAAATTTTGCATTATGAGACATTTGAGACATGAGGCACTTGCATTATGTTTTGGTGGTGATATACTTACTGCATATTTTGTACAAAATGAGAATTTGGTGTATCAATTGTTAAATGTTTTCTCTTATTTGGATAAATTGCTCTTTTTTCTTTGTTTCTAATATTTTGTTTTAAATTATTAAAAATTCAATTTAAATAAAAAAGTTTGAATAAATTAAAAATAAGTAAAAATTAATTTCCCATCTATTGAAGAATTAGACAATTTTTAGTGCTATGAATTTGTGTCATATTTGGTTGTGTAACTTGCTAAGCAACTTAAAATTCAGGAAAAATTGAAAGGATTAGTAAATATTTTTGACTTCTTAAAAACTTTTAACTCAGAATGATTATCAGTCAAAACACTGAACCATTATTATAATTGTTGTTGTATTTTAAATTTAATTTACCCAGGCAATTGAACTTTAGGTGTTCAGCAGTATCAGCTTAAAACATGTGCAAGTCCAATTTCACCAGTGAAATTATTACTTTGCCTTCTGCATATTCATATCCTAGGTAATGATTCGACACATTTGTATCATCATCACTGATGAGCTGAAACGTGTAATACCAAGGAAATAATTCTGTTGAAGAAAACTAGGCTAACTGCTTCATTTGTAACTTAAGCTGTATTTATGTAATTCAAAAATGAAGGTTTTGGTTAGGCTTAGTTCCTGTAATAATGGAATAAAAAATACGTAATGGTTTTGATTAGGAATGGCTATTCTCCTTTGCATTGCATTAAACAGAAAACCTTCTTGCATTATAAAAAGAATTTTATCATCCATCGATATGATTTTTTCGAATTTTCGTCACCCTCATGCTTGTTGTTTGAATTTGCAGCCAAGGATATGTCTTCCGAGTGAGCAGTCCCTGGAGAGGATTTGCCAGTGCCTACAAAGGTTACAGGAAGTCGACTCACCCCTGGAGAAACTGGAACATTTACTGTGTTGCATATCTACCATTTTCAATGCGGTGAGTTTATTTGGCTTTGTTGGTAGAAAATTGTCAACAAAAAAATGACCCTGTCAGAAGTGTGATTCATTGCCTACATTCAATGGAGCAGTGGCGGAGCGAGGGGGGTGTTTTGGGGATAAAACCCCCACACAGAGCTCAGAGAAATTTTAAGTTTAATCCATTTTACTTAATTGGATTGATATTACTAATAGATTAGGGTAAGGATTAATAAAATATCCCTCAGAAAGCTGTAAAACTCACCATTTTGAACCATTTGTCTTAAAATTCCGCTATTTATTAATCTCCCACCCTCCGCTTATCCTGGTGGGTATTCCATACCCCCGCACACCCCTTTATTAGTTGCACCTAAACCCCCTCAGCCGTAATTCCTAGCTGTGCCCCAGCAATGGAGGTTCTTCATTGAGCTCTTACTACAAATGCCAAGCAAAGCATTTTTCAAGTTTTTTTAATCCTTGGCAGATTTTGACCCCTCCTATACAAAATTTTGCAGTCTACCAGGTTAAATGTTGTGCATGTGATCACTTTTACTTTGGCCAAACAAAATGTTATCCCTCTGTCAGGTTAGGAGAATATATTGCACTCTATAAAAAGCTTTTAATAGAAAATAAAGAACAAGAGAAACATGAAGCACATATTTGAATCAGGCCACAGAATGACTGTTGCTGATCTCACGTTCTTCAAAGCCACAGAAAACCACATATTAGATGCTTACGAAAGATTATTCATTCCTTTACACCAGAGTAAATTACGAAACCAAACATCATGAACAGCCAGTTATTCCATGGAATCAAAAAACTTACCGAAACACTCATCAAAACACATACCACTTCGAGAAACTATTCATTTACATACGTACACAAGGATTGATTACATTTGACATGAACAAATTGGTTGTTATTATGGGCAATGCAGGCAGTTGTCATTTAGATGCCAATTTTGTATGCTTGTAGATGAATGACAACTTAAGTTCCAGTGAAAATTGAATGCATACTAAAGTGATATGACACACTATAAGTCAGGTGCCGAAAAAACGAAGTTTGTTATTTTACATAATTGACATTAATTAACATGGCCTTCCATGAGGCACCAGGATTATCTTTGACATATTTGGCAATTTCATGCCTAAACAACCAGAATATAACTTTTTCCTGTTAACATGATCTTCTGTGGGGCACAAATGTTGCCTTTGACAAGGTTATCTTGTGAGGCAACTAAATCGGGTCCATCAGCAGAATTTTTCATCTTTGCCTCATCCTCATAACAGGTGAAGGGGTCAGCGGCAGCCAATGGGCAGACACGAGGGGGCCTTGCGCTGGGAGCAGATGACCTATTGCCCCTCCTTGTGTGGGTGCTGGTGCGCTCAGGAATGGTGGGGGCCGAGATCGAAGCCGAGTACATGTTTGGACTGCTTCATCCTGCCTTGCTATCAGCCGGTGAAGGGGCGTACTACCTGACTACCCTATCTTCAGCAGTTCATGTGCTCAAGAGCTTCCGTGCTTTCTCTGAAGCTGGCGGCATTTGTGGCAGTGGAGGGCAGCTGGGTTTGAATGAAGGTGGACCTTCCCCAAATGGAACCACGGCCCTACCTCTCTGTACCCTTGATGTGAGTAGTGATTATCTTTTGATGTTTGGCGCTGTCTCTTGTATGGAAGAATGACTTGCCTGTTTAAAAGTGTTCACTTGGGGGATCAGGTTGATGTGATAGTGCTGGCTTTTAAGTGAATGTGTTTATTCTTGTTTTGTATTTCAATCATTGTCACTTGAGTCAATAGAGACACTTTAAAATATAACCTAACATTGGCCTCCCAACTTATGGGTTCAGCTTCAAATCCCGGTAGAGGCGGAAAATTTTCAGACACCCTGATCCCTGCTTGTGGGTGCTTTGTCCTGGGCACTTACGTACAGTTCTCCATTTTTTAATGGTAGTATATTAATACGTTGCGTACCGGGGTATTTAAATTCCTGGGAACGCCGATTCTGGGTGGAGGTGTTGAGATTGGAAATATGTGCCTATTAGGGCGTAATGCCTTTGGTTTAAACATGGTTAAAAAGCTAATGTTTAGCATATAACTTTACCCAATCAAACGTTATGATGCATCAATTAATTATGAATAACGAAAAACAACTGAAAATGTACAAACGAAATCGTATTGTATGCTGTAAAATTGTTTAAGTTGACGCGCCTAAATGACGAGAATCTTCGTCATCCGTCCGGAACATTCGGGGAAAAAATGACGAGAATTCTCGCCATCCGTACGCAACGTGTTAAGAATTGGTTGCCTTTGGTGGCTTTTGTTAAGACCAGGCTAATACTGATGCCTGGTTTCACTCTGTCCTCTCTCCATTACCCTTTCCATATGGTGTAAATGACTGTGGCTGTCAGTTACCAACTCCAAATGCCATAAAGTGTTCACCAGTGATTTATTTGTTTGGAGGAATTTTCATTTGTAAAATTCATTTGGAAGTGTTTTTCATGACAGAATATTGATCAAAGATTAGGAATTCAGGATTAAAAGAATATTAGATTTTTATTGGCACTAATAGTTGTTCATTTTAAAATTCCATTTTCTGAAGATTTTAAGTTCAACCTTGGCAGAAATAGGTCAATTTTAGACTGAAGATGTTTACACCAAGTATAAAGTATGCCGTAAAAAAATCATTTGCCTTAGCTGGGATTCGAAACCTGATCTCCCAATTGCCAGTCAGGTATGCTACCAGTTACACCACCAAGCCATTTTCTTCTTCTCAAGGTGGATCTCCCACTGGGTGTTACAAACAAGGTGTTAACTTCTCAAAGTACAAAGTTACAACTCCAGAACATTCGGGAAAAAAATGACGAGAATTCTCGCCATCCGTACTCATTGTGGATATAACATTGTAGACTTGTTTCATACAGCGGTTTTCAGAAATTTTTTTTTATAGAGATGTTACTATAATTTACCAATTGCTGTGCACATCACATTTACTCTTTTCTGTTGAAGCATTGGGGGAAATTAGGTAATTCAATCACTAAATGAAAAACAGATTAATTTTTTTTTTAATTATGTCTCTGTATTGAGTAATTTGTGTAAGCCTTGAAAGTGACCATTAATAACTTGAGAGCAATAATTTCCATGGTTGAATAATATATTGATGTATAGAGATGGTACCTGTCTATCCTTTACCTCTGCAGTGTAATGCAATTAATTTTGATGTTTTACCTTTGGAAGAGTTTTTATGAACCATCAAATTCTTTTAGTTAGTTTGACAGTGTTGATATCATACAATCATTTTCAAGAATCGTTTCTTAATAAGAACCAATTTTTTTCAGTCTGGTCCTTTATCAGATTTCCGAGCAGTACTGCGAATAGTCGTTCCCGATGAAGCAGCTGGCTCCCTTGCCACCAAGACACTTCCTGTGCGGCCAAACATGACTGCAAGAGATGTGTGTCGAATAGCAGCTCACAAAGCCAGGGTCACCAACCCGCAAGATTATGGTCTATTTAAGCTTGTGGATGGAGAAGGTAATGTGTGATCTCTGCACTGCCTTGTGCTACTAATCATCATCATTTATTTCACTATTCTCCATAATTATCACTTATTTTCTTGCACTTGCAACATATTTGCTGTGGCTTATAATCTGCCTTTAGGGTTATTCTCTTGCTCAAGGTTCTCATTATGGTAGCTTCAAACTAGCTAACAGATTTGCTACCGACCGTATTTTGTAGCTGGGGGTGGCTTTCTTAGAGCACATATTAATGGTAGCTTTCTCGGATTAGAGGAGGGGTAAGAGAAATATTTTGTAAGAATGCAGTTTTCACTTCTAGAACCAATAGAATTGCTCATTTCATCCTGTTTCCTGTTAGATTTTTCCAGCATGACGTCTGCTTCAAGTTGAAATTAATATATGTACTTTATAAATTATGAAATGCTAAATGCATTTAGCTTTTATTGCTATAGATATTAGTATAACTACTTAAATTAGGATATGGGGCATATATCAATGCCATATCAATTCAATAGTTTTGAACGAAGTGGCTATTTATGTTACGAATGTTAATTAAAACCTCTAGGCCATGTTAATGTCAATTTGAGAGGAGAATAAAAACTAAAATGTAAACACATTAAATCCATACGATGGAATTGGCATGTTTATGCCTGAAAATATTTTTTCATGTGTCTAGAATGCACAACCCACCCCTTACGCTCATTTGGCTCGTGACCCATCATATTTGATACAAAATACAAGGTCTGTCTATTTTTCAACCTCCGATAGGTCATGAACAGAAGACAAAGTGATTTAGTTGATTTTAGCTTCCAGTAATTCTGCTGTGGTTCAGCGAAATCAGAACAATATTATGTTCCATTTTTATTCATATCATCATCATTATTATATTCATATTTTTATCTCAATTATAACTACTATGGTTTGTTCTCATTTCTGTACTAATAAAAGGTCTGTGTAAGGTTTTAGGTACATTCATTGCTATCCTTTGCTTACATCTCTTAATATGACTATTCTTTACCTTGCAGAAACTCTACTATGTGACTTAGAGTGTCCACAAGAAGTAAGGGCAATGGTTGCTCAGCAAGGCAAGCACTGTGTTTTTGCATACAAGCGCATCGATGCCAAAATTGCGTGGCCAAGGACTGCATCCCCTCCAAAGTGAGTGAGAGGGCTTGGAGGAATGTGAATTTGAAGTTAAGAATGAACGCTCTGTGTCAGTAGGGTGTTTTTCTTCTGATGCTCAATGGTTGACTCATGTTTTGGGGTGAGGAAAACTTTGTTCGTCTGCTCTGCTTTCCCTGAGTCAACGCAAATGTTTTTTTTTTGGTGTGTGACCATGAAATTCCTCAGCAAAAGTCTTCACACTACGGGAAGAAAAAAGAAACCTTCGGGAAAAGCCATATGAGGTATAAGTGCAGTTCCAGGAATTTTGTGAACAAATGAATCATCTATTTTTATACAATTGTATGGCTTTTGAGGGATTGGATGAAGGAGAATGTAGATCTGTAAAGGTTTTCTATTTATATATTTCTGTGAATGTGCTTATGAAAATTTTTTACTCTAGAATATTTATTTTTGTTTGTTTACAATGGTGCTTGATGTTTCATTTTTTTTAATGTGAAGAAAAATCAATTACTTTCTTGTACTCTTTTCAGAAATGCTAAGTAGTTAACAATGATTGAGCATAATACTCCCTTACCATTTCAAAGTTCAGGGGCCTTAACAAAATTTTGGAAGTAAACCTTCTTTTGAATTATGTCTATAAGTAAAAATAATATTTACTACATTTAATTCTACAATAACCACTTTCAATTTAAAATTAAAAAGGCTTTTTATTAACCAATACCTTAATGACAGAAAAGGTTACCCATACTTGTGATAAAAGTGTTCCATTTTCCATCTTTATTGCTCTCTCAATGTAGTTTAATCACTTTACTAATGCTAGTCATGACACAGCTGATTGAAAAATCTAATAATGGCTGTAAGGTAGTTTTTCTACCAATTATACTGTAGGATTTTGTACTTCTGTATTATAATATGTAAATCACACATTACTTTCTATTGTAACAGAATTTGCCGATGGTACAACTGTACATGAGAAAAATTAAACTTCTGCAAATTTTTAAGAGATGTTATTTCTTGTGAGCCACAACCTTGAGAGCATACAAAAAATTGTAGACGTATAAATTTGGGATATGTTGAGTCTACAAGTAACTTAACCGATGAAAGTTTGATGTACATACATAGACCATAAATATATGCAATGTATGCTACCAATGATCCTATGTTAATAATAGATATAATTGATAATTTTTCGAAGGTAGTCATCAAAATTACCATAAATTCATTTTAGATTGAAAAGCTACATATTAATAGCCGTAGACCAAAATTAAACCTTTCCAGGAGAACAAAAATAGGCAAAATTTGCCCCTAATGTAGGCCAAATGTAGACCTGATTTAGACGTCTACATTTGGTATATGGGAAACCATTAGGTTGCTGTATACCAGACATAGACATCTACATTTGGTTTAAATTAGGTATAATGCTAACTTTGTAATCTCAGGGTAGATGCCATATTTTGGTCCATATCCTAGTTCAGGTTCAATTGAAGGAGTGCAGCTTTTCCAGATTGGAATGCTGCCCTCAGTGAGGCAGATTGGGGTGTTTTTTTTTAACCTTTATTCACTGAATGTAGATTACAGCCAATGCAGTTTTTCCTACCTATCCTCTGACCCTCTGTTGTTCAATACATTTCACGTTCGCCACCAAATCACTTTGAAGAAACATATGGATAAATATATCTCCTTTGCAGTAAACCATTTTAATGATAATTGCTTGAAAATGTTCATTGTATGAAACTCTGAGGGATTACATAAATTACGTTTGAAACGTTTTGCTCTGCCGTTCCAAGCACTCCAATGCCCAAAATTCTAGCGATGAAACACAACATAGTACTCTGTTAACATTGAATAGATTAGCTTAAAGCCAGAGGTAGCACGCTGAATTATTTTTGAAGACGGACGTGGAGATTCGCACACGACATACTCACCCCTCGCACGCAACGGGCTGATAATGATTTTTATTGGTCGGATGAAGAGACATTCACACTGCGAATTGTCAAGTAGAAGAATGCTTGTGACTTCATCCGTAAGGCCCACAAATATTTACAGAATATTAAATGCAATCTCTAGAAATGCAGATATTTTCCAGAAATCCACCTTTTTTTAACAAGGTTTCATGACAAACTTTAAAAAAATGATTTTTTTCACATATAAGATAATTCAATTTTCTCTTTTGCAAAGGTATTAATTCTTTATGTAAAAACAACCGTTCGTTATGTTATAAAAACATGTTATCCGAAATGTCACATTCGGGGACTTTCCTTGCACTTCTTTCCTTCCACCTGTCCTTCTAAGATAAGATTTTCGTCAGATTATCATGGCTCATATTATTGCCAACTCAATTTTCCCGTCTTATCCTAAGGATTTTAGAATATTTCTCTTTTCTCCCTTTTTTCTTGGCACTTCGTCATTATACTTACTCAGTCGATTCATTTCATATTCATCATTCATCTATAGCACCTATTCGCTTCATCAACTATATCTTTATCATTCTCCGGTAGCACCACATTTCGAATGCTTCCACTCCTGACTTCTCTGCTGCTGTCAACGTCCAAGTCTCACAACACGCCATAACGACACGAATTTGAAATATTTCACGATTATTATCAATCAGCGATTGATAAATAGAATAGGTATTTACATCCGCATCGTCATGTGGGTAGATAGGCTACACCATTTTGAATTCAATTTCGAAAAATAGATATCACGACTAACAACGCATATTAATATATTTTTAATAAAATGAACGCTACAGTGAGAGTAATTTACGGTTTTTATTGATAATAGGAATTTCTATCAACGCCGTCATATACGTAGCCAAGCCACAAAATTTCCAATACACTCGAGAATAATCGTTAGAGGTGATTTACATTAGGATTCATTTGCATATAATAATAATAACAGAAAATGTTAGAGGTGGTTTACATTAGGATTCATTTGGTTATCGCGCGATTATTTCTCGAAAGTTATCCATTCTTCCCCCATACCTAGAATGTAAGTACTATCGTTTTCCAAAGTATGTAGACACCCAGTAGTCCTACTTAACTGATGGGGCCGGGTCGGTGAAAACTTGAGAGGTTGGCACATAGAGCGACCTGCATCCCTCACTCGTAAGCAACTAAGAGCCGACGAGGATGGAGGTGGACGCGACCTAGCCACCGAATCTGGAGTCAAACTCCATTAGCATAAGCCCAATCAGCATTCTACATCTACATCTACATAATACCCCGCGAGCCGCCTAAAAGGCGTGTGGCAGGGGGTGTTAGGACACCAGCCGTTTACAACTATAAAAAAAAGAAGTGCTCTAACGAGGTTGGGACTAGCGTTTATTAAAGTCCTATATGGTTCGGGGGAAAAACGAATTCCCATATCTATCCGTTCGGCAAAACATCTCTCTTAATTTATCGCTTCTATCGGACCTGGAGATATAGTGTGGCTCTAATAATATGTTCTCTGTGTCTCTCTTAAAGATATCCATTCTCAATTGTTCAAGCAATCTAAGCCTAGCGCGCAGCCTCCGAGTCTCCAACGGCTCCCAGCCTAATTCGCTTAACATCTGGGTAACACTGTCTGTACGCCCGTAGCAGTTTTTGACGAAACGCGCAGCCTTCCTTTGTATTTTATTCAGTTTGCGGATTAAGTCTTTCTGCACCGGACCCCATACGCTCGCTGCATATTCAAGGTGCGGTCGGACGAGAGCGAAATAGCACCTTTCTTTTACTTTCTCATCCGAAAATCTTCCCACAATACGCTTGACGAATCCTAATTTCTTCAGGGCTATGCCGCAAATATTCTTTATATGTGTTCTAATCATTAAGATTAGAACACATATAAAGAATAGCATTAAGCATTAAGATTAGCGGATGGAATGTACTGAGGAATGGAATGTCCACACTCACGTTGGGCTGTCGCAGTGTTTTCTTTCGGGCTCCTTGGCGAGGTTTTGCCTATCTTTAGACTCACATTTGGACTCACCGTTTGTCTCTTACTACTACGTGGCTCTGTCGCCGAGTCTTCTATCTTCTATATTATATACAACCCGATGTGTGACAGATAGCTCACTGACCACTCATTCACGTATACAAATTCCCGACCACTTCCGGACGTGCTGGGAAGACGAAATTTTCACCGTGGGTGGAGAAAAAATATTCATTGGGGGGAAAAGTCCGAAAACTCGAAAAAGTCGATCGGTTTTCGAGATATATCGATCCGAATTAACATTAGAGCCTTATGGGACTAAAACTTTTTCCATTCATTGCCTACTTGCAAATGTCACAGGAACATGAAATTTCACTGACGGAAACTAGATTTTTTGGCCGATTTTTTGATGTGAAACATTTTGCCATATTTTGTTTATAAGTATTTTTTATATTTTTTAAAATTTACAATGCTTTTCTTATGGGCCTATCTTTGGATTTTTTCAAAACCATTTTGAAATAGTTTTTTGAATAAGTCTTTAACGTATGAGATACAAGATTTTTTGGTTGATTTTTTGGTGTGGTCGTCTTTGCAATATTTTGATTTAAAGTATTTTTTTTAACTTTTTAAAATTTCCAATGCTTTTCTTATGGCCCGAACTTCGCAATTTTTTTGACCTATTTGCCATAATCGTAGGTCAACTTCCTTTCAATACAAGATACTAGATTTTTTACTCAATTTTTTGGCTACCTTAAATTTTCCATTAGTCGAACGAATTACGAGTATTTAACGACAATCGATTTTCCATTGAAATCGCGACTCCTACAACGTTTGGTAACTTACAACACATCCGCCGTGAAGTTTGCATTCCCTCAACACATGATTTTAAATTTTTCGGAATTTTTTTTGCCACTTCCCGACGTGGTACGGACACCAAATTAACGTGAGTGACGTCTTTTTCGTGCCCCTACGTGCCGCTACCCGGAGAACGCAGAGTATGTAATTTAAACGGGTGACACCGTCGAAAAACCATGGCTACAGGGCTATTATTTGATCTATTTTTCTTTTATTGAAAGCGATAGATTGCATGAAGATGAAGGAATATGGTTATTCTTTGGCTGATCCTAGCAAGCTTCCTGTTACTGATTCCATCATGATACCAGGGTATTTTAGTGAAAGTGTAGACTTCGTCGGCGCCGAATGTCGATGCCGAGAAATGGAAAGGTAGCTGATGTGTATCTGAAATGTTTTATAGTTAAAAAAAACGTGAGACTTGCATGAATTATTGGCGAAAGCGTATGTGAAATGTGTATTCTCTTGGCAATCCGGTAGAGAGTCTTATGGTGAACTTATTTTCCACCTCGAGGCAGTCAATGATGCTTTCAACTTAAAAATAGTTTGCCTGGAAGGCGACAGGAAGCTCTATGAGATTAGAATCTGAGCAAGCCAGACTGTTTCAATTTAGTAGCGATAATATGCACGAATTTCCAACACAATCTACCAGCTTGTGACTCAAAAACTCAGAAGCCACTTCCTATTTTGCAGAAAGAATCAGTCAATCGCACTTCGATCAATATAATAAACACAACGTCTTCAGGTGTTAATAAGTTAATTTTGTAATTAAGGCCTTCCTAATGTAACATTAAAATATGAACGTTTTCCAAAGAGCGTCCATTTTGGGAGCTTTTCTCGCGATATATCTGGAACCTACTCTCAATATGAGCTCATCGTCATTGCGAGCGTTGCCACTTAAAAATTCCGTGTCGGAAATCCTAGAGGGATGACCTTCGACGATGACCATGATCACCTGCACTCTCACTATCACTGGAACCCGTGGTGAAAATATCACCCCAATCCAATTTCTATTTGGTTTTAACTGGGGAAAGAGCAACATAGAACTGCACATTCTTTGGGCAACTTTGGGTTTGACTTTCCTTCAAACACCATCAGTCCTATCTTTATACGATGGCCTGACAACCTGTTAATGAATCCTTGGTTTATCCTGACAACCAACTAAATGGAAATTGCTGATCCACACGTCTTCCTCTATCTCCATAGTTTCCAAATCAAGGGCCGCGGAACATTCCTCTTGTGACTCAACTTTTTCTGAAAAGCAAGCCGGCGTAGAATAAAATCAAAGAATGAGGCGATTCATTTTTTGTGACCACCTCTGTATTCCATTCTTTTTCCATCTACAACTTACTTTATCATACGTCTCCGATCCATTCTCGCAATAGCTCCCTAGGTTCTGCCGCGGCCCCGTTTGGCAACATGGCATTAATAGAGTTTATTAACATTCACAAATATCAATATTTTTATAGATTATGGGTCATAGAAAAATTACAAATAAAATAAAAGGTGTTTCTATCAGTTTTATTTTTTCTTTCAGGGTAAACTACAGGACAAGATACTGTTTAAATATTTTCATTAATTTATAACAAAATATGCGCTTTAAAAATACCCAAAAGCCATTTTTTTTTATCTACACTGATGTTTGAAAATAATTATGGAAGAAGAGTGCTGTTGACGCAGTAGTTTACCCTAGGTTGAGTTTCAAAGTTCATTAAGTTGACAAAACGACTACTTATACGGTGCGCGGAGTCATTAATTGCACTGGTGTGTATAAATTTTTTAATTAAAAAAATCGGAATTTAGGATAATTTTTTTTTTTAATTACGTATAATTCATTATTCTAAATAATCAACCCATTCCCTCTGTCTTATCCCACTCCGATTTAGGCGTCACTTTTGACCAAAAGTTAACCTTTTACGAGCATATAAAAACCATTGTTAACAAGGCTATGGTAATGGTTGGGACCCTAAATCGTCTGAGCGAGATATCCGAACCGAGTGCCTTAAAATCAGTCTCGAAGTTTTTATTATAAGGCGGCCGAATTATAGAAAAATCTCAGGTTCAAGTCATTCAGTCGATGAAATATCGAAATATTATTTATATTAAAGTTATCTTCGCACACAAAGCACACGGGTTTATCATTCCGTTTATTATACTCTTATTTTTCCGCAACGCTCATTCCGCATGTATCGCGGCTTATCTTCTAATTTCCTCCGTGGGAATGCAAACGACAATTTTTTTCCTGAGTCAATTTTCCTTATTCCGGCCATGTTCTCCTTTAAACGCAAATTGGCTCTTCCAAACCTGCAGCTACGACGTTACTGGGCTTGGATCTTGGACTCCTACTGTATTATCACGTCACGGCGTAAGATTAGTGGGGGCGGTATTTTTTATCCCGCGAAACTCGGGAGACTTTTGGGATTCATTTTCTAGTGTTTTCTCGGGAGACTTTTCTGAATTTTAAGCGGAAAAAAGTATATTGCGGTACTAAGTATTTACTGTAGTATGTCAGCATACTGTCTATAAATAGTATGCAATTTCCCTATTAACTCATATACTATTTACAGACATGCGGATTAGATGAAACAGTGGTAAACTGGATACGCGACTTTCTGAGTAATCGTAAGTAACAAGTAGTTCAATACGGAATTAGCTCTGATGTAGTTGAAGTGACATAAGGTGCCCCACAAGGAAGCGTATCGGGCCCCCCTTTTGTTCATTAGGCATATACATAAATGACCTTTGCCCTAGCATTAACTGTAAAATACGCGTATTTGCTAACGACGCCGTCATCTATCGCGAAATTAGTGGCCACTCTGACAATGAAATTCTATAATCGAATTTAAACTACCTTCATTTGTGAAGCCAAGAGTGGGGACTTGAACTTAATTTGAGCAAATTCATGTCGGTGCAATTTTTACAGAGTTCGTCCAACCATAACCATGCTGATTCTGTGGATGGTATCAACATAAAGGCTACAGAGGAAGTGAAGATGGCAACGTCGCGACGTTGCCATCCATCCCGCCGTATTAGTATTCACTCAGGCTTTCAAATTCCATCTACGAACTTAAACAGCGTCCATGTGTGGAGCCAAGAGTGGGGACTCGAACTTAATCTGGTCAAATGCAATCTGTCGGTGATTTTTTTGCCCGGGTCGCCCTACTATCTCCATGTATTTTCTGTGGATGTTTTTAACATTATGGTGACAGATGAAGTAAGGTATCTGGGAGTTACCATAACCTCGACCCTATCTTGGGGAACACATATAATGGCCTGTTTACACGATACATTAACACGTGCGAGTTAATGTCTGTTTCCAAGAATGATTTTTGTGGATCGGAACGGAACACGTATGTATGCATGAACCAAATTAGAACAGGTTCAATTTTCTGTGCATGCATTCGCATAAGTTGGTTGGTTACACGATGCGTTTTGGCGTTTATTCTCGCGTTCATACATTTAGACCCGTACGTGTTAATGTGCCGTGTAAACAGGCCTTAAGTAATATTTTTGTAAGAGCCCTGAAGAAGCTGGGATTCGTCAAGCGTTTAGTGGGTGGATTTTCGGATGAGAAAGCATAAGAGAGGTGCTATTTCGCGCTCGCCAGGCCAAACCTTGAATATGCAGCGAGCGTATGGGATCCGGTGCAGAAAGATTTGATTCGTGAAATTAATAAAATACAAAGGAAAGGTGCACGATTCGTAATAAAACCGCTTCGGGCGTACAGAAAGTGTTACACAGATGTTAAACGAATTAGGTTGGGAACCGCTGTAGATTCGGAGGCTGCGCGTTAGACTTGGAATGCTTGAGCAATTGACAATGGAAATCTTTCGAAGCGAAAACGGAGAACATCATATCAGGGCCACGCCACATTTTCAGGTCTTACAGAAGCGATAAATTGAGAGAGATATTTTGCCAAACGGATAGGTTTGGGAATAGTTTTTCCCCCGTCGACAATAAAGGACTTTACTAAATGATGAGCGTAATTTTGTTAGAGCATATCCTTTTTATTTGTCAACGGCAGGTGACCTATCACTCCCTGCCACACGCCTATTGAGGCGGCTTGCTGGTTAGTCTGTAGATGTAGATTTAGGTGATGAAAACAATTTTTAAATAATTTAAATTGTTGTGGATTAGTTCTGTAAAAGGTTAACGCATCGTCTAAATAACGCCCAGATGACGAGTAACGATTAATTAATGATAAATTTCGTTAGTGTATAAATTTTTACAAATGCGCTCATAAATATATTGTGTGCTTTCCAGTTAATACTTTTCTTTACGCTGACAAGGACGCATGTAATCTTCCTTTTTCATTCCGTTAGAATTTTTCACCTGCCCTCTTGTCGAGAGTCAGAAATATTGAAACTTTAACTTTGCGGGTCCGAAGTAGATGATATTAGTTCTAAAGAATTTCACGATACAGAGGATAATAATGGTTACCGAAGAGAAGAAATTTGAGTAAAAGAACGTCATATGTTATGCACTGAGAGCAGTAATAGGAAACTACATAGTAGTAGTGATGCTGTGTGATTAAAATTAGCTTTTCAATCATTATTTGTCCGTAGAAAACTGTAATATCAGTTAGTGCTGGTTTTTATGGAAAAAATGAAAAGGGGCTCCTTAGTTTAAAGCTGATACAATAATATAAATCTCTATCATTCGAATAATTTCATTGGGATTCGGGAAGTACTAACCATTGCCCAGGAAAATTACTGGAATATTTGTTGGAAAATTGCCATATGACAAAATTGATTCGAGTTGATTGTATGCCGCCAATGAATAAATTCAGATTAATTTTATAGTGTCCTTGAGCGATAAATCATGCGAAGAAAGGAAGTTAGGACCCAAGGAACGCAGTAAATTACATTTTCAACGATAGTTTCATTTGAAATCACGGACCAAACTCCTATTACATTAATATCATGTTTCGTAAACATTTATGGAAGGTAGCTTACATGCTTGTGATAAGCCAACCCTGCCAAACACTTTTTCAGTTAGCTGTCTGGATAAGTGTTTCTTTTTTTATAAGTATACCGGGACTAGCCACGACAGTAAATTTTCGAGGGTCACCCACAATGCACAAATTGTACTAAAATCCACTGAGGAAAATAAATCATTCGGGGGGATCCGGATTCATATCCTGGCGAATGATTTTTTTCATCGTGGATTTTTCGCACAATGCTGGCTGGATATTATGCTGAGTTAGCATTTGACATCGGGATACACGTCTCACTCTCGTTGGCGCTAATTTAACTAAACCTTCAAAGGGCATCGGAAAAAATGTCACATGAAGCATAAATAAGCAAAGAAGCTGGTTAAGTGTAGAAATAGTCTCTCGCGTACAGAAAGCTAGTACGTGATTCGATTCAGTGAATGAGGCTAATCATTTATGACATGAGTTATTGGATAAGACCGTGCTTTCATTATTTTTTAATCATATCCTTCACCACTGAAGTTGAAACGTTTGAAAAATTATAATATATTTATTCAATATTTAGCATTTCATACTTTTAATTTCATAATTTTTTCGCAGATGGAGTTTTCACGATTATCTTTTACGTGTCCGTACTCGATACTAAAGCCTTTATACAGGTGAAAAATAAGAGAACCGAGTATTATTATCATATTATTCTCAAAGTTCCTCTCAATATCAATTGATAGACCCTCCACTTTCCCCTTGACTTTTAGGCACAACAGAGCCATATTTTCGGACGTTAATGTCAAATAATGCTACGTTGGTTTACTATTCCATCTTCATTATTTCCTGAAAGGATTTTATTTTCTTATTTTTTTCAACATCCAAGCAAAATATACCACTTTCGTCTGTCAACTATATATTTACTTTGTATCATACAAGCCAATTCTTACGAATAATACATCTTTGGGGGTATCCATTAACCCTTTCGACACAGTGGTGTTGTTTCCTTAGCATGACTGACCCCCAAGGGTCTCTTCCGTCCCCTCTGTACGGACCATTTTCGCAGGAAATTTGTTAAGAAGGGTCTCACGGATAATCACACTCTCTCAGCGCCAACCTTATTCGACTTTTCCTGGCGGGGACTCCGCATTATCTCGGACTCAAAGTATAGTTGGTCATCCTCCTTTCCGGGTTGATAGCCCTTGCAGCGGAATTGGTTCCGGGTCAGCTCATGGTTAGTTTTTGTGAATTAGCCACATGGATAATTGTTGTTTACCCGTATGTTGCAGATTTCGAATTCAATTCCTCGGTTTTTTTCTGTGCATTGTCAACTTTTGAACGGAGCTATACCGTCCTAATTAACGAATTTAATGCATCAACAATTTCTATGTTGATTTTTATATCGAAATCGAGATATAAGTTAATATTTATGGTAAAATTTCATTTAAAATTTTTAAACGCTCCTTAAAAGGCAAATAATTCACTTATTATTTTATATTTTTTTGAGAAAGGAACAAATGCTTATTTCAAAAACTGACTGAATGATCACTATACCTTACCACAAAAAGGGGTAGTAAAAGACGAGGTGTCCGGGTACCTGCTCCCGGATTTCGAGGGTACGGCCTATGTCTCCGCTTTGTTGGGTCCCGATAGGACTTCGCGTAGCTGCGACCGGCATAAAAGGGCAACGAAACGGATATTCGTTCGCCTGCGTAGGAAAATATGAGACGAAAATTTGCTGCTTTTGTCTTCCGTGTCATAAACCGTCCGAGCGAATATTTACATTGTTAGTAGCGAAAGGGTTAGTTAGATGGTTAGGGTGTTTAGGAGGGGCGAGGGGGTCAAGCCGATTCTCACCCTATCTCACGTGGGGGACCAGGAGGTCTTTGCAAGTGTCACGTAATTTTTTTCATAAAAAATGATAAAACATTGTTTTTTAATAAATCTAACGAATGAAGGTTAGATTAACGTGTTTACACTGAAAATACGCATACAATTCTGTCGCGATAATAACGCATGGTTATGAGCCATGGTTTTTAGGTATTGATTTTTCATTTTACCACTAAGATAATCCGTGAAGTATAGAAATAAGGTTCACTTGACTGCCCGTAGCTTCCGTACTCATTTATCAAAAATAAACGAATCCAAAATAAACTAGATAGTTAAATCTTGAGATCGGTGGAACAAAGCAACTTTGAATTCAGATTTGTACATATCCAATATAGATAAAGAATCTTGCTCAACTTGTAATATACTAACATCGTGCGGTCAATAACTTCAATTTTTTGAGTTATATATTTAACTTTTGCTGTCTGCCTATTTTTAAAAACAAAATGGTTAATACAATGTAATATTTCCCAAAATGTTTGTTTGCTATGTATTTCTTGGTACTGCTCATTCTACGAATTCTCTAGTGCTGCTATTAGAATAATTAAATTTATATATTTCTAAGTCGTTTTACATATTTATACAAATCTTTCACTGCTAAAATCAAGTGCATAAAAGAATTCCACATTAAAGTACAATAATTTAATATGTTTGCGAGAGATTTTAATATACTTACCCTATTCAATACCACTGTATCAAGCTCCCTAAAAAATAGCCTGTTGTTTAAAAGTCATAGAACAAATATGTGAATTTCTAGAGAATTTTTTAGGTGTCCTTCTTTTTAAATAAACAGCCTTTATTTTAGCCTCCATTTCCACGATGTTTAAAGACAGACGGGTATAATAGTTTGAGTCGTTCCACCTCAATTCCAAAAAAAGCTTGTCCCGTAGGGTCTCAGATTTTGATGAATTCATAGTTGATATTTTATAGCTGACGCTGTAGGTCATACTACTATGATATAGATTACCAGTCTACGAGTACATGCCCATAGAATGCTATTAAAAGTAATCGGAAAGCCGCACGGGAGAAAAAGTAAACGTTTAAATATTTTAAAAAATATCATTCAGGAGGTGATTTAAATTTAATTTTTGTAATTCTAAGGTACTGAATGAGCCTACATTCTAAATAATAAATGCTTGGGCCAATTCTGAGATGGGTTTTTTGAGAA
The DNA here is from genome assembly GCF_921293095.1 of Ischnura elegans. Classification (NCBI taxonomy): domain Eukaryota; kingdom Metazoa; phylum Arthropoda; class Insecta; order Odonata; family Coenagrionidae; genus Ischnura; species Ischnura elegans. Next base: position 113,568,970 of record NC_060247.1, read on the forward strand.
AAGTTAATTAACAATGTTTTAAACATTTAAATATAACAATAATAGGGAAGTGCACTTTATAAATATTTTACTCAGAGTGTCTTCCGAAAGGACTTAGCTGTAAAAAAAGCAATAAACAATGACTATACGACAATTTGATAGTTAAATTGTGGGATTGATATGATTTAAGGCATTAAAAAAATCGATAACGTATCAAAACCATATTTAAAAAAAGATCTCAGGGTATTTAGTTTGAGGTTGATGTAGATCCATACATATATCAAAATATGAGACTCTAAGGGACAAACGCTTGTTGAATTTAGGTGGAGTGACCCGTATTTAATAATCTAACCCCCGAATTTAATTTAATTTTTTGGTCTCTCCTTAGGTGCAAGCTATCCCCGGACGTGATGGGAAGAATGAAGGGTGGAGCAGGAAGAATGAAGAAAAGAAGACGATGGCCTCTCGGGATCCAATGCTAATTCCTTTTATGTTATTCGGAGGGATTTGACTCGAATTTTAATCCAATTTTTGATTTTTCAATTTCAGAATGAATATTGAAGAATTAGAACACCGTTCATCGACTTACGTTGAAGGCTGGGAAGAGTGCAGCTTTCCTCGGACGCTGGTCATTGCCGTATCAGCTTTTCATCAGGTTACCTTGAACATGAAATGGTAAATTAGGGCCGACCTGAACCACACACCTGGAGTTATGAGAGACTCCTGGTGGAAAGTGAATTCACATTATTATCAAAGCACGACCTCTAGGTAACAACAGTACACGAAAGGTAACGGCTCGAAGGAGCAAGTTCAAAAAAGTTTTGAAACACCGCTGAAACTAAGGTACCAGAAAGAGCACTTTAAAATTATTTACTACGAATGAGACCGGTCCTGGTAGACAAAGAATGCATTCTTAGGCAGGAAATAAATGTGGGTATTTTTGTGTGGGTAGTTTTTTAAGGTATTTGGGTGGGTTTTGTACTAACACCATTTATTGTAGGAGTGAAGAATGAAGAAACAAGACGTAGCTGAGGCCCCGAAGATTGAAGACATCGCTGGGGGCCTCGAAGAATGAAGAGTGAAGATAATGTATGTGTGTTTGGGGAATGAGTGGACATTGAAAATCCCTCGCCTGAACTGAGTGTTTTTTGAACTTAATTGTAACATGTCTGTAACCCTTTCCCTTCCAGCCATGAAGACTGAAGACGTCAAATTGAGCTCGAATAACGGCAAGAATCCGATTGCGTGTGTTTTTTAATCTATCGTGTGATTTCGTGTGATATGTTTCTGCGTGTGATTATTTATATTTTCGTGTGCTGCGAGTATTTTTCCGTTGCGTTGCGTTAGGGCTTGCATGTCAGTGTTACTTATTTATTTATTTGTTTGTGCATGCACTAATCTTACCTCTTCACAGATTCAAGCCATCGCTGGACTTCAAGGTAGGAAGAGTGAAGACTGCACGAAGAAGAGAAGATTGAAGACGCAATTATTCACAGAAGAAAGAAGAGGAGCATCGTAAGAAGACGTGTGCGGTATTTGCGGCTTAGTTTTGGGCCCTTCTGGCCAATGAATAAAAATTTGCGTAAGGCTAGGTGTTTTTTTCCGTGCGTTAGTTTTAGTTTTTTTGTGCCGTGGTTTTGCATTATGGATTCCATTGCGTCATGCAGGAATGTGGCTGTGGCTAGGTAGGAAATTTATTTCCTATCGATGCCATTGTCACGTTCTTGTGTGCTGCTTTGGAGTGGTGCAAATCCTCGGAAGGGTTATTTATTTGTGTATGCACTAACCCGCTCTCTCCCTAGGTCCGCAAGCCATCGCTGGATGTGAAAGGGAGAATGAAGATTCATCGGAAGAAGAGAAGACAGAAGAGGATGGTATCGCGGGACCAGAAGAAGACGACATCTTAGCTTTGGGCCCTTCTGGCTAGTGAACATAAATTTGCGTAAGGCTAGGCGTTTTTTTGCGCGCGTTAGTTGTAGTTTTTTTGTGCCGTGGTTTTGCATTATGGATTCCATCGCATCATGCGGGAATGTGGCTGTGGCTAGGTAGGAAATTTATGATTTCCTATCGATGCCATTGTCACGTTCTTGTGTGCTGCCTTGGAGTGGTGCAAATCCTCGGAAGGGTTATTTATTTGTGTATGCACTAATCCGCTCTCTCCCTAGGTCCGCAAGCCATCGCTGTATGTGAAAGGAAGAATGAAGATTCATCGGAAGAAGAGAAGACAGAAGAGGATGGCATCGCTGGACCAGAAGAAGACGCCATCTTTGCTTTGGGCCCTTCTGGCCAGTGAACATAAATTTGCGTAAGGCTAGGCGTTTTTTTGCGCGCGTTAGTTGTAGTTTTTTGTGCCGTGGTTTTGCATTACGGATTCCATCGCGTCATGCAGGAATGTGGCTTTGGCTAGGCAGGAAATGTGTGGTTTCCTATCGATGCCATTGTCACGTTCTTGTGTGCTGCTTTGGAGTGGTGCAAATCCACGGAAGGGTTATTTATTTGTGTATGCACTAACCCGCTCTCTCCTTAGGCGCGATTCATCGCTGGACATGATGATAAGGAGAAAGAAGACACTTGGAAGAAGATTGGATGGTGCACATTACCGAGCCGGCTTCTTGCGGCTCTACATGAGTTGCAGCAGACAAGGAGCGGTATGATCTCATAATATTCATTCAAATTTGGTTCATTTTTCCAATACAAATTTTTAAATTAAGGAGTTGCTTGAGAATGTTCAATTTTGCATTCCTTAACGGAACTCAATTGTGCTCATGCTTATACTAAACTTCTAATTTTCCCATAATGCAATCAAAATAAAGAAATAAACTTAATATCCTCCTCCATTTAGCCATTGACTACTTAGTTTGAAAATTGTACTTGGTACTTAGTAACTGGAAGTGATATTTCGTTGACCTATTATCTTCGAATTGAATTGAAAACTAATTAAATATATTGCAATGGACAAAATATTTTTTGTGCCAACATTTTTCTGGATGACTCATAATCACATATTAACGTATTTTCTTTACAAGTTATCAAGTCAAAATATTACCTCCCTTAACAATTTTCGCAAAATATTTTCGCATTATAAAGCAGTGCGAATAACTTTTATTCGTAATTAGTTTCTAATTATTTGTTTATTCATTACAAATTTTATTTAGATTTTTCATTCTGAATCAGAATTATTTAACTATTTTTATCCTGTGAAAGGTTACCCACTTCAAAATCAATCCTTTATTGTTCCTATTCAAACAAAAATATAGTTCCATTTAATTGGAATTAATTTTTTATTTTAATAAGTATTATTAGTTAAATGAATATTATTTTAATTTCCCCTGCAACACGGGAAATGTTATTTTTCACTCGAAGTTTTTTTAATCCAATTAAAAGGTGAGCCTATCCACTTTCTAACGTCTATGCGTCATAAGAAAATTTCTTGATCGATTCGGCTATGAAGCCGGTTTTCTAGGACATTGATTTGTCTCTTCATGAGTGTTCGTTTTTTTCCATTGCAGAGTTCGTTGGAACGTCTTGTGTGAGTTGACTACTCGAGGCCTCGATGAAAGCACGTGCAAAAAGATCGAAAGAATGCAGCTCCTTGACGCAGGCAGATGGTAAGATTTCATTCATTCATCTTCCAAGTTTTGAGTTCAGTTCAGAACCATTATTTAGTGATCACATAGGTACACTATAATTTTTATATCCAGGAGCCTCGATGATAAAAGTAATGATTGTGTGATAAAATAAATAAATATTTTCACTTTTGCAACGCGAAAATATTTAATTAAACCGCACCAAAAATTAAGATCTCACGCTTTTTTTGCAACACTCACAATAGTTAAATCCCGCGCTGAATATCAAGGCATTCATTGGTTGATGACGACGATGGCGTTTGCTTTCATATATTTCGGTTTGTTACTTCATTTCCATTAAATTTAATAATTCGAATGAATGACAGTTATGGGGATTTTCGTGAATCTATCATAAGTATTTACTTTTCTCTTTAATTTTCTCATTGTAATGTGGAGGTCGAGGTTTCCATATTAGCCTTGCTTTTGATAACCCAGCAACTGTCATGCGTGCTCAAGTACTTACTTCCTTGGAGACCCTACCTGAGGGAAACATGAGATTCCGGTAATACTTTCTACCTTTCTGAATTTTTCCGTGAATTTAATGAGTATAAGTGACATACTTCAAAAAAAGTCGCAACAATAATGTCACAATGATTGGTACTCTTTTGTGTTTAATTTTGGGTACTTAATTTCTGGTGACGCGTTTTTCCTTGCCATTAAATATTTATTAATCCAATGGTGTCGGAAAAATCAGTATATATTTTTTTTCTGAAGTGATACTTTGACCTCTGGCTCTTTGCATGATCTTGAGAATTGCCTTATATTATTTCTTTCGTATCAGAAGACTTAATTATAAAATTATATCCTACAAGAAATTATTAAAATACATCCTCCTGGATAGGTGTGGTGTCCTTAATATGGATGCCATATTTGTAACTTCTGGTTCGTCTTTTTAAATAATTTCAACGTATTGATTTTTATAATTTCATTGTTGTTTTCCAATTCACATAATAGTACATATATTAAATACAGAATGGTATATATTTGCTATCTATGTTTAGTAATGCCCATGAAGTCCAAGTAAGTCGTAAAAAAAGGTATACATATATATATATAACAGACTCAGCTCACCGTAATGATTTCCGGGAAAATTTTTAATACTGCCCGATCATATCTTTAAAATGTTTAAAGAATAATGAAAACACATTGAAATATCGCCGATGAGATAAGCGTCAAATAATTTGGAATTACCTGCTCTTGCATTTTTTTAATTTTAAAAATTTCTTGACCATTACAAAGTTAATATTATCTCAACGTCTTCCTCGAAATGATATTTCTGAGCTGAAAGTTAACTTTTTAGGTCTCCCCTTCATTGGATTTTGAGAATTTTTTGTTATATTACCACAGGTCATGCTTGTGGACAACGACAGCGATTGCTTTTGGAGACAACTGTGGAGGTCCATGAAATGGACAACTGAAGGTTACTGCGCCGACAACTAGAGACTTGAGGATTTATCGTGAGGAAAGGAAGAATGAAGATAGGAAGAAAGAAGACACCACGCCTGAAGATAGTTGTTTTTTTTTTGCATTTTTTGTTGCAATTATTGTACAGGGTGTTTGTATATTTTTTATTTATGCATGTATTATTTCCAGCTATAGTTAGGATTTGCGGCAGGAGAGTAGGGATTTTATATTGCGTCCTACCGTCGAGTAGAAATAACTCAGATTAGGCAGGTCTTCGTATATCGTGGCCACGATTCCGTATTTAGGCGTTTAATTAATTCAGGCGTATAAAGAAGTATTTAGGTAGGCAGGGCTGTATGAATGGATGAATGTGATTTTATGAATGAGTGAATGGAATGTGATTTTATGAATGAGAGGGTGTAATGTGATTTGATGAATGAGTGAATGGAATGTGGTTTATGAATGAATGAATGATATTAGTAGTAGTAGTGCTTGATTTTTATGAATTGCTAACTCTTTTTTGTGTAGTTTTTTATTCTTATTAATTTTGGTCGTAGTGTAGTGCATGCCCCCCTCAAATCCAAACTGTTCCCTCATCGTGGGGAGGGGGTGTAACAGGGATAAGTCATTAATTTACGCCAAATGCTCACAATATTGCACCCTTATTGGGAATGTGATGGAATATTTTTTCTTTCAAAGTTTATGGTTTTTCCGCATGAGTTGCAAATTGTAAATGTTATTTGATAACATGCGAATATGACTTATCCCTGGCTAAAACAGTTGGTGCATTTGTGATTTGTATTTGAATATGTGAAATCATTGAATATAATATATTATATGTTGCTGTGTTCTTTATTCCAGTGCTAAGTACTATTTGCATTACTGTTTTTGTGGTTTTTCGATAATATTGTACAGAGCCTTCTTTTATTTTTGTAACTATTGCTTGTATTTTTGCCAGCTATAGTTTAGACTTAGGGCAGGAGAGTAGGGATTTAATATTGCATCTGACAGTTGTTAAGAAATGACTCAGAATAGGCAGGTCTTCGTATTTGCGACCATGAAAATATATGACCAGAATAAATTGTACCCATTGCTAAGGTCTATTTGTATTATTGTTGTTGATATTTTTTCTCGATTTTTAATGATATTATTTTAATAGCAGTTGAAATTATTAATTTAATAATTTTAAATGCTATTAAATGGTGTGCATGTAATTTCTCCCTACTACTTTGTACTGGTAAAGACAATAAAACTATTTTCTATGTACCTTTGACTATGTTACAAAGAAGATGTTGTTAAAATAAAATATTTTAGTATCTTTGTGATTGGTGACATAAAATAAAACATTTTACATGTAATTTTTGTGAAAATTAAAGTGCTGGTACAAATCCAGTAAAATGGAATATCGTTAAGGTATTGACAAAATTTTACATTCGTCAGTTGACAATTAACCTAAATAAAGTGAACATTTTCAGAAAGCATCCATCAAGGTGCAATTACATTGGGCATATATTGGGTATATAACTATATTTTAATTCATTCAATTGTATGCAAATAGGCGATTTGTAAGCATTGTTAATCCATTTTTGGAATGATAATAGGACATTGTTACACAAAAAATATTAAGAACATGTATTTTTTCGGCTACAGTTTAGATTTGGATCAGGAGAATAAGGGTTATATATGAATTATATAATGCTGTCGATTATAAATAACTCAGACTAGGTAGGCCTTTGGTCATCGTGACAATGAGTCCATATTATGGCGTGAGATTAATTCAGGCGTGCATGTTGAGGTATTTAGTTAGGTAGGGCTTTAACAATGGATGAATGTAATTTTGTGAATAAGTGTAATGCTTGATCAGTATGAATTGATTTTAATAATGTATGTTTTAATTTTTTATAACCATAGGGGTGTTTTGGGGGCATAAACATCCCCAATATTTCTCCCCTGGAGGTGACTACCTGCAACGCATCTACTGAGAAGACCACAAGCCCTCCAGCACTCCAATTTTCAAATTATGTTGTTACATTTCATTATGTAATCCAGTAATCAATTAATTGTTATAATGCTGAAAGATTATTTCATCGCGAAGTAGCTGAAAAGTTTGTAACGAGTGTATCGTTGTCTGATACCTCCAAAGCGACGACAAAAGAGTATCAGTGCAGGCAAGCCACATAACACCCAAACTCTTCATACCTTTCCGGCAATGTGGCTGGCTGAGAACTCAGCAGCGATATGCTAGATCAGTTCAATCATGAAAATTAGAGCCTAATTTGCATAGCTAATTTGCATTGTGTTTTTTGAAATATATAACAGTGTTAGACAGTAAGATGGAGGGGAAGGGGCTTTGGGATATCGGCCTCAGATATTTATACATATAAGATGGAAATATTCCAGGTTGGGCACACAGTACAACACAATTTAATAAAAATCTTTCCTAAATCTGAAGAATAATAATAATAATAATATCGTTTATTTTCGTAGGCACTGGGGCCCATGAGAAAATATAAGTACAGCTTTCTACATTTCACATTGAGATAGATAAATAAAAGAAAAAAGTAAATAAATATATATACATATACAGACAAAGACAAGAAGGTGGTAGGTGCCCCTGAAAATTTATTTATTTTCATCTTTAAGTGTGTATTTTACTGTGTGCGCCCAACCTGGGACATTTTTGTGTTATACACCTCATAGAAGAATTTCCTGAAGTATTTATACATATAATGGTAAGCAGGGGAGGATCTAGGAATTTCTTTCTGGGCGCGACCGTTCCAGGATTTTGTTCTAGGGGGGACAAGGATACTACGTAATACAAAGCGAACGCATTGATAATGGGACCGTAATAAAAATATTGCATTTTTTTAAGGGTCTGGGGGTACACGAGCCCCCGTGCCCCCCTCTAGATCCACCATTGATGGTAAGTTATTAGTTATATTTATATATTGTCACTTCTTGGTAGGGTAAGGTAGCTACCCCAAAAAACCGGATGCAGTAAGATCCGGTATTATATGTATAATATATTTTAGTGCAGCAAGAGCAATCTCACATGGTCACTACGTGCAATACATCGACGGCGAGAGGGGCGAGACAATTCCCGCAGCCGCTCCCATGCGAACTCGCGTCCCCCATCCAGCGACGGGCTATGCTGCTATCACGCGAGGTTTGCGGAGAAGGCTCATCGCTGTGAGTCTCCATGTAACTTCGCGGAAAACATGTAGGGCAGTTGGTATACGCGGCAAGCGCCCTGCAGTCAGCCGCCTTTTCATCACTGACGCCACCTCTGAACTGCAGCATCTCATCGACACTGGATGGGACTTGTAGAATCCTGGAGGGAAAACTCCGCTGTCGCTTATATCCTTCATAAGTCAACTCTCTGTTCCTATGACCATGCCTACGTCCTGAAATTTACACCCGATTTTAGCACTCTTGTTTATAACGATATGAAAATTAATTGTGACAAAGCTAATATCATATTTTTTAGATTACCTTTCGGTCCGTTCTTTTCTTCGCTGTTTATAAGATGAGTGTATCACTATGAAAGTGCTAATCAATTCAGATATAGTAGCTTTCCCTGGAGTAAGCGTTTTGAATATTTGTTATTTCCATGCATTACTGCTCCTAAATTTAATTCAGGTGATGTGAGGATTTAAGCATGTGTGGATCACCTCGGAGTCTAAATTTAGAAAATTTTACTCCTTAAAAAAATTCAGTATTGAATTTTTCTTAGCCCCCATCATTATTATGTTGATAAAATAAATAACATTCATTTCTTATATTATGTTTAAAAAATGAAAAAAAAAGATTGATATCTTCAGACTTAATCCCTCGCAGGATTCTCATGAAGTTACAGCGCACCGTATGGACCCACTCGGCTACGATTATAAATGCTTACGGAGCTACGTATTAGTAAGAGGTAAACGGTGAGTCCAAATATGAATCCAAAGATAGGAAATGATATCTGTGGAAAGCAAAAAGATAATTTTCTTCATTAAAAATTTTACAACGACAGAAGAGTTCAATTAAGTTAATATGCGTTAAAGTGGATTTAAAAAATTGTTACTGCCATAACATGTAACAAAAAAATTATTGCCGAGAGGTTCGAAGCACTTACTTTGGATTACTACCGTAGTAAGTTTTCTCCTTAACCACTAGTCCATCTCACTCGTTGACACCGAAGGGGATTCATTACAAGCTTTGTCAGGAAAGGGAATGAACCAGTCTTCTGGTGTCACTAAATCAAACTGAATTTTAACACTCAGTGGCATTATTTGCTGTGATATTGCGGCGGATATTTCATGTGTATGTTTTGCTCGCTATCGCTGATCGAAAAGCTTCAGCGTTAATTGTAAGACAACATACTTCGACGGATCGGCCAACTTAAAGAAGTAAAGTGTCGCTCTGGACTTAGATTTATTATCTAGCATGAGCTGCACAATTTATGTGATATTAAACGCTGCACATATCCCGCATGCATTTCCCTTTAATGATGTTGTTATAAAAATATTGCGGGAGGTGGGAATGTTTTTCAAATTTCCCTCCCACTGGTGCAATAGAAAATACCGAAACTCGATTTCAAAACTGCGGCTAAAGTGGCGCCGCTCCATTTGTTGCAATACTTTTGAATCCGACTGTACATTAGTGCACAATGATTCTTCAGATGCCTCCTTGTTTCTTGAAAGCTCGTAGAAAATGGTCTCACACAGTAATGGCAGTTGTGATCTCATCGTTTCCCAGCAAATGATGTCTTGTATTTCAACTCAGACTGTCCACTGGGTGACATTTCAAAAACCGAGTTGGTTTTTGTCTCCAAGATGAGTAAATGGGATTGAAATCTCAGAGTTGAACTTCCCTTCCACTCACCCTGAAGATGAATACCAATTTGGTTTTTGAACCGTCGGCATCAATAGACCCAGTAGCCAGCCCAAGCTCAACTGAATTGCAGATATGTATGAAGCTGATGCTAATCCCTCATCCAACAATGTTCTGGTGTGTTCAAATAAGATTCTTCTCTCACACTCTAATTATATGAGCATAAAAGAAAGTAGTTTCTAATCGTTTAAGAGGCACATGATGTTTTACATTTTTGTTGGACTGTGATGAGGAAAACATTTATGAAAATTAGTTGCCATGGCATTCATGGATTCTGGTCTTACTTGGTGGAGAGGTAAGAAAGCTTGATGGCTATGATTATGGCTTATTATTAGTTTATGGCTTTTTTGGCGAAACCATGCAATGATATAAATAATAATAACTTTGTAATACCTACAAGTTACTTGGAGTATTACTCCCACTATTATTATTACAAATAGTCACTATCACTCCCATCTTTGTATTTAAATTGACTAAAAGAATATCTTTATGTTGATTATGCCACAAGGGCGGTGAAATGTATTGTGCATTTGACAACATTTTTCTGGATAGCAAAATATTATTACATAAATAAAATCCCATTGAATTAATTCAAATTTTGCCTGCAAGAAAAAAAATGCATTGGGAAAATTTCAATGCTGTATGTATATGTTTTGCCCTTCAAATAAAGTACATAGATTATATTTGTTGATCAGAATTTGGAATAAATATATAAATATTTGCAAATAAATATTTGTGCCTCACATTTTTCAGGAAAGTTGAAAAAAAATATTTGTGATACAACACCAATCCTGGATGCAATTTTACAAGTTTCAAACGGAATTATTTTCATTCACTTCAATAGAATTCATAATTCTTTCTCCAAATAAAAATCCGTTCACAAATCATTTATCTTGTGTACAGGGAAAAAATTAATTGGGTTAATATTCCTATCTACAAATGTTTGACCTTTATTATGAAGTGATTTTCTATGGTATGATTAGATTAGCAGTCTGGGTGATTGGGATCTCTCTTCTGGGGCTCTCGATGTGGGGTCCTCTCTGGAAAAGTTTAGGAAATTATCATTAAAGTATTCTACCAATTACGGTAGGTTTCCATGGAGTGCTTCAGAAGAGTTATGGGAGCCTCACCGTTCATGATAGTCGAGAGTGCTGTGGGGGCCCCCTAAGCTTGCGGCCCTTGGTGATTGCCGACTAGCCGACCTGGCCAGACTGCTCCTGCCAGGGTCTGATGGGCAAATGATATTCTCATATTTGGCTTTAAAAACTACATGCAACAATTACTCCAAGAAATACACTCTTAATTTTAATATAAAAGATATTAATATGTAAATATTAATACCTTTTATATCAAAATATAAAATTTATTGATATTTGGGTATTACATTCTCCCCCTAAATTCTCCCCCTAAATCTGCCTATGCCTGTGATTAAAAACCCATTGTATAGTTTCACAGTTTGATGAGCTGAAAAGAAATTCCTTGGCTTTAACATTCAAATTATAGCCATGCCACAGGGATAACATTTTTCAGGTTACCTAAGTACAAATATGTGTGACAAAATACTGATTCCGATTGTGATTTTCCAATTTGATATAAAATGAAATAATTTTATATCTAATAATTTGCAAGTATTTGCAATTTTTTGATAAATTCCATTTTCCTGCTCGGCAGGAAAAGAAATCCTTGCAAAAAATTTCCAATGATGGATATTTGTTTTAAAAATTCAAATGAATTTACTTTTCTATGGTCTGGTGAGTATTTGAAATTAGTTACTGCAAATAACTACATAGCTGCATCTCATGATCAAGATCACAGTTTAGCCAAATAAAAATATATACGTGAAATACACTACGGGTGCGAGATGAGATATTTTCAAGTTTCTTATGAAATAATTTTGTATTGCATCAGCAGGAATTGGAATTATCCTCTGTGAATATAAATCTGTTGAATAAATTCACTTTTTAATTAGTCTGGATAAAAATCCATGCCACAAAATTCATAAACTAGATAAGTTTTACTTTTCAAACGAATTAATTTTCTAAGGTTTAATGTTAATTTGGAACCCTTTACTGGAAATACTTACATGTGCCTTCCGATCACATTTTTCAGGTTAGCCAAATTAAAATATTTGAGACACAACACGGAGGCGGGATCTAATTTTTTTTGTTCCTTGCAAAAGTTTTGCATGAAATAATTTTCTATTTCTTCATTCGAATTCAGAGTATTTGTCTGTTAGTAAATACTTGATGAGTAAATTGACTTTTTTCTGTTGCACAACACAAAATGATTTGTGTGATAATTCCTATACTGGATATATTTTATCTTTCTAAAGAATTCATTTTCTAAGGTTTCATGTGAATCTGAAATTCCAAGCTAAAAATAAGTAATGCACCTTATGATCAAAACTTTCAAGTCTGATTAGAAATATGTAAGATACAATATTGGTTTGGGATGTGATTTTCTAGTTTCATTATAGGATATTGTAATGACAAGAAATCATAATAATTTAAAAAACTAAAAAATAGTGATCATAATGCATAGCAACTTTGGTGTGTTGATTTTTATATTCTGAACAAACCATAATAATTATTTTCTATTGCTGAATAAAATTCTAGATTATTACCTATGAATAAAAATTGCTTGATAAATCTGCCCAAAAATTCATGCAGAAAAAAGTTATTGGAGCTAAATTCTTGTCTGGAATTGTTTTGAATTTAAAATGGAATGATTTAGTATGTTTTCTCATTCTTGATATTCTACTATTCTAACAACTTAAATAAATAACAAATAACTTCAGATCTCTTTTTTCAGGATAACTGAATAAAAATATCTGAGACATAGAACTGAAGCAGGATGCTATTTTCCATATGGAAAATATTTTAATTGCTCCAATAGAATTAGGAATTGCTCTCTTTGAATGAAAATTCATTGGAAAAATGCGCATTTCTCTGTCTTGCAACACTTATTCATGGTAACTAACTTCATGCACTTGATATTATTTACCTTAAAATTCATATAATAAAAAAATATCTTTTATGAATCAGTAAAAAAATTATATTTTCTTTGTTCATAACTGGCTACATTTCATGATTAGGTGCATATTGTTAGCTGAATAATAACATATAGCAACCATAATTGGTGAGTAATGCAATTATTTGCAAGTTTCAAATGAAATTTCTGCTTCTGCAAAAAAATTTGGATTTTTTTTCTGCGGTTAAAAAAACCACTAGATAAATTCACATTTTTCTGAGGTGTATAATTTAATTTTGATAATGATTGAAAAGTGTTGGCATTCAAATAAAGTATTTTTCTATGGTTTGATTATAGCATAGAATACTAAACAGCAAATAGCAAGCTGCACCTTACGATCAAAATTTTCACGTTATATGAATTTGGAATCTTTGCCAGTGAATGTAAACTCGTTTGATGAATTCAGTTCCTTCTGGTGAGCAAAAAAAGTAATTGAAAACTTATCCTTTTTCTCCTAGGAAATAATATCATCGTGAGAAAATTCCTATATTTGAAATATTTTGTCTTTATAAAGAAGTTTTTTTCACATGTTTAATTTCAACCTTACATATCTCTCGGTGGCTCTTACAATCACTTCTTTCAGGTTTGGTAAATAACTTGTATGAGAAAACCATGCCAATGTGGTTTACTATTTTCCATGCGTCAAAGTAATAGTTCTTTGTTGCCTGGATGGTATGATATGGTAAGGTCATTTGTGCAGTGCTGTAGTTGGGAACAAAATTTAGGTGGTACTCTCAAAAATTTGCCAACAGCTGAACATGTATTATACATCCGGGCACGATTGAAATGTAAAACTCCAACTCTTGCATTAGGTCCAAGTTGTGCCACCAGATAACTCTGAACAAGTAAATAATCATTTCCGATTTTTCTTTCTGAAATCCATTGGACTATTTACAGTAGGGCTATTTTTTTTTACAGATTTAAAGAGGTAGTTTAACAGGTATGCTAATAACGAGTTTGGATTTTAGGAGGTACGACATACCGGCCTGTACCGGCCCCACTACTGCACTGCATTTGTGCCATGAGGAAAGGCTGTGGAAGGAAGGGAGGAGAGAAACCCATCAAGAGTATCAGCCTGCTCTGAGTGAAAGGCATCAACAGGAGGCGTCAACGACTGAATGTCCCATCCAAAGGATGGAGTGCTGAACTTGAAGTGCCCCCCATACTTCTCTCAAGCAAGAATCGGATCTTTGAAAAATCTCTACCATCGTCGAGATTTGAACCTGAAATCACAAGATGAGAAGCCAACAGTCTAGTCCTCACACCAATCCAACCACAATTTGTTAGATTATTGGCAGGGGCAGATCCAGGATTTTCTTCTGGGGGAAGCGAGGGGACAAGTGTCTGGACAGGTCCTCTCATACTTGAGATTAAAAACAAGATACAACAATTAGTGTAGAAAAAAATTTCTTTTTATTTTGAAATGACGTACGCTATTATTATTAAATTGAATGATTGAGGCTCCATAATACGCAAAGCAAAACGAACTTATTGATAAATCTATTACAATCTTGCCTATTTTTTAAGCCTTTTGGGGGTGGCACATGCCTTAGTTCCCCTCCCCTAAATCTGCCTATGATTTATGATTATTGGTTTGTCGATTGTCATTAAACTGGAGGGAATATGTGAATATTTCCTGATAGGGAGTTCTGTAATGGAGGAGCGCTTAAAACTTCATTCCATTCCTGTATCCATTTCATTCCATTTAAATGCATAGGTACAGGTATAAAGGTCGGCGCCAGGCTATGTTGCAAGCAAACAATACTCTTCCAATGTACGATTTTTATTATGTACAAAAATCAGTTTACACTTGAGGTGGCACAGTTCTGTCTAGCACAGCGTTCTACTAGCACCTTCTCTTATATTTCTGCCTCTCGCGGTGGCTTCTCCGCTGGTCTTATATACGCTGGATATACTGCTTTTGGTTCGATGCGGCAGCCTCGCCGCGTTGACCGGGCTCGCCTGGTTGCCCGCGCTGATCAGCGTCGGTGCGTTGTACTTCCTGTTTGACTCGCCACACAGGAAGTGTGGGGTCAAAATTGTGGATATTAAAAAAAAATACATGTATGCTGTAGATTTATAAAAATAATTCACAAGTAGCGACCCATAATTTTCTAAATTTGCTAAATGCTAACTTGTCTAAGTTTATAATTTTAATGTTAAATTTAAAATTTTTAATTATTCCTGAGGTTAAAGCTATATAAAAAAATGCCAAATATGACAATTAGAGCCAACTGAAGGAAAAGATTCTATTTTCAAATGTCTATATTAACAATTACAAGACTAGTAATTTGAAATTTTCTTTGCCTTGAAGTTATATCGTACTATTTTCAACAATTCAAGAAAATTTTCAGCGAGAAAAACGTTATTAGTTGACGAGGAAACGGAATGTAAATTTCTCAGTTGTTAAAATATCACAAAATTGTGTCAACTTTGGAAAATTCTTTTACAGCCATGAAAAGTGCCTTAAAGAACAAAAATAAGCGTAATATTTAGTGCTGACGCGCGTTGGTGGCGGTACACTTAATTTAAAACCCTTTTTTATTTGACAGAAAACTCTAAACCACTACGTGCGACAGAAAAGACGAAATGAGAGAGATAATTTTACGAGAGGATATACGTACGAATACGTTTTTCTCTCGATCAAAAGAGGACTTCATTTAAACGAAAGGAAAGTCTTACGGAGGAGCGCTTAAGACTTAATAGCATTTCATTCCGTTTAAGTGCATCACGGGAAGTGCGGCGTCAGTGCATATTTAAAATGCACTTAAATCCCTCGCAATGCACACCGAAAAATTTTTAGCGCCCCTCTACAGATACACGACTGATGTCGTAACAACTCCTACCGTGCCATTTATTAAACTGTGGGTTAGCATGTGGATATGTAGATTTAGTTGAAACAGAGCTTTTTAGTGGATTGGTTGGGGGTCAGGATACAGAAAAAACTCAAGGAGGGGTTAATATTATAGTATTCTACCGATTAAGGTAGGTTTCCATGGAGTGCTAAAGAAGTGATCTGGGAGCCTCCCTTTCCTTCAAGCACTGCCCTATTCAATTCACTGTAAGGCCTACTCCCTTTCAATCTATCTAATAATTCTATTCTCTTCCTTACCCTCCCCCGTTTACCTAATGTTCTACCCTCTAACACCGTTTTCAACATCCCCTCCCCGCTAAGCACTCGCTCCATCCAAACCCTCTATCTCCTCCGTATCTCATCTAAAAGTTGCCTTTCCTCACCCACCATGTCCAGCACTTCGTCTTTTCTCCTCCTCTCCGTCCATTTCACCTTTTCCATTCTTCTCCATACCCACATCTCGAACGCCTCCAATCTTCTCTCTTCTTCTTTCCTCAGTGTCCACGTCTCCGCACCGTAGAGAGCTACACTCCAGATCAAACTCTTCACTAACGTTTTCTTTAAACTCTTACTTAACGATCCTCTCAGAAGTTCCTTCCTGTTCACGAACGCCTCCTTTGCTAGTGCAATTCGCTTCCTGATGTCCTTGCTACTGTGCCCGTTTTCCTCTAATGTGCTGCCTAAATAGTTGAATTGCTCTACCTGCTCAAGCTTTCCCCCCCTACTTTTATCTTGAGTCTCATGAAACCCATAGCACAACAATAAACCGTCAGTGCTCTTTATCGTAACAACGGAGTGTAAAGGGCTATTGTTTCGCTGCGTGTTGCATAAACTTAGGAGTTTTCCTAGTTATTTTCGTCGCTGATATTTCGAAAAGAATTGAGCCTTGGCAGCTGAAACAAAAACTCCACGTAATGGGTATCCATTTCCTAAAACTTAGCAAAATTTGAACGAAATCTGTTGGTGACACTTTTTATTGGAGACTGGAAGCTTGTAAGCCCGTAAGCTTGTAAACTAGAAACCTACTTGAACTAGAACTGAACTTGCTTGTAAGCCCGTAGGCTTGTAAACTAGAAACCTACCTGAACTAGAACTAAACTTGTTGGATTATACAACATTTAATGGTGAGCAGAATAAAATCTATGATGCAAAATTTCGATATTGGATATGTTTCACAGTTTAAAAGAAATAAATATGCATGGTTTAATAAGATAATGGAAATCTTCTCTGAAAATAAATAGCTAAACCTCACGATTACATTTATGAAGTGATAAAAATAAAAACAGGTATGAGACACAATGCAGGTTCGGTATGCGATTTTCCAAATAAAAAATCAAGCAATTTTCTAATACTTCAATGGAAATCAGAATAATTGCCAGGGAATACAATTCCGATGGATAAATGCATTTTTTCTGGCGTGGAGAACAAAATTTAAACTGAAAATGTCGCTGAAATGTGCACTTTCCTGGTGTGGGCGAGATTCTTTAGGGCCAAATTCCGAATGGGAAATGTTTCATATTTCTCCTTGAGTACTATAAAATAAATAAATATAAGTAATATATATAAATAAAGTAAATACTCTATCATTAGATCGGAATAGAAAGTTTTTTTTTACCGAAAATTACTGAATTTGTCTTACAATCACAGTTTTTAGGTTATGGTTAGGTTATAAATATGTGGGGAATGAAACAGGTGCGGTATACGATTTTGTTAATTTCAAACGGAATAACCTTCCACTAAATAAAAGCCATCTAGAAATCTTGTCGTCGAGTAGAGACGCGTTGGATAATGTACCATTTTATGATGACAAGAAAAAAATCGACTTTTCCTTACAATTACATTTATAAGGTTATAAAAATATAAGAAAGTCAATACGGGGGCGTTATGTGATTTCCGGAGTCAAAATAATTAAATATTTCCAAATGCTTCAATGAAATTCAGAATTATTGTCAGCGAATGATAACTCGTCGAATGAATGCATTTTTATTGTGTACAAAACAAAAATTCAAACTAGAAATGTTATGGAATAGCGAAATTTTCGGGTGTGCACTGTGCAGAAAAAATATTGCGGGACAAAAAATTAAAACGGAAAAATTTTACAATATCAATGCTTTGACCAAAATTTAAAATTCTGCACTGAAAACCACTTGCTGTGTCTAAGGATCGCAGTTTTTAGGGTTAGTGAGATAGAAATATGTGTGACGCGATACCATTGCGGTATGAGATTATTTATATTTCAACTTGATTTCAACTTGAATACTTTTCAAATTGATTTTGGAATTCAGAATTTTAAAGCGAATAAAATGAAGTTGGATAAATACAAATTTTTCTATTGCGTAGAGTGTACATCATTGGATCATAAATCATTCTGGATATGCTTCTCCATTAGTAATTTCTCCTCAAACTATGGTTTGATCACAATTTGTAATTCTTCTATGGAAATATCTAGCTGCTCTTTAAGATTACAGATTTCAGGTCAGCGGAATTGAAATAGATGGGACACAATACCGAAGAGAAAACGATTTTGAGAGTTCAAAATTAAGTAATATCCTAAATCTTCAATGGAATTCGAATTTTAATTCAGAATTGTTGCCAGCGAATAAAACCCGTTGGTTATATGCGTTTTTTTGAGTGGAAAAAAATCATTTGGATCAAAATTCTTAATTGGAAACATTTCAATTACTATAATACGAAGAGATGCTCCATTGTATGATCAGAATTTTAAATTCTACGCTGAAAATAACACGCTCAGCCTTACTATCTCTCTTTTTAGATTAGTTGAAAAGAAATTTGTGGGCAACAAAACTGGTTGGGTATGCGATCTTTCAAGTTTAAATAAAAAAATATTTTCCCAATGCTTAAATGAAATTCAGAATTATTTATAGCGAACAAAAATCAGTTGGATGAATCCAACACATTTTTATGGTGTGCATAAAAAAAGTCCCTTGGAATAAAATTTGGAATGGGAAATTTTTCGCGTTTATTATGAAGTGATACATAATGGTTTCACAAGAATTTGACATTCTCTAAAGATTATAGCAATTTTTTAGGTTAGTTTAATATGTGGGACACAATACCAGTGTGGCAATTTACCAATTTAGAAATCACATAATTTTCAAATGCTTCAATGGTTTTCATACATGATACGACTGTATAAAAAACCATGAAATACGTGCACATTATTCTTGTGAGGAAAACGAAATTCATATGAATAAAATCCGTAACAGGAGATATTTCAAAAATATTATGAAGTGAATAATATATGGTATGATAGAATATGAATTTATAAGCTGAAAATAACTAACTGTGCCTTACGATTTCATGCGAAAGTTAGTTGGACAGAAATATGTGGGAGGAAAAAATGTGGAATGCAAAGATTTGTGATTTTCCAAGTTTAAAATTAAATAATTTTCAATGCATCTATGGAATTGAGAATTAATTCCAGCGAATTTAAATCCGTATTATAAATGTATTCATTTTTATGGAGTGAAAACCAAAGTCATTTCGACGAAATGTCAAACGGAAATTGTTTTACCGTTACTGCGAAGATTTACCCTCAGGTTGATCAGATTTTGATATTCCATACTGATTATTACTAAATGCATTTAACAACCATATTTTTTAGCTTATTTAAATAAAAAAGGTGAGCCACAATACCGGTGTGGTATGCTCTTCCCCAAGTTGAAAATTAAATGAATAATAATGGTTCCATGGATATCAGAATTTTTCCCTGTGATTAGTAATTCATTAGAAAAATGCATATTTTACTGTTCCAAAAATATTTCCTATGCACAAGATTCCATAATGGAGATTTTTTGCCCTTTATTTTGAAGTGATAACCCTTTTTGATCATTAGGTTTTATCAATATTTAAAATTATCCAAATACAACTACCTGCCTCAAACGATAACATATTTTAGTTTAGTAAAATTTGTGGGGCACAAAAACCATGCAATTTTCCAAGGTTAAACAATAATTCATGGGGTATGCAATTTTCCAAATTTTTCAAACACCAGTTTCTTCTGTTCCCTCCCGTACGAGTTAATTTTAATGTCTAAATGTACGAACGCGTGAATGGAGATGAAAATGCACCGCCTAACCACCCAACTTGTGTGAATGCATGAACAGAAAAAATAACCTGTTCTAATTTGGTTCATGTATTCGCACATGTTCCGTTCCGGTCCACAAAAATCATTCCTGCAAACAGATATTTACTCGTAGGTGCTAAAGTATCGTGTATCAGTGGCGGATACAGATGGGGGGCGCGGGGGGCGCGCGCCCCTCCCTTGCGGGTCCGGCCGTATTGGCAAACATGGCAGAACCACGATTGTGACTTTTTTTATATCATAAGATGGCATTGTCTTATATATGTGTATAATTACATTAATTAAAATTTTATTTTACTCTGCCTGTGACTTGATTATTTTTATTGCGATATCGCGATAAAAAGTAAAGGCAACTCAATATATCATTTGCGCCCCCCCCCTTGAGTGTTTTCTGTATCCGCCCCTGTCGTGTATACAAGCCTTAAAATTAAATTATCTCCTTATGATGTAATTGAATTAATAATTTATTGTCCTCCTTTCAAATGGATTGAATTTACTATGGTTGGAAAGGAATTGGGATAATTTATCTATTTATTAATAATAACCCGCCGGATGAATTCATATTTTTATGGCGTGCGTAATAGGCATCATTGAGAAAAAAATGCTAACTTTGAATAATTTTTGCTTTCTATGGTATCGATAAGAATTTGTAATATTAATTTTGGTACATAAAATTCTAAATTCGTGTAATACATCGGACCAGAATATAAATCAGTGAGACACATTTTCAAACCGGTAAAATTTCTCCCTACCAAATGAATGGTTTTGTGTAGTTTGAAGATAATTTGGTATTATTCTCTAATACAAACCGAAATTTAAATTCACATTTTTTTAAGTAAGAAAAAATATCATTGATATGAAATACCAATGAGAGAAATTCGACTCTCCAAGTTTCAAATAAAATAATCTTCTAATACTTAAATGGAATTTAGAATCTATTTTCCTCATTTAAAATTAATTAATTTTTATAATTTGAAGAGTATTTGTAATTTTTTGTATCGATTATTAGCTTGTTGGATAAATAACATTTCGAAAAGAGTAGGATAGAATGACTAAACGGTAACATAGCAAAATACGTTTTACCTTTAAAATAATTTAATTTCCTTTTGTCTGAAGATAATCTGAGAAAATTTCTGTTTTAGTTTTAGATGAATATAATTCACAATCATTTTAAATTCATTTTTAGAGGGTAGAGAAAAAATCAGTGGCACAATTCCGTTGCTGCACATTTATAACATTTCATATGAAATATTTTTAAGATTCAATGAAAATTTCGAATTTACCTCTTTGAACTACTATACGCATGTTACATTCTAATTACTGAGGTGAGCAGAAGACAAACGATTCCATATATTTTCCGTATACTTTCCCTTATTTCTGAAGAAAATTTTTTATGATTACGAATAAATTCTTATCCGAAGGTAAAGTTCTTATCATTCAGAGTATTGAAAGATAAATCAGTGAGATGTATAACCAACCGATGCGGGACATATTTTCACCTTTCTGATAATTTCATTTATATAGTGTGTATTAAAGCATTGATTATTCTCTTCTTATCAATAGCGCCAACTTATAATTCTATATGTAGCAGAATAAATATTAATGGGACGCTATGGCGATGTAAGGTATTGTTTAATCTTTCTATGAATTTATTTTTCTTTATTTTGAAGACAATTGAAAATATTTCGGTAAATTAATAGCCACTCGCTAAATTCATATTTTTCAGGTGAGAAAAAATAAGTTTATTTCAAAATAGTAGTGGGATATTTTGCTTGCCAAATGAAATTATACCATTTTGCATGAGTTAATTTGGAATTAATCTCTATGAATGATAATATGCTAAATTATTCACATCCTAATATAATTTTTAACATTTGGAATGAATTATTTCCTATGGTTTGAGAATAATTAGGAAATTTTCTTGTAGGAGAACTTTATGCTCGTTAAATTAACAAAATTTCGGAGCGCAGAATAAAAACCTGTTGGACACAACACCGATTCCAAATATAGTCTACCGTGAAAATGATTGAGCTAGCTCTGCTCTTATGATGGTTTGGAATTTTCCTCAATTAGACGATTGATAAATTCACTAGTGTAGGCGCCCAGAAAATAGACAGAGGGACAATATTCCGGTAATATTCTTAAGCTTCAAAGGAATTAATTTAATCTGGCTTGATATGTAGTATTTTAATTTTATTCTGTGTATTAGTAGCAGCTCCCAAAATGCAAATTTTGATTTTTGACGGGAATTAACATCAGTGACACAATTCTGTCGAGAAATCATTTTCAAAGTCCAAAAATAGTGTTATTGACTCTGTTTTTTTTCTGGGAATACCTTTACGTTAAATTTCAATCAGGTTAGACTCATTGTCAGTGAGAGATATACATTTGAGATTTTTTTTACCTTCAACGGTTAAACTGTCACTCATTTTACGCGAATTAAGAATTCTTCTTGGTGAATTACAAATCGCTTTTAAATATTCGCAATTTGTAGAAGGTTGGCGTAAAAAATATGAAACAAATGTGGGATATTAATTTAGCGGCGAAAAAATTAGCGATTTTTCGTTTGAAGAGAAATTCGGATTTTTCTCATTTATTTAAAGCTGAACGTTGAAGTCGAATTTTTTAGGTGGGCAGACATCAGAGAGACAAAATTCCAATTCTGAATAGGTATTTTTTACCTTCGAATAAATCTCTTTTTATGGTTTAAAGACAATTTGAAAATCATAATATCTCCAGTGAATAATTATGCGCTCGTTAAATGTACATTCCATGCGCAACAATATACGATATGCACAGTTATATTTGAGTTAGATACGAATGAGTGTGACACAATTCCAATGAAGGATTTTTTTCACATTTGAATGAGTTAGTTTCTATGGATCGAAGAGAACCTACATTTAATCTGTGTATATTAATTTACATCATTAAGGGGCTCAAAAAAATCAACGAGATAATATTCCGAAGCAGTATGCTGATAACATTTCAAATCAATCGATTGTTTATAGCTAGAAAATTTTCTTCGAGAATTGCTGGTCGTCCGTTACGCACACGTCGATTTATAGACAGACCGAGACGGTGCCAATTCGGGTTATAAATCGGGAAATCACCTTCAAATGAAAATATTACAAAGATTTTACGCGAATTCGAAATTTTTCTCGGTGAATTACCTGCCGAATGCCACATTTGCATTTTACAGGTGAGGAAAATAAAAACCTGTGAGACATAATACCGATGTGGACTATTTATTTACGTTTCCAATGACTTAATTTCTTAGTTTGAAGAGAATTTAGGATTATTCTATGTGAATAAAAATATGCACAGTGAATTAAACATTTCCAAGTGCGCAGGATAGAGATCAAAGAGAAACACTTTCAAATCGGGATATTCGTTTCTTACAAATGTAATACATAATTTTTAACGATTTTAGGATAAATTGAAAAATTTCTCCATGAATTATTATCCGCACGTTAATTTAACACTATACGTTACTCGAATAAAAATCAGAGTGATACTATTGAGATGCTTTTAATATTTAAATTTATTCAGTTTGAAAGGAACTGAGTTTTTTTAATATTGTAGCATAGTAGTGATAGTAATAGTTTGGAGTATAATCGGAGTACTAGAGATTGGATAAATTCACATCTTTCGGGTGAACAGAAAAAAAGCAAAATGTAATTCCGAAGCGGTATATATATAACATTTCAAAAAAATTAACAGTCTATGACGCGAAAAATAAGAAACTTTTCGTCGAGATTTGCTGGCCAGAAGTTAAATTGTCATATTTTAGCTGCACCGATTAAAAAACAGTTACAGACTACACCGATTTGGACTATTTTACACTTTTTCGTTGCATTAATGCTTTAAAGCTTGAAGGTAGTTTCAAATTTTTCACTGTGAATTATTTTTGCCTCTTATATCATTCACATTTTTTACACGAGCAGAATAAAATTTATTTGGATAAAATACCGATCCGGGATATTTTTTACCTTTTGAATGCGTTAATTTTTTATGGATCGAGGTGAAATTTGGAAATAAAAAAAAAATTACTGGACGCATCACATGATTAGAAGAAACAAATTCAGAGAGACTAAACACCGATTTAGATTTATTTTATTTCAAATGAACTTATTTTCTGTGTTTAGAAAAATAATTTGGAATCTTTTTCTGGTACCAGTCCCGCGTCGAATTCACATTATTAAGTTGAAATAAATAAAAATAAGTGAGGGATATTTTTAAATTTTAAATGATTTTTTCAATGGTTCGCGTGATATGTGGTATTCTGCTTTCTGAAATTTTAGCAACGTGTTACCCGTATTCAAATTTTTCGTGTTAGCAAAATTATAACAATGAGACATGAAACCGGAGCGAAATTCTTTTTAATCCTTCAAATACCTTAGTTTTCAAAATTTATAAAGAATTAAAAATTTATCAATGTAAACGGCTAGCCACAAGTCAAATTCACTTTTTTTTTAGGCGAGCAGAGTAAAATAAAGTGAGAAAAATTCAAATTCAGGGTAATATTTGCCCTCTAATAAAATTAATTTTACAAGAGTTGAGGAAAATTTGGAACTATTTGTGTGAATTACTGATCGCAGAAATGCCTATGGAATTTACTTATTAGTAATGCTAATATTAAGCACCATTAAGTTATGAAAATTTATGAGGATTTTAGGCTTGGAAAACAGATCCTTTGGGGGCTCAAAATGAATGTGGCTGAGAAATTACTACAAGGGCAATCCTCGTAGGTATTAATATACCAGTTCTCATAGGTACCCCATACTTGGAAAAATCGTTAAATAACCAACGGAAAAAACACATCCATATTGGTTTTCCTAGCATAACAATTTGGGCTGTAGGCAGGAAGATAACATTTGACAATGATAAGTCCCATGGATTTTCCACCTATCCTTTGGGCCTTTCAGGAATAAATATGCATCCCTTGAAATGTAAATCTATTACGATAATAAGGCCGTATTATTATCTCTAAGAATACCCCCACTTTAATTTCATATAACTAAAAAATAATGAGTCTCAGTGAAAGAAAAATTTCACGAAGTTTTATTTTATCTTCAAATGATTAAACTATCCCTGACTTGACGCGAATTTGGAATTTTTCATGTTTAATTAAAAATCGTTTTTGGAAATTTCACACTTTTCAGGTGATTTTTTTTAACCAAAATTTATTTTTATCCAGTGAATAAATTAATGATTTATGATTTGAAGAGATTTTACGAATTTTTCTCTTTGAACTTACAGCTGTTCGTTGAATTTAAAATTTTAAGGCGAGCAGAATAAAAATCAAAGAAACACAAATTGAATGCTGGATATTTTTTACGTTGTATAATTTTTTTATTATGTTAATAGACAATTGAGAAATTTCTCCTGTGAATAATTATCAACCATGCGGACGATGGAACTGAGTACCTCAAGTTTTTATTTTATTACTAAACACACACGTGTTACAGTTAAATAAAAATACAATATCTGTGATATGTCATCAATAATTTTTAACTTTTACCCCATTTTTCTTCATTCCTCTTTTCTATGCATCATGATTGGAGCTTGAATCCTATTTAGTGACATAGGTGTATGGTGCTGATGCCTAATATAAATTGAAACGACGTACAGCAGTTCTATTTACAAGACTATTCTAATAAATAGTCATAATTCGCTATCATAAGAGCTACATATTCGAGTTTACTGATCGCAATTTACAGCGATATATCGAAACAAACATGTTGTAACGACGTGAAGCAAGGAGTTTTCCTTAATTTATTTTGAATTCCACGATTTGGCACAGTGTGTTGAAAGGCTGTCAATACCGCCAGGATACCGGACAATAGGGTTGAGGTATAACAGCAATATTCTCCTTAAAGCCGGTATTGTCAATTAAACGCGAACGAACAATGCCTATTTCGTCGTACAGCTCCCGTTATAAAGGGCGAATAATTTGCATAAATGATTTGAATTTGAATAAAAAAATGAGAAAAATGTGGGATATTTTTTTAGCAGCCATTAAATTAATGATTTTTAGTTTGAAGAGAATTTCGGAATTTTCTCTTCGACTTTAAACCAGCACTATGAAAAAAAAAAGAATTTCAAGGAAGCAGAATAGAAATTAAAATATAACAAATCCAATGCTGGGTATTTTTTTTAACTTCAAAATGATATTTTACATGGTTGAAAGACATTTGGGAAATTTCTATTGTGAATCTGCACGTTAAATACACATTGAATGCATGGTGGTATACGATGCCCATATTATACGTCATACAGTTGAATTAGGAATGAGTTTGACATAATTATGACGCGAGATATAAGTTACATTTGAATGAGTTAAGTCTCTAAGATTTAAAGAGAATCTGGAATTTTTCTGTGTATTTTACTAGCCACTTGATAAATTCGCATCTTTCTGGTGAGCAGAAGATCAGCAAGTCATAGTTCCGAAGTGGGATTTTTTTAGCTTTTCAAATGAATTGATTGTTTATAATTTGAAAATTTTGAAATATTTTTTAAGAGAGTTTCTTGCCTCATGTTGAAGACACAAATTTTAGGTGTGTCAACTAGTGGGCACAGAAAGTTGGTATCAATTCGGATAACTATTTGGATTAACTTGAAATGAAAATATTTCAAAGGTGTTACGCGAATTCGGAATTTTTCTCGGCGAATTACCAGCCGAATGCTAAATTCGCATTTTACCGGTGAGAGTAGAAGAATATGCGGGAATACCGATACGGGATATTTTTTTACCTTTCCAATGACTTGATGTTTTTGGTTTGAAGAGAATTTCGGATGTTTCCCCATGAATTTATACCTGCATGTTTAATTAATTTTTTTAGGTGCGATAGGTAAAAATCAAAGAGAGACTATTTCGATTCCAGATATTTTTTAAAACACAAATACATTCTTTTAATGACTTCGGGATAATTTGAAAATTTTCCGTATGAATTATTAGCTCACTTTAATATAACAATTTCTACTTGGCCTGAATAAAATCAGAGTGATACAGCTTTGATGCGAGATATTTAAAATATTTAAATGGGTCAAATTTTTAAGGTTTGAAGAGACTCTGGAGTATTTCGATGCGAAGTACCAGTAATTTAATAAATTCACGTCTCTCTGGTGAGCAAGATATAAATCAGTAAAACGAAATTCTGAAGTAGAATATTTATAAAATCTCAAGAACTATCTATGACGTGAAGAATTATAAAATTTTCATCGAGATTTGATAGCCGCTCGCCCATTTCACTCATTTAAGGTGCGCCGACTAAAAGGCATTGCGAGATTATTCCAGTTATTGAGAGGTCATTTTTTACCTTTCTGTTAAATTAATTTGTAAAGCTTAAAGTTATTTTAGTTTTTTTCACTATGAATGTACGACCTCTTATAATATTCACATTTTTAAGCGAGCAGAATAAGAATCAATTAGATAAAATACCAATGCCTCATGAAGTTTTAATTTTATATGGTTAGAGGAAAATTAGGAATTTTTCGCCATAAATTACCATGCGCCCAATAAATTCACATAATTATATTAGCGGAATAACATTCAGAGAGACGAAATGGATATAATTTATTCCTTTCGCATGATCTTATTATATGCGTATTAAAAATTTAATTTGGAATTTTTCTCTGAAATCAGTCCTTCGTCAATTTCACATTATTGAGTAGAACTTACTACAAAAAAGTGAGTGAAAATCGTGCTGCAAATTTTGATTTGTATCATAAATGATTTTTTGCATTATTAATGGTTTGTGTATTATTTTGAATTGTTCTTTCTGACATTTTGGCCGTATGTTACGTATATTCGCATTTTTAGGTATACTGGGTGCACAAAGATGTAACAATAATGTATGACACCGATACGGGATTCTTTTCAATCTTTCAAATAAATTTATTTTTTAAGTTAATAAAGAATTAAACGTTAGCACTGTTAACAACTTCCGCAATTCAAATTTACCTTTTTTTGGTGAGAAATGTTAAATACCGTGGGAGAGGGGAAAATTTTTAACCCCCCAAAAAATTTATTTTACATGCTTTGAGGAGAGTACGGAATTATTCATATGAATTACTGGCCGCATGGATTCATGTGGCATTTTCTTATTAATAAGGTTAATGTAAAACACCAGTTATAAAAAAACTATGAGGGTTTTAGGATTGGAAAACTGAGCCTTCGGGGGTAAAAAATGAATAAGGTTGAAAAATTACTAAATGGGCCATATCTCTTAGGCATCCCATGCTAAAGCGTCAAATAACCAACCGAGAAAACTCATCCATATGGGTAAACTTAGCAAAACAATTCGGGCAGTCGGTGGGAAGATGAAATTTGACTACGATGAATTTTCCTCCTATTCAGGGTCCCTTCAGGAATAAGATTTGCATCTCTTAACACGTAAATCTATTACGATAACAACGCCAATAAATTTTCTTTGAGATTTTAGATTTTAAATTAAAAATAAATTCCTAACGTTAAATTCACATTTTCAAGCAGACATTCACATTTTCAATGAGTCTCAGTCAGAGACAATGTAGCACGTTTACCTTAAAATGATTTAACTATCCCTGACTTGGTAGATTATTTCTTGGTAAACTACAAATCGCTTTTGAAAATTCGCACTTATCACGTGGTTGGAATAAACAATATGAGATACAATGCCAATGCGCTGTATTTTTTATCAGCTAATAAATTAAAGATTTATAGTTTGAAGAGAAATTCGGATTTTTTCCTTCGAATTTAAAGCTTTAAAATTGAAAGTTGAGTTTATAATTTTAAAGCGAGTAGAATAAAAATACAGTAGATTCCGGTTAATTGGGACATATTGGGACTTATGCACTTTGCCCCAATTAAGCGGCTGCCCCAATTAGGCGAACTATCCTATATATGGGCATAAACAAACGTTAAAATGATAGAAAGAAGACTAAAGAATGTTTATAATGCAACATAAGTTTATCAAACTATTATTTTGATTAATAAATCAGTGAGTTTAGTTAATTTAAGAATTATAACAATTTAGTGAAAAATATTTTTCACAGACTCGGGCGACGCTGAATGAATGTCTTTCACTAAGTCCTATTAAAGAAAAGTCCTATCCTCTTGCGGATAGTATAACAACAAGAGCTTTCAAAATATGGCAAGAATAGGAAAATTTGTGAAAAATAAGAGTAAATCAAAGGAGGAAAAAAAAAAAAAATAGTAATCTGAAAACAAAAAAAAAATTAATTTCGTCGCGAGTATAGTGTCTATGTCACCTACTCATGGCCCAATAAAGCGACATTCTGTCCCAATTAAGCGGAGAATACCCTGGGATATTCCGCTATTGTGTTCTGTTCTTCAATATCTGCCCCGATTAAGCGGCTGCCCCAAGTAACCAGTGGACCCATTAAACGGAATCGACTGTATAAGGAACAGAAATTCAATGATGACTTTTTTACCTTCGACAATTGACAATTGAGAAATACCCAAAGGGGGGCTATAGCCCCCACTGGCCCCTCTCTGGATTCATCTCTATATTGCAATATACCAAAAGCATGTAAAATAGGCCCTCAGTTTAGAGCTAATTTGTATTACAATTCGTTATTGAAGGTAAATACGTAGGAAAATATAACTAAACATTTTTGTGCAAAGAAGTGACCCCCAAATACTTCGATTTTACCTAGTGTGTATTTTGACCCAATTACCTTACCCCCTTACCCGTAGATCCGCCACTGGCAGTATCAGTAATTCTATCTCGCAAAAGGTTTACGTAGAAGTGCTAATCGACATCGTAATAAGAAAACAGTGGATAATTGCCGCTCGAAGGGGTTTAAACACGATGCGAACTCAATAATCGCATTTGCGCTGCTGTGGTGATCATTTCAACGTAAGCGCAGTATTTTAACTTATCGTTCATGCTGTGTGCATGTTTACGTCACGATGCGAAGACCAAATAGAAGGGCGGGCGTTCAGGCATCAGTGTTAACGATACGAAAACAATACAAATTAAAGATAAAAATAAAAATTTAATTAGGCTAAATGATCTGATCTAGATATTACCATGGAGTAATTTTGAAACCACACACTACACTGCAATAATGCCACAGAAAACCCTCAACGATGAAAATGCTCTATTTTGAGTGCTAAATGTTTCATTCCCCGAGGCCATATCAGGTCTTTGAAACCCGGAGAGTGTCGAGGACTTGTCCTTCAACGGGACGCGAGATAGGCAGGTGAGGAGTAAATTAGGAATCGTGGCTACTGGTGAAGGAGAAGCTGGCCCATTAAACGCGCGAAGAGTTTTTCCGTGTGAGCGGAGTGAGAAAGATTCAGAATTTCAGTTGCGTTAAGTGACCATATTATAGAAGACTTTATTTTGAGATGTGTTGAACCAATCTCGACTTTAGTCATAGATGATTACACCTAGAGGAGATGAATCTCCATAGCTCGAATTTTCTGTTTTTTTTTAATCACATCTCTAACGATAGGTAGTACCTCCTTTGCAAAAACAAAAAAGTCAATAGAAACTCTGGAGAACTTTGATAACTAAGAAAATTGATATTTTTTGTGATTACAATATGTATAACCCTGATAATAGGCACATAAACAGGTGGGGGACTTTAGGGATACCTACACTCCAAACCCCGAAATTTTTTTACTTGCTGTGACAACCGGCGATGCGTCTGCTGAGGAGAAAAATAGTCAAGAATCTCTCAAAATTTATAAATTGAAAAAGTAATTTTTTTAGATATACCAATGATCAACAATGGATTTAGATTACAGCATCAGATTTTAAAATTGTAATCGTTAGTTTATCATCATTTCAAACGAAATATAAAGCTGATTAAATGAAACGAATGTTTTTTTGCTGCAAGGGAATGGCCAAAAATATATCACCGTATGCAACCCACTCAATTCCCCCAACATCCCAAAGCAGATTTATTTTTATAGTGAAGCAAATATTAAGCCACATGACCACCAGGTAAAAGTAAGAATGAACTTAAAGAGAAAAAAGTCAAACTTAATGGGCAAAAGAGAAAAAATAAGGATAAAAGTGTATGTGATAAAAATGAAAAAAATATGAATCGTATCGCCCTGGCGAGAGCAGCAATTTCATAAATGGATTCGTTTAATATACCACAATGATTTATTTCCCTGATATCCTGAGGAAGGAGAGACAATTGAAACACTTCCTTCTGCTTATACTCTTCTCATCGCTATCGAGAGAATGCTTTCTTGCCACCTCTGCACCGAGATATGCCTGCTGCACATGACATCTCCGGATGCCTCCGGTCACCCCAACAAGCAGAGCGACTGGTGGTCACACCCGCCGAGGGAACCAAGGCACCCGGCGCGGTGCCGGTGGCCCCAGGCGACTATGCAATCCCGCACGGAGAAGCAGCGGAGGAATAGTTTCAAAAATAGGCTACGATGATAATGGTACAATCGATTCGCCGCCGGCTGGCCTCAGGATCGACCGACCGCGCACGCGCCGACCCACAGAGTGGCGGGGGTGTCGTCAACTTCCCCCGCCACACTCCCCCCAAAACCCAAACGCCCCCGCCTGCACGCAACGCTCCAGTTGTTGGCGGAGATCGGGGCTTGGCGAAGTCGCGGCAAAACGAGCCGGTCGCTGCAGCTGTGGAAGCGCTGTGGCGCCTTCCCTGGCGCTCCCTGCAGCGCTTGGCGCCTCCCTCGCGGTCTGGCGGCCCCACGGCTCTGCACCGACCGTCTGCACTCGATCAGACAGGCCCGTAGGCTCAAAGAAGAGATCTATAGGGTTCATAGGGCTCGTTTCCCCGCCAATTTAGAGAAGGCAAAGTGCGCCTATTTCGATTCGCCATTCTGGCAACAATGGCAGGCAGGGTTCGTAATTCCCGGGTACAACTGGTCTATGTTATCCAAAATTCATCCCGCACACCCTGTCAATCACCCTGAAAGCGAGCGCTATACACCACTTTGCAATAGTAGCAGAGACCATTAGCGTGACGTTGAAATGCGATCTTTATGCCGGCAAGCCAACGTTTCCTTTGATGGGAACAGCCCCTCCAAATTCTTCAGCCACAACATTCCTGTTGCCAGTATGGCACCGCGAAATGGGTCCGCCTTGAACGCAGGGCCCATCCGTCCCCGGTAGTGCGCCCCGCCGGCGGCGTCGGCTGTGGCGTTCTGGTCGGGCCCCCCGCAGGGCCGGGCCGCCATGATACTGGCCCTGGCCGCAATGGCGCACCGCGCGGTCGCCGCCAGAGATCTCGCCGGAGACCGGAGGACGGCGACTCCGGCGACGCAAGCGGGGCCCCAGCAGGCGGACGCCGCCGCCGCCGCCGCTGCCACCACGCCAGGAGCGGTCCCTGAGGCCCCCGCCGCTCCCGGCGATGCCTCCGAGCCCCCCACCGTCGCGACGCCCGTGGCCCCGCCCCCGGCCTGGGTGCCGGCCGTCGCCAAGGGGGTCGCCATGTGCACCATCATCCTGGCCGCCGTGTTGGGCAACATCCTGGTCATCGTGAGCGTTGTGCGGCATCGCAAGCTGCGGGTCATCACCAACTACTTCGTGGTGTCCCTGGCGCTTGCCGACCTTCTGGTGGCGCTCTGCGCGATGACCTTCAACGCCTCGGTGGAGCTGACGGGCCGCTGGCTTTTCGGTCCCGTCATCTGCGATCTCTGGAACTCCTTGGACGTGTACTTCTCGACCGCGTCCATCCTGCACCTGTGCTGCATCTCCGTGGACCGCTACTACGCCATCGTGCGACCCTTGGAGTACCCGCTCTGCATGACGCGGAGGACGGTGGTCCTGGCCCTGGGACACGTCTGGACCCTCCCCGCCCTCATCTCCTTCACGCCCATCTTCCTCGGATGGTACACGACGGCCGAGCACTTGGCCTTCCGCCGGGAACACCCGCTCGAGTGCGGGTTCGTCGTGAACACGGCCTACGCCCTCATCTCCTCGGCCGTGTCCTTCTGGGTGCCGGCTCTGGTCATGCTCTGCATGTACGCGCGTATCTTCCGGGAGGCCCTGCGCCAGAGGAGAGCCCTCAGCCGCACGCCCAGCCACGCCCTGCTGGGGGTCCCGAGGCCCTCGGCGGCCGCGGCGTGCGCCATCCGGCGATACCAGCGGGCCCTCGAGAGACACAGGGCCCTAAACGTGGCGGTTCCGGATGGGCCCGATCAAGCGGCCGACGACGGTGAGCAATGACGATAATTTAGAGAGGCGTTCCAAGTATGCTCTCTCTCTAACATTTTTCTTTCTCCGTCACGCATTAGGTACTCACTCAAACCTTTTCGTATTTCTTACCTAATTACGTCATCACGATTTAGTCAGGGTACGAAAGCCCCAGTCAAACTCTAGAGTAAACCTTATTCAAACCCTATTTATAACGGGTTTTGAATAACCAAATGTTATCAACGGTTAAATACGAAGGTAAAATGTTTATGCACAAGATTCAGGAATACGTGATCAAGGGTCCCCTTCAGGTACCCTAAAATTTAG
This sequence comes from Ischnura elegans, assembly GCF_921293095.1. Taxonomy (NCBI): domain Eukaryota; kingdom Metazoa; phylum Arthropoda; class Insecta; order Odonata; family Coenagrionidae; genus Ischnura; species Ischnura elegans. Next base: position 113,602,306 of record NC_060247.1, read on the forward strand.
AATATAAAAAAAGGTAGATTAGTTTTCAAACAAATGAAGTTTTTTTCGTAGTTTTCTGCTTAATTTGATTCACGTACTAAGTAATACGGCTTATTTATACTTATATTTGTTAAAATTTTCCCATTCATCTAATTTTTCGTATCCATTCCTCTGAGCGCACTGAGGGGATGATATAAGGACAGACTAGGGCCACGAGGGAATGGAATTCGACCGCTAACAAGCGAGGGAGACTCTAGTTTGGGTAACAAGGGAGGGGCGTCGATCGCCAATTGAGAAAAAAGATCATTGGTCATTGGTCACAAAGATAAGATGGACCTCGGAGAGCAGGTCAGGAGGGATGGTCGAACGTCTTTGTACATTTTTCCAGCAGTCACTAGTACACTCGTAAAAATATATTCAAATGGGTACACAATTTCGTAGTCTCAGATTTCTAACAGTCCTAGCCATGTAAGGGAAGTAGCGAGGGATACGGTTGATCCAAAAATCATTATTTTTTGTATGTACCGTAATTTGAATTAGTTCCACACATTCTTTTCAATTTCCAAGCATCCTCGAAAAAATTCGATTTTTCCGATCCGACCTACCTTACATACATATATATTACGTCACGTATACATATAATACATGTATATATTACGTCGACCTACCTTACATACGTCTCTCGGGGGTTCATTTCACGCACCATGTGAATGAATCCACTCCTCATTCTTACCCTTCCCCACCGTATCCTGACCAGGGTAATTTCATTCCTTAGTCCCCAGTCCCTTCCTCCACCCATAACACGCCCCTTTTGCCCCCACCCCTTCGATTTTTTCATGCGCAGAAGCTTAGCTTATTTCAAATACACCATCAACTGTACGGGGTACTCGAGTCACGAGTATTGAAAATTTTCAGGTTAAAATAAGGTATTTTAAAAGGTTGATTGTTGACCAGTTGACTTTGTGGACATTCATCCTAACAGATAAAGTGGCAACAAAAATAAAGTTCAGAGAATTACTATTGATCTCTCGTTATCTATTAAATTATTTTAGTTTCGTTTTATTTTAATGTATGCAATACCATTAAGTAATGCTTGGGAATTTTGTGTATTTTTTTGCGTTGCATCGCTAACAGGCTGCATTTCTGAATACGGTCGGCTCAATGAAATACAAATATTCTCACGAAATATTTTTGCTTTGAAATACTATATATATATGTATTAATAAAATCAATACATTTTAGTCAGAAGCACTCTAAAATCCAATGTTTCAAAGCCATATAGTTATGTAGAAATTTCTAGTTTCTAGTACTATCGTCGTTGAATGCCAGTATGACCACTTTTCCTTTTTCTAACGCTATTCGAGTTTCGAGTAAAAGTCCGAAGATAATTATTTTATTTGGTATGCAGTAATATCAAATCCTATAATAATGAAAACTCCTTTAAAAATACGAGATTTCATACATAATATTGTATCAAAGGGAAAATAATTTTTTTCAATGATAATATAACTCCATTGTCAAGCAATTGCAAGGAAGTGCCGTTACACGCCTCTCCCACTTATGAACAAATTAATCAAACTCCTCACTCGTTATCCCCTGGGAGTACTTACATAATACTCGAACGACCCAATAGTCGGAAGCTACGCATTTCACAGTATAAAAATGAACTTGAGCACTTTAGACAGTTGAGAATTGTTTTTGGATTAATTTTATGTATTTGTAACAAATTATTAAAATGCAAGTTACCTGGAATTTTCCAAAAATCCTTTCAGTGTGCTTAAGAACCCGATTCAATAAATTTTGTTGCACCTGAAGATAATCCAAAAATTTATTGTAACCGATCGTGAAGTAAAATTGCCAGTAACTTTTGATTTACCAATTAAGTCTATTACAAAAATTGTGATAATTTTATTTGACGAACATGTTTTTTGTTGGTCTTTACGCCAATGAAAGATACATGAAAAATTCGATTACATAATGCCAAAATATTAGGAAATTATTTTGGTGCGTTATTGAGAAAACACGAATAGTAATTTTAGTTAATACGGTTGTATTTTCTTATAATTGGGTTTCAACTCTCTATTTGTTTTATTTTAAGACTACAGAGATAAAACCAATCTTTATTATCAAAATATGACGATAAAAAATCTTTGAAATATTTTACGACTTATTACTAATTGAAACAATTGAAGCTAGACTTCCAGTAAGGCGCCTACACTAAACGCGCAAACGTAGGTAAATATTTAAGCACCTGAAGGAATCTGAAACAATATAAAATAAATAAATAATGTAGATTATGTCCGAAAAAAGTATGAACCCTTTCTCAAACATTCCTATTAAAATTGTTCTTGCGACTCTTAAATATAAAATCAGCAATGAAATCCAAGTCCGAAGGTACTGTTTTGAATCACATAGTAAATGGTGATTTTGTCCCTGTGGCTTTCTCTAGTAAGCTCTGTTAGAATATGAACGTAAATTTTCTTCATATGAATTGGAGTGCCGTGCAATTCACATTGGAATTCAAAAATTCAATGTCTAGTCAATAATAATATTCCGTCATTCCAGTGCTAAAGCCAGAATCACAATATCATTTTTTCCATCCCTTCCGGGGAAAAAGAGAAGGAAAAAGGGACGGTGGGAATTACCTCGTGATTCAAGAAATGATGGCTCGAGCGATCACTCTTTTGCTCCCTGCAAACCCATCACTGGAGCTATCATTCAGAGGGACGGAAAAATATGATTTTGTGATTCATGCTCGAGTTAAGACACGAAAGGCAAAGCGAGAAAAAGTATGCAAACGCTACCACTTTCACTGCGCGCCTCGCTGTTGTCTCTGAGAACCCAAATCCACTCGTCCAAATAAACTGAAGAGCACCACTCATTCGGAAACGGGCACTCGAGACGGTTTGTCTGAGAAAAGACCCACGAGATGACATTCTGAACTCCCAACTTCGGTATCTCAAAATATTATTCTCCTCCTTAGCAAGCATGGAGCACGCGAAAGTGGCTGTATGAGAGCCATCTATGCGGAGAAAGTCTTCTTACTATTTCGTTCACTGCTTCCACTAACGGACTGAGAGAGGAAAGGTTTCCTAAGGAGGATAATACGGTAATTTTGCTTACGGCTTGCCCATTACCCCCCCGGAATTTTTGAAAAAATATAAAAGACGGTAATCGCTAAGATACCTCTCGAATGATAGTTCTAATTTCACTGGCTTAACACACAATTTAAAAAAAAGTTATCGCTGAATATTGTAAAATCACTACTCTACGCATATCAAACATCAGATGCATAATCGCCGAGAGGTTATGCATATCAGCAAGGCGCCGCGGAAAGTAAATATACTTCTCAAAACAACGACCTTAATCTACCCCTGATTGTTTTGCGCAGGAATAAACAATTAGAGGACTTCATGAAAGGCTGAATAAGCTAGATAACTACAGGTTAAACTGAACTATAAATATAAAAATAAAAAAGAATATTTAAACAATATATATATTTGAATAAACATTAATATTTACATAAATATTCATTAAATAAATATTTATGTTCAAAATAGCTTCGTGGTATTACTGAAATATTTACGGAATTTAAAGGGAGCCCTTCCTCTGGAAATAGTATAACATAAACTATAAAACCAACCTAGCAATCTCTTAAATAAAGTAGCAATAAAGCTCAAAATTTCAATATTGGAACTCCATATTTAGTGAGGACATGGTACGATTTGCAGCATATAATCGTAAGAATATTATTGATAATGTGAATCAATATTTCGATAAATTTACGAATTTAGCGTCGATTCTTACGAAAAATTGTTCGATTGTTTGTTTTCCAGAGCTGAATAAATAATAATAATTCGTCTTTATAGGGCGAGATTGGGACTAGAAAGTCATCTAACCCCTAATCCCTTTCACCTAACCCCTAACTAAATAGAGACATACTAAAGCAAAATTCATATTTTTGTACCCCGAAACTTTTGAAAGAGCAATAAATTTTACTTTTGAGTGCAGCATAACGTTAAAGTATTTTTTTTTACCATTGTTAGCGTCACAGCCATCGTCTTGCTCACTCAGTTTTGAAGCCCTTTTTGGCTAGCGCAACATAACAAACATATTTTAGCAGAGGTAGAAGCACATAAATAGATTGATTTCTGGAAATATTTTGCATACACTACTTCTTATTATTAATGACTTTGACGACACAAGTCCCGAAAATAATTGACAGAACGATGTCTGTTCAGTTAATTTATCATTTGGATCATAACAAATTTTTTTTAAATTGAAGTATCTGAATAGAGGTCAGGTGATAGGTATTTTCCAACTTCAAATTTGATCCAAATTCTCTTTATCTTTTTATGATTACACCAATTATTCCCTTATATATGGCAGAAAAAAATCAGAAAACCAATATCACAATTTGCAAAAAACTTGGATTGTACTGAAAAAATTTAGTAACAGGTTATTTTTAATAAAAATCAAGAATAGATCAGTGAATATATTTCATAAAAGGAATCAAACCGAATCATCAACTTGTGAGAAAAATTTTTATTTCATCCAGCTACGATGTGAAGATTTGGTCTCCGCACAATATTTAAAATACTGTCACTTGGTGAATATGTAGTACTTCAATATATAGATGTAGGGTACGATTTTAACTTAGAGATTCTGATGTTACATGCATATTTGACTGGAATGTGAAAACCAAGAAGTTAAGAGCTACGAGGCAGAATAACTATTTCACCGGGATTGCACGCAGAAATTGAAAGCAGGTACGAGGAAAAATGGAATTTTAAAAATGGACTACTTAGAGAAAAGTGATTATGAAGCATTTAAGATTACTGATGATTACAGGAAAAATATAGGCATATTACCTCCATCAGAATAGGATGTCCAAAAAATTATATATAAAAATTGCCCAAGGTGAAGAATATTTTCAAAATGAAATTGATATTATATATACTCAGCGACTAAACGGATACCTTATATCAAAGTATTATTGAGTATTTTGCCTGAAATGTGAGTATTAACCGGAATGTTAAACCTATATTTGCATTAAGGTATCATATGATGACTATAGTATATATACATGAACCATATCTAGCATGAAAAATTCGATAACACAATGCCAATTTATTAGGAAATTATTTTGGTGCGCACTTGAGAAAACAAGAATAGTAATTTTAGTTAATACGGCTATATTTTTTATAGCTGTGTTTCAGGTCTCTATGTGTTGAATTTTGAGAAATTAGAGCAAAAAAACAATCTTTATTATCAAAATATAACGATAAAAAAGCTATAAATGAAATAAAGCATAGATATAAATAGATCATAAATATATTATTGATTGATAAGCATTAGATTGATATTTATAGCATTAGTAAATAAAGCATTGATATATTATTAAGTACATATATGATTTCGCAAATTAACCCGATGTGAAAGAAACAAGCTGACTTCAGATCCGGATTCAGCGTGCTTCAGGAATTATAACGACATAGCGCTGTGATATCGGAAATGATGCGAGAAGCGACGGCGGGAGGGACCGTCAGATTCAGGAAAATGATCACTAGAGCGATCACTTTTCCGGTCCCGTAAAGCGATCGCTCGATTGATCACTAAGAGGGGCGGAACAAATGATTGTGTGATTCAGGCTTAAGTCAGTGTTATCCGTAGTAATACATGCATGCGGAATCCAAAAATAAAATTCAAAACTATTCACAGCCTGTAGCTTGAAACATAATTTTCACGTGCACGTGAAAAGTCATTTTCATGGGTCAGAAACGAATGAAAAATTTAAAAAATGTAAAAAATAATGCATCTACCCAAAATTCTTGATAATACATTCAATGCCTATATTTTAATTTAAATATTTCTATGCTATCTTAACGAGTACTGCTCTATATAGTATTTTGATCCTTCATTATCAAGTCTTAATTCTAAAAAAGAACCGTAACAGTCCGAATGAATATGTTTTCAAACACATTTACACTGAAATATTATCGTACGCTCTCTCAGCGAACATGGTGAAATTTTCCACTGCTCTTTCTTTTAGATTTCTGCGTAGCTTCACAAAATAATTAGTGTTTTTGTTAAATTACATGATTTTTTTCGTGGATTATATGACTTTTATAATGTTTATGTTTTCAAATATATTTACACTGAAATATTATCGTACGCTCTCTCTGCGAACATTCTGAACTTTTCCACTGCTATTTCTTTTACATTTCTGAGTATGTTCACAAAATAATGAGCGTTTTCGCCAAATTACATGATTATTATTTCGTGGATTATATGACTTTTGTAATTTTCACGGTCACGATATATTTTTTTCCATCGATTGGCTCTCGTGTTTATTAGGGTCCTCCTCTCAGCCACGGCGGCAGTCCGTTGTCACTGGGCTCGCAATATCTCGCCCATAATGGCAGCGAAATTAAAGCGACCCCCCATTAACTGGCGAAACTGGAGCAGAGCACGACTAATTAATTCCGACCCTAAAGGCTGGCACTCGGCCACCACGACCTTTGGCAACTTGCCACCCCTGCCGGCCCTGGCCCTGAATCGGCCTCGTAGCCAATCTTCTCCTCGCGGCTTTTGAAAAATCCCAGGGGCCATCGTAAAACTCCTACTACTCCCTCGGACATCATAGCCGCGCTGTCTTCTCACGTTTCACTATCGAATATCTTATCCAACTCTGTTATCTATTCCAATGTAGCCCAGTTTACATAAACGAGTCGACTCCATTGATATTAATATCATTATTATTAAAATAAAGTCACAATTCGACCGTTCGGTCGGGTGGTAACTGGTAACATTATTTGACACAAGATTATATCATACATGTGGATTGTTTACAATTTTACCCAAATCACTACCTACATATTTAAAGTTGTTAGTTATAGTTTACCCAAATTAATGCATGACTTTGAATTTAGGAAAACATTATGCATGAAGAAACACATAGACAATTAATACAACATAAACTTCATCCCAAACATAGTAAATATACAAAATGAAAAAACCCTCAAAAGTTAATACTGTTTAACCTTCTCATAAAGGCCTTTAGGTTTTGCCGGAAGAGTTCAAAAACTACATTTGATAGACCGTTCGAATCCCCTCTCCCACAAGATGTAGGAAAAAATATTTCATCGACGTTGAATGCTGTATCGAAGGGTCTAGTATGTGCTTGTGATCTTATCTTGACAGATATTGCGGCTCTTTAATTATATTTGAAGTATCTATCCACGCAGGATCACCAACATAGAAATTAAAAATCCCCTTCAACTGCTCTTATCTTCTCCTAAGCAACTGAACCATAAAAAATGGAATGCCAAGTACACCCTCACAAAAAGGAGTCGAAAAGTGCGCATTTGGCCATCTTCAGAAGGACCTCCAAAGTTACGCTCCAAAAATGGAAGTCTGAAAACTCACACAATTTTGAAATTAATTTTTTCAGGTCATAAAATTAGTTATATGGGATGTTTCAGGAGGAATCTGTATTACTTCAGGTGGTGGTTAGGGGAGACTATTTTAGGGATTTTTTTATTCTATAAACATGGGCTCGCAACTCCTTAGTTACCGATCTATGGCAACGCAAACCTTTATTTTTGGATGCACTTTGCAGTTGCCATGAAAACGCTTTTTATTGGATATTCACAATTTTTGATATTTTATCTAATAATCTGTATTTCTACGGGCATTAAATAATTAATGCTGGGCGAAAATGTGGGATTAAAACAGCCTGAAGCAATCTCAAAACTGCTGAGGCTGCGCAATTTTATTGTTGATTCTCACTATCGAATATCTACTCGAATGTAACCCATTTTATATGTTCAAGTTGACTCATATGACATTATTCACTAAATTCTATAAACACAGGAATGCTGATACCCCCTAAGTTTAATTAAGCTCACAAATTTGACAACACGATCGCACAATCTCAACCATTATGAGATTGCTGAAGACAATTTTAATCGCACCTTGTCGTCCAAACTTAATTATTGAATGTTCTTAAAAATTCAAAGTATTAAAAAAATGTCTGAAAGGCTGGATACCTAAGAAAAACCGTTTTCATGATAACTGAAAAAAATATGAACATTTGTTTTGCGTTGCCCTTAGGAGTTGCGTCCCCATGTTTAAAAAATGCTTAACATTGTCTCCCTTACGATGGCCTGACGTATTGCAGAGTCCTCCGGAAACATCCTATACACACCAAGGATGAAAATCGCCATGAGAAAATCATTTGGCTTTGCTGATATTCCATGGACTCCTGATTGCCGATTCATATAATGAGGATGAGATTGGGACTTGCAATATAAATTAATTGGTACCCATACGGCAGTTTTTTTCGCCCTAAAATGCACTATTCTACCAATCAAGTGTTGGGCATTTCAACATTTGAAATATATGGTTGACGGCCATATTTGGGAGGCTTTTAACCAGCCTTCAACAGTTCCAGTGCTTACATTGTATACTTATGCCATATAAATGCACGCATTATTATCATTGATAAGAACATGTGATTAAAACGCTACTAGGAACCACAATTTGACTCCCTAGGCCTATTTTGCCCATATTTAACACAACTGATAGTAAATATATTACTTTAAATGCTCGACTGAAGCTCTTTATAGCAAACATGTGTATTGAAAAAGTACTGCGGGAAAGGTGGCAAATATAATCACTTGTCTCCAAGCCGTGGGTTACGAAATATATAAGATAGTAGGTGGATAGGTTCAAGTTCGATCACATCAATAATCGATGCGAGCTCTTTTTTCAGTGCTTCGCAACCAATTCCAGACGTACTAGCACTGGTTCAGTATAATAGTTCATAAAAGTCAATTGCCATAGCCGTCAACTTCGTTTGAATTTGGCAGTCAACTGCCAGTTTCAATAGCATGTTTCTCACAAAATTGGAGCAGTTTTCAATTTTGTAACATGCAGACTTAACAACTAATATAGTAGTAAGTAACCTATGACTACAATCTCTTTCATGTTTATATCTTTGAATATAAATTATTCCGTTGACTAATCCGTTGAGTATTTAAAATAAATGAATAAATAACAGATAAATAAATAAAAATTTTGGTGAAAGTCTCTTACACGTGACCGACGTTACAAGTCAAACTTGTTCTACTTTCCTAACATCCTCTCTTGAAAACATCTGGCGCAGGTTATGTGCACCTTATAGTTTGGATGCGAATATCTGAATAAAAATTAAGAGATGTGGAAAAAATATAACACCATAGGTTACTTATCCCATTACTGCATTTTTTCAGGCAAAAAGAATCAACTTTAGGAATGCATATTTATAATTTTTTCACGGTTCTAACGATGAAGAGGAAGATTTTCCCCCTCTCGCGATTCTCTTGCACTAATGCTAAATTCTGGTTGTATTGTAGCCTCCTCAAAATCCAGGGTCATTATTGCGCCTGCAAGTACAGGTAAATGTATTTTTGGAGAGGCGACTGTTACACAATGATTGTTTATTATTGGCCAATGGGTCACTGCCGAAAATTTTCACTTTTACTTGTGAAAATATCAATCGATTCAAATGAAATGAACTCCATCCAATTACGTGTATTATTATTTTTAATGTTATTTATGAGAACAATTTTTAATATTATTGATTAGATCATGTGGATTATAACGCCATTCGGAACACAACCCCATGACGCCCTAAATCTGTTATGCCTGCTGATAGGTATTTTAAGGAGGCGAACGCCAGCTTAGATCTGCGGCATTACCCATGATGGTATGGCATTATCATTGCTCCTGCTTTTGTCCGATGGCCGCCAAATTTGGCAACATCCATAATTCATTTTCATAGACAATATGTACAGAAGGAAAAACAAACTATATGACCGAAAACGCTGCGACGACAATCAAAACGAGATAAAAATAATACTCAATGATTTTGTTCAGGAATGGGTACCTTGATTGCTTCGGTAGTCATAACAAACGATATGAACGATCCAATGAAAAAGCGGCTTGGCGATTGTCAGATATTATAAAGGCAATGCAGGCGTAATTTATGCCACAAGACTTGGGAGAAACGAGGAAAGAGTTCGTTATTTTTTAACACCATGGCCTAACCCGTATTTAAAATCTAACCAAGTCCAGCAGTACTTATCCGCTAAACGATACTTTGTATTTTTTACGACAATAAATTCCTACGCACTCATAAATCACTCAACACACTTTACTCTGGCCCTTGCATTTACTCCTTGCACCCCTTTTACTATCGTCTCCAACCCTCTTTCATTTCTCCATCGCGCACAAAGCCGCACATACACACCAAATGAGCCAATTACCCTCTAGTTCCGAGAAAACCTGTAAAGGAGCACTCCAGCTCCGCCTGTCGTCTCTGCTCATGCAGTATTAGACACTTGTTTAAAAACTGAGCTATCATCTAGAAATTTTCATCGAAATGAGAGTCTAGCGAGAGGAGGAAGAACGACAAATTGCTGGACATTATTTTATAATAATAATAATAATATGTCTTTATTGGGCGAGATTGGGACTAGAAAGTCCCATCTTCCATCCAACCCTTCGTCAAACATTAAATTATTGCAATTAAATACATTATCAAGTTGCAAATACAAAATTGTAAGTTAACGTTACCAAGTGTAAAAATATGTGAGCAAACGGGGGAAAAACCTAAGAATATTGAGTTTCGTCCTTGAAAAAAAAACCCACTGCAGTTAAACGCCCACACAGGAAGGGGGGCGTGAAATACCTCCGAAAACCTACTGAGAAAGAACTAATGTAAACATGGATGTATACAAATACGAGAAAATTTCACCCAGTACCTGTAAAGAAAAAGAAAATTAGATAAAGCAGGAAGGGATAAGTGTTGAATATTTCCTACTGTTCCCATGATGTTGAGTGTCTCGTTGTTGTTCTCGGAGAAGTTTTACGTGTAGTGCCCTTGGGAAGGAGGACATGGTAGGGGAGGAGAGGCAGCTTGTGGGGGAGACGGAAGGTTTGCACTGAGCGAGTACCGAGCGGGGAGGGGATCTTGAATACTGATTTAGATGGAAGAATGTTGGTTTAGCGAGGGAGGGGAAGAAATGTAACAAGATTAATAGTTAGAGTGAAGGGGAGTCGGCCTTATTGTGTATTGCTAAAAAAGGGAAGACCAAGTTAGGAGGATAGATAGGTCGGAAATACCTGCAAAATGCTCCGTGTAAACCTGCCTTAAACGGTAGAATACTTACGTAATTATAATAATAGAGTCTAATTGGTGGGTGCAGTAGCATTAAGGGCTCGCCTTTCAAAGTTATACATTATCAGTTATGTGTGATTCGGAGAACAGCCCTAATTATCCAATAGCGTCAGACGAAACATGATGGAACTCCTTCATGTCAGCTCAGAGAGGAAAGGCAATTATTGCAGGGTCCATTTTATTTATTGATGAGAAAGATTTCGGTACAAGTTAACATAATCAGTCACTTATAATAGTTATTATTTCCATGCATACGCTGTAACATTCGGAAGGGGTTTATGGCGGAGTGAATGGAATGGAGGGGAGGTAAACCAATCCTTAAACCTCCTTAACTGCCCCATCCACCCAATTCCTCTCCAATATAACACCCCTTCCGAATCTTACTACAAATATATCGATGCCTAAGTTCTAACAAAACGTGTGTCAAAATTTGGCCGGTCTGAGTCAATATTGCTAATACTGTTAATAAAAAATAAAACTCAAGCAAAAAGCAACTCTTTGTTTTCAAATGTACGCTTCTTTTTCACTTTTATGTATTTTTGGTTTTTAATGTCAATTAAAATTATATACAATTAAAAAAGAATTTTTTTGATCCACTGAAAGGTTGCTATTTTTGAGATACGTGTTGTTAGAACTTAACCATCGTTATGGTTATGATAGCTATAAGAAGAGCCTCACGATGATACTTTGTGTCAAAACCGGTCGTATCAATGAATAGTTGTGGACCATGGCGTTGCCTTTCTTCTCTGCCCTAGCCTTAATTATCTTTTTTCTCCCCGTGAAATTCAGAATGCTATACCGACAGCGACGCGAGCATAACACATTTAAATGTGCGTTGGTTAGCGACACATCCGTGGGTCTTTGGTTCAAATACCGAGTGAAGCCTCCATATACCTCCAGGCTAATTCCTATAAGTATTATTAGGCTACTCAAATAAAGGAAATGGCACCTTCACTCCCTGATTACGTTTTATTCACATGACTATAGCCATAGAGTAAGTATATAAGAAGAATATATATATAGTAAGAATACACTTACTCTATGCTATAGCTTAGTACTCGGGAATATGCGCAACCCTTACTTATCCAAACTAACCCAAGTGTTAAATCATTGTGAGTGATAGAGCCCCTCGACATGTATTTTTCCCAGCCCTGTCCCGGGACATAAGTTTCTTTTTTTTAGCTTTTGCGACACAATGTACACTGAACTGTTCCTGACTCCTTTTGGGAATCGTTTGTCGCGCAATTTGCGCCAGGTCTGAGTTCACTACCGAGGCGTCGATCTCATCCGTGGAAATTTGTGGACTTTACCGGACAAGACGGTCTGGACTGCTGAGCATAAATTGTGTAACTAGCGGTCCAACTCGTACGACTCTGCGCTACAACCGGGGAGCAAAGCGCGAACTTTGAACACCAAAGGTGTTCGCTCTGGACTGCTTCTAGTATACCGGGACTAGCCACTGTGATAACTTTACGGAGTCACCCGCAATTCATAAATGTGCGAAATTCCTCAGAGGGAAAGTCATTCTACCATCGATGCCATCACGTCGGGTAAAGTCCACAAAATTCCACAGAGGGGATCGACGCCTCGACTCCGTAAAGTTGTCACCGTGGCCAGTCCCGATATACTAGGATCCGAATTTACTGTCCACGGCATATATGGTTGGATTATTCCAGGGACATGGGGTATACTTTCATGCGTATGAATGCAGAATTTGCCCAATGCAAATAATAGATTGCTTCCGTAGCTCAAAAAGATCATCACAAAGTTGCTGATTCATTTCATGCAAAGGTAAATTATTTCCTTTCGACAGTTATACAAAGTCAAGCGCAAATTTCAGCTTAAACTATCGAAGATTTTTTTTAAAGAATCTCAGCGACTCTTTGAAATCACTGCGGAAGCATTGTATCGGGCCAGAAGAGCTGTTTCTTTAATGATGTCACGGGATCAACTGACAAATTTTCAAAACCCGATGATGGCCATGTACACGCGAGGCATTGTTTTAATAACTGTTTCATGAACTGTTTCATTAATCACACAACCGATGTTGTGGATCAATATTTATGTTAAATTTTACATAATGATTCATAGTATGTAATAATTAGGGATAAGTAAAAATAAAAAAAGAGTGCTTATGATGGTTGTGCATTCGGTAAAAGTTGGGGACAACGTTGAAACCCGCGGGGACATGAATCATATGAACGCTATGAATCACATGATTATCATGCGATCCGAGAGCCGCATTCCCAGATGTCGGAAATAAATTCAACAAATTCTAGTTCCTTTACCACGAGTAGTCCATTTTTATTTTTTAAATCAAAGAATGAATCGTCTCTCGTATCTGTATTATGATTTTAACAATAATTGGTATGTTTATTTATTTTTTGCGTAACAGCAAAACATTTCCGCAACAATGTAAAAGAATAAATGTATTTTGCAATTTTTATCTTATGCGCGTAATGTTTTCAACAATAATTGACATTATTATCAATTTTTCTCCTTAGCAACTAAACATTTGTACACTACCATCACGTCGCAATCCCTAAGATTTGTTTTATGCAGTGGTGTAACTAGGAATATGCCTTGGGGGGATGGGATGGCCTTGGGGTGGCGACCCCTATCCCCCAGGCAAAATCTGGGAAAACTTTTGAAAAGTGACAATAATTGACATTCTTATCAATTTTTCTCCTTAGCAACTAAACATTTTTACACTACCATCACGTCGCAATCCCTAAGATTTGTTTTATGCAGTGGTGTAACTAGGAATATGCCTTGGGGGGGATGGGATGGCCTTGGGGTGGCGACCCCTATCCCCCAGGCAAAATCTGGGAAAACTTTTGAAAAGTGACAATAATTGACATTCTTATCAATTTTTCTCCTTAGCAACTAAACATTTTTACACTACCATCACGTCGCAATCCCTAAGATTTGTTTTATGCAGTGGTGTAACTAGGAATATGCCTTGGGGGGATGGGATGGCCTTGGGGTGGCGACCCCTATCCCCCAGGCAAAATCTGGGAAAACTTTTGAAAAGTGACAATAATTGACATTCTTATCAATTTTTCTCCTTAGCAACTAAACATTTTTACACTACCATCACGTCGCAATCCCTAAGATTTGCCATGAAATAAATTTTACACGATTATGCTACTAAAAATTGACATTTAAGCAGACGTAGTTATTATATGCCTAAAAAAGTCAATTGTTTTAATTTTTATAAAAATTTCTCTGAGGCTTTGGGGGGGGGGGGATACTGTCCCCTCATCCCCAGCCATAGTTACGCCAATGGTTTTATGAACGAAACCCCGCGGGACTTAGATCCGAACTAAGTCCCACGAAACATAGCTCGGAGAATACATTGATGGCGCATGGGGACCTTGGGGCGGGCGCCCCTTCCTGTGGAATCAGTGCGCTCATCGCTGGGGGGGGGGGAGTGTAGGGGGGGGGGGGGCAAAGTGCCCTCTGCCGTTTTAAATGCCGCGTGGGAGTGGACCACCACGCGGGGGAGAGTTGGTCACGCGACGGCGAATATAAAAGCGGCCGCGAAAGCGTCCCCACCTGGTGGGAGGTGCACGAAGGAGAGAGGAGGGTGGAAGGGGGAGATCGATAGCATGGGGAACAACGCCCCCGCACTGCGCCCACCCCCCCAGAAATCATAGGGAGCTGGCTTCTTCCGCTGCAATACGCGGTTCACCATTTCCGAGCCGGATGCCCGGATGTCGGAAACTGATTCAGCAAATTCTACTTATTTCACGTGGATTAGCTATTTTTTTATGTTTTTTATTTGGAGAATGAATTGTTTCTCATATCCGTTTAATGATTTTAAAAATATGAGAAATATTTTTAAAATATTTTGTTTTTCAAAACAACAAAAAATTTAAATTACATCACAACACATTCCTTATCATCTTCAGCACAAATTGTAATCCCGATCAGGCTTGGGATCCTGTCCCAAGGCCCATATAACAATGCGAGATGAACGAAAATAGTAGAATTAACATAACTTATTTTGAATGCAGAATGTCAGACATAGAAGATTTCGTATCCATTAGTGAAATATTTGTTTACTACTGCAATAAATATTCGTGTCCCTAATACGACCAAATCGTATTCATTTTAAGCCAACATGTCGAAGATCGTTTTGATGCACTTCTTCATTCCTCTCTCCCATGAGCAAATCTTTTCATATTTAGGTAATTTTTCTCATTGATCGTTAGATACATCAGGATAGATGCAATTTATCAAGGTAAATGTAAGAAGGATATGAGATTAGCGGAGGTAAATAAAAAATTTGTCACGGTGAATGCAAGAAGTGAAAAGGGATATAAAGGTAGTTAAAAGAAGTATCAATTTTAAAGAAAGGTTGCTCTATAAAGTTCTTTTAATGGCAAGAAATTTGCAACCAAACGTCAGAATAAATATAACGCCATTAGGTTGAGTAAGAATTCGCCAAAATGGCAGCAAAATTCTGTTTGGTTTGAAAATGTAATCACAACCTTTTTTTTCAGTGTTGCCTTGCATGTCGTGAAAAGGTGGTATCAACACCGATGAAAGGATATTTGCTTAGTGGTGCGGAGGTTATAAGAAGGCGCACAAAGCAGAGAATACAATTGTCTCAAGATGACTATAGGTGACGCCAACTTTTGAAATTTCGTAAAAAGATGATACCGTCTTACAAATGAAAATGATTCAAGCTCACAAGTTCATGCTTTTAGACAGATTATAATTTCATCGTGATACCTTTATTTATTTTCAATTCCTTAATTCAAACATTCAATCGTGATTGCTGTTTGATTATAACTTGTACTGTGAATGGAGGTGAAGATGTTTCGAAACTTTTGTGTGTTTTTTTCAGGTGGAACATTGATCAAAAAGTTAGCATTGCATCAGAAAGATGTTGCGCCATAAACATTTTTGGGATACATTTTTCCATCATGATGCATGGTAAGAAATAATTAGGCATGAGGAAAAATAAAAAAGAGTGCTTTACGGTGGCTGTTCATTTGGAAAGAGTTGAGGACAACGTTAAAACCCCCAACTTCAATATTATTTTGGGGAAATGAAAAAGTGAACAAACCCAGGAGCACTTTTTAATAGGTGCGAAAAATCCAACGAGGAAGAATTCATTTTTCTTGATCAGAATCAATGGCGGATTATGGTGGGAGGACGGTGGGGAGGTTGCCCGCCCCCCTCCATATTTTATGGAAGAATTGAAAAGATAGTAATCTTCAAAGTGGCTCTCCAATGAAGTTTTTATTTCACCAGCTAAGCAAGTAAATAAAAAAATGATTTATGAATGTATATAACTCCACGCAAAAAATACCTCAGATACATTATCGTTAAGAGTAATTGAATGCCACAAATGGACACTGGAAAGTTATTAAACCCCCCTCTTACTATCGGAAATGGTAAAAGTCAGCTTTTGAACCAGGACCCTTCGATTAAGAGTCGAGCTGTCCATCCAATAAGCCTCCCTAAGCAATCTACTCCACTAAATATGCGTTTATCAACTGTTAGATATTCCATATGCTCACTACCCTCATTTGCACAAAGCATTTTCTTCTTCAGCACATGTATAGCAGAGTTAAGGCCGATTCAGATCGATTGCCGACGAGTTCACTTTATGGAAATTCACTGTAGTAAGTTAGAAACAGCCGTAGTAATTTCCATATTTATGTACAATATACTAGAGTATCTGTTCTTAATTCACACAGCTCTTGAAAATTACACGTACACTTTGACTCCGGTTGATCGAATAAATAAGTGTGGATAATATTACGGCTGTTTGTATCTTATTAAGGCCGATTCATAGAGAAAATAGTGAAAAATTAAACTGATCACTTGACGAATCACGTATTTTAAAGGCTATGTGGCGTTTATTAATAAAACATTAATGGGTAATGGACGCCATCTAACATGTTCCTGCATAAAATCTTCGGCAGATCTCTCCGGATCATTGAATTTCACCCTCATTTTCGTTTTCGTCTCCATCCTCGCCTCTTAAGTAATAACTCTCTGATTATATTCCCCGATTCCGTCTTTCCATCTCTCAACACTCCTTTTTCAATCCAAATCCCATCCTTCTTTATCTCCCTGCTTTCAAAAATCCTTGCCTGGACCTCATTTCCTCTACCGCTCTTTTCAATTCTTCCCTAAAATGCCGAATGAACAATTCACCACTCTGCAACCGATAATAACACTTCGTACGTTGAAACATTCTATTTTTTAAGCATAAAATAGTTTCAGGTGTTTATGGTGGAAATGCGATATACCTATCCATGATAGTATGCATAGCGAATGTATGTATAACGTATGTATGTATGTATAAGGCATATAGCAATTTCCACACTCCAATACCTGTATAAAACTCCACTACCGACCATGGTTTCCACCATCTTATGTCATTCTCATGTTCCTATTCACCCTTGAGAATTGCATAAGTGACAAAACCATGGTTGGTTGTGGAGTTGTATATTAAAATGTGGAAATTACTATTGGCGTTTTAAATTTTATCATGGATATTTTGTTTTTTATTTATTTTATTTTCTCTAAGCCGTTATTTAATTATTGGGGTTATCCTATGTAAAAGCACTTGTGCCGTTATTAGTGCTTAAATAAATAACTAAATCCCTCCGAAGAACAAACCGCGCATTGCCTAACACGCTGTATTGATATTAAGTTGTTTATCAGCTTCCTCGATGTCTTCTCCGGAGTTCACATGCCTATTCCATTTAATATGCACGTTATTTTACGTCCAGAGATGTATTCTTCTGTGGTTCACGGATTTAGTTGACAAAACACGAATGAAATGACTACAACAGTGCGCGATCAAATAAATGTCAGCGCTAATTTTCCGGTTAATTCATTAACGACCGGACCGCACGAATATTTTCGTGTCAATTTTAACAGATTTTGCGCAAGTGCTTTCCATGTACGCTACCATTGTCCGAATTACTAGCAGAAATTTGGGTGGGACTTGTTTTGGTTAAGAGGAGGCTTAGCAGCGAATTCCCGCAATGGGCTTGGAACATGCAAATTAGTTGGGAGCCCGCGGCTATTCCGTTCCTTATTTTTGGGCGTGACGTCACAGCCTATCGTTGTTATCACAGCACGTAGTCAACTAGTTATTTTTGGGAAGAACTTGTAATCTTCATAGCGCCGGTCGCCGTGGCTTTTACAAGATGAATAAAACTATCATTTTTGCAAATAATTATTCACCTCAAAAGAAAACTCAATAAAAATACTGACATAACCTCACTTGTTTTTAAACTATTATCCCATAAAATCGTTGTACACGTGAAAAGCAGACATATTAGTATAAATACATTTTGGGTATCTGACCCTCACGCAGAGTGCTTCCTACGATTAATTAATTGCTAACATTTTCTAATTTTGGGTCCAAAATTCCTAAATATGTATTTCAACCTGGCCATGAAATGGAGTGGTATGCACAGTTTTATGGCTATACAAACATCTTTCAATGTAAAAACAACGGTAAAAATATGAATAATGAGCAACAATCAAAGAAATAGATAATTTTTTCTTGATTCCATAAATTCGATTTCATTCTTGTAGAGACACCATCCCATTCCAAAAAAGACAAAAATTCAAATAAATTAATATTTTGGCTCTTTTTTTCGGGTGGTTTATCGAATTTCGGGCATTGCATCTTTCTTTATGACATTCTATTTTTAAATTGCTGTCGTCAAAGGATCAGAGCAAATCAAGTTTGAGAATATTTTACAAATCTGATGGAGCTTTTCTCCCTGTTCATCATTTATTGAACACCCAACTGCTATTCTAAGATGTCTGGAAATTACAGTTTTATTTAATTTTTGCTCATTATTCATACTTTAACCCTTGCGATGCAATGTAACATTGAAGGGTTTTTGTATTGCCATAAGGCTGGGCATACCACTCCATTTAATGACAAATTAGAGTCTGGATTAACAGTTACCTTTTTGGGGTGAAGACTTACTTGCTAAAATGATAGTATCATTCATGTTACAAAAGGCTTTGCGACCAGTGATATGAAGTGTACTAGTTCTTCCTCCCAAAAATAACTAGTTAACAACCCTCAGCTGCGACGTCACGCCCAAAAATAAGGATTAGGATAGCCGCGGATCCCGATCTAATTTGCATGCCCCGTGCCCATTCCGGGAATAATTCGCAGCTAAATCTGCTTCTTTTCTTTACAAAGCCTTACCCGAATTTTTGCGAGTACCTAATCTGTCAGCATGCAACCGCCTCGCATGTACATTCTCTGTTTCTAATTTTGTCTATTGACGAACCAAGATGACTGATAGGCAAACACTATAAATGCAACCAGATGTACTGAGCATACTGAGCAATAAGTTCACAATTCATAGAATCGAGCCTTGTGACTTGAAGAAGAAAATACGATAGATGGACCAATATGAATTCGAATAGATTTTTTGTGGTTTGTAGAATTGAAAGATGAATATAATTCTCTAAAGCTCATTAAAAATACTGAATTTTAAGAGCCTGGAAATATGGACTGCAAGATTTGAATAATCCCAATCATTACCAATGTTATCTTTGCGTAAATTATCATACATTGGCGTTTTTGATATCAGAGAACAAAAATTCATTTGGTTCAAAGAAATAGACGGCAAAAATACCGCTAATTTTAACGTACTCAATATGATAAAGCAGTCTCAGGTGGGTAGCCATAGCAATTCAATGATAAAAATAGATTTTACTTACACGATTTAATATGCTTTTTGTAGCTGGTTAGATGGCGGGTTTCTCTTGATACTCACCAAAAGAGACTGCCTCAAAGACATGACATCTCCAGAATATTATTCATAAGAGAACATTTTTTCTTGATTGATCGGATGGGGATAAAAGGACGCATGTCTTTGAAGTATCGAAAAAGCTCCAATTGACCTTTCCAAAGTTAGTTCGCAAAGTAGAACGACTGCCTTATCAATCTTTTTTTGGTGCTTCTTTTCATATTTCCTGGGAACGCTACCCACAGACTGCCACTCCTCAGATCAAGGATAAACTTGGTACTAAGTCAAAAAATCTGAAGAGGCCGATTTCTTAATTTTCACCCATACGTGCTTAACCCGATCAGTGAGAGCGTCATCCGCCAACCTGAAAAATATTTCAATTTTTTTTCGAGATCGTAAGGGTGATTGTACGAACGAGAAAAATAAACTTCGTGCCTGGAAAACTGATCTGAGTCCGCAACTTTTGATAACTAAGAGGAAGTGGCCCAGGATTGTAGTCTCCTATGCAGTCATGGTTAAATTTCGTTCAAAATCTTTTCATAGAGCATCGGATTTTTCATCGAAAAATGAAAAGCTCGACTTTTCAACAAAAGTCGAAATTATAGCCAAAAGATCGATTAATAGAAAAGATTGAACGGTCTTTCAAAAATAGATTGTACTTACATATTA
Source organism: Ischnura elegans (assembly GCF_921293095.1). Lineage (NCBI taxonomy): Eukaryota > Metazoa > Arthropoda > Insecta > Odonata > Coenagrionidae > Ischnura > Ischnura elegans. The sequence continues at coordinate 113,622,934 of NC_060247.1, forward strand.
ATATGTTAATTATTGTTCTTTAAAAAACTCAAAATACACATTTGAGTAGTATAAAAAACCTACTTGGACTAAATGCTTGAATTATTAGCAGTAAAAGATTTCCTGTGCATGCACAATAAGGTTGTGGGATTCGGTTCCACTAAAATTTTTAAGAAATATCAACTGATTGAGATGCTTTCTTGATTATTGGCGGTAATACTTTCCTATTTTACCGGCCTAAGAGAAAATTCTTTCATATGGAACGGATGAATTTATCATAGGCCGTAAGAGAAGATGCTGAGATTAAACTATATGGTCACGATGGAAGTTGAAAAATCGAGTTTGGATCGAAACCCATGCCTCGTTCAGATTACGATTGTCCCAGCGATCGTCCTAAAGATTGTTGGCAGAGCTAACAGTGTGAATGCATGTCCTGGCAATAGTACCTACAAGTAGTTCCGAACGTTGCCACTTTACGATGGTTAGGCGCTGCAAAACCGGAAGAGGAAGCGACAAGAATAAGACGAAAAGTTTTTGAGGCTCCCTTCGCGCTATTTTTTCCATGTATTTGTCCAAGCAAGGATGAATATGGGCGGAAGAAAAATTATACGTTAAATACATGTTGAAAACGGTAACATATTAACCCTTAATACCTCAACAACTTTCATAACCGTCAATTTCTCGTTCACTTTAGATTTCAGCACTGGAGTGTAGTACAGGTTTTATCCATCGTATTGTGAATGCGCGATCGTTCCAATGATCGTTGGAAAAATCGTAATCTGAGCGATATATTAAAAGTCATGGCCCGATATCGATTTTATGGATCTTTTAATATTAAAACTCGATTTTAGATTTTAATCGAAATCGATTTTTCCATCACTACTCTTCTGGGAATTTATAGCGGGCAATCGTCGCAAAGAAAAAAATTCGGGGTTTTGGGGAAGAGGGCTGCAAAACCTGAAGTCCTCCTCTGACTTGGTACTCGGAGGATACTAAAGAAATGAGCGGCTTTTCAAATGCTATTTTCAAAACATAACAGAATGGAAGTCTTATTGTTTTGTATGACGGTAGGCGAGAGAAGCGTGTACTGAAATTTTCATGTAAGTGACATACACTTCGTATCTCGAGTGAACTTTCTTAAAAACTTTGAGACTCAATGACTCTCCGCCTCGGGGAAGTGCTGAGGTAAGCCGCAAATGGGGAAGAGCGATGCCTAGAAATAAACCGCCTGAGGAGATGAAAAATGTCCTCTTCCCAAGATACCTACCTACCACGGGTGTCTTTCAAGAGCTAAGTAAGATAAACTCACGCGAAGAATACAAGAAGAGAGACTGCGCGCCTTGATGACCGGCGGTTGCCATGGAAACGCTAACAAGGAGGATAATGGCGATTTAAAAATGATACGCTCGCGAGGGATCCTTGAAGTTCCTACTACAGGTCGATGATAGACTCTTATCCGAAGATCACGCTATGATCATGAAATAAGGTAAAAATGGAAAACCACCAACATCAAAGTAACGATATCCTAATTTAGATTGATTCGTTGAAATAAGTACAAATTTAAGTTTCGCAAAACATTTTTCATTCACTGATGAATTTTCCATTCAATCCAACATACTTGGTTAAGTGGGATTAAAATCTTTTTTATCTCAGAAAAAAAAGTTCTTTATCCAGAGCAGAGATAACCTTTTCAACCGGCGAGTATTTTTTTTTTTAATTCAGAAGTTTGCGGTCCACGAAACAGAAAAAAAAACATTTGCCGTGGCGAACTCAGTCGCTGTGTTGCGGAAGATATCTCAACTTCAGCTCTCTAACTCTTCCACTGCAACGATCTCTGGCTTTCAAATGGATTTTTTTTCGCACGCTCTCCGCTCTAATCTGTGCCTAAAATCTCTCTCAGCGAACAGCCCGCTAAAATTCAAGTCTCGCACGGTCTACTGTCTCTCTTTCAAATATTATATCGTGATACTTCCATCACTCACTCAGTGATTTTACTCGATGGTTGGATTAGATAGGTGAGGGTAGATCTCACCCCGGGTTAAGCCATAGGCGTGCCGATTTCATATATTCAAGGAAAGCGGGCCAGTGCTTGTCCCTGTGCTACCTCGCACTTCGATCCGAAGGTTAAATGAGATAGGTGAGGGTAATTCTCTCCCCGGATTAATGCAAAGGCGTGCTGATATCATATATTCAGGATAAGCGGGCGACTAATTTTCCCTATACTACCTAGAACTTCGATATGAAGGTTGGTTTAAATAGGTAAGGGTAGATATCACTCTAGATTAAGCCACAGGCGTGCAAATTTCACACATTCAGGGGTAAGTAGCTATATGGCACACCCTACCATTCTAGGCACGTGAGGCGAAGAAGACCACCGCACTCCTTTTTGCTGTCAAATTGTCTCAAACATCGTGAAGAGTTCTCGGGATCGACACCGGGTCAACATTACTGAAACATTTCAATTGATGTACTCTGATTGTGTTTCTTTCTATTCTTTCTTTATCCAAGACTTCATGAATCATTCTTTCGAACTTCATCATGAAAAAAATATATAGAACAGAACTATTCGGCTAAGTTTTGTTATTATCATTAATAATGTACTAGTTGTCAATAAATATTATTTTTGTCTTTTTATATTTGATTTTAATTTATGTGCAATAACCTAAGATAACAATAACCTACTGCCCTGAGGCCTTGGTGGCTCTTTCCTCCAAATAAAAATACTATGAAACTACCCATTCGCTCCTGATAATCACTTATTTGGTGCGTACGAGTTTGCGAGCATTTTGAGCTGAAGCAAATAGACTTGAAATAATGGAGTGGGAAAGGAGGTCGTGTTTTAGTGATTAGAATTTGGTGGCAAATGCTGAGCTGCCGACGCTAGTGCCATCTGAACTAATGGTAGGCGAAACTCTTCCCTGTCAATGACGTTTTGCGTGAAGTTGGAAGTATATGACGTGAACTATTGTCAGGACATGCATTCACACGGCTAGTTCGGCCAACTATCGTTAGGACGATCGCTCGGACAATCGTAATGTGAACGAGGCATAATGCCGACGTCGGGTTCTCTCCACCCTTCCATACCTACCCTTCCCTCATGGCGCAAATGACCTTAGCTGTCGGTCGCCTCCTCCAAGTGCCATACCCTGAGGATGATGGCCGAGTCGTTCATCGAAATGTCGGCAGTTATGCAGTTCCTGACCCGGCGGCGATCCCGAGAATTCTTCACGAAGTCGATTCGCCGGGAAAGCACTAAATCTGTCTCGAACATGTTGTTGAAACTGGCAATAAATCAATCCACTCTCTAGTTTGCATTTTAAAGCCCATCGAAATAAGCCCAATGACAGAAAGAGACGGATGCGATACGGAAATTCAAAATGGATGCATACTGTCTACATGCAAGTATCATAAAAGTGAACAGGAGATGGCGACGTATCGATAATTGATCGACGCCCTATCAACATTCCATGTTACTCTCCACCTTCTTTACCGCATCGCATCACGTTTTAACATTCTTCTCCTGAAACCATAGGTCATATTTAGTAAAGTGCTTCGCTAAGGGAATGACGTGCACGGAGGGACATTCAAAGCGACACGTATCGTGACTCTGATGCGCTGTGATCGAAATGTGACCCGGTAAACGTACGATTCCCCCTTCCGTGACTCGGTCTACGGGAAGCAGTGACGTGGGCCACGAGAGCAATCACGGAAATTGGGGAATTGGGAAATGTAGTGCATTCGTGTTCGCGCCACGAATTTTTTTGTCGTGAAATGAGTCGATTGCTCAATCACTCTTGCATAGAGGAGAGCAACTCTACAAAGAAAATAGGATTGTTGTTCTCAATACCAAAAATTGTCGACAGAAAATTGACTTGCGATTAGAAGTGATTTTGAATTTTCACATGATAGATAAGCTATACAGTTAAAATTTTCATTTTTCCATTGCTCTGAAATTTTTAATGCCTGTTAATTTTTAAGAAAAAATATTTTGATATCATTTTTTATCAATGACAAACTACTCGACCCATTGCTCTCAATTTAAAATCAATTATTTTATCAGCTTTTATAAGATTTATTAATTCCCTAAGCTTTGAAATAATTTTGCTAAAATGAGTTTTGTAGTTGAAAAAGTGGAGTAAACGGCTAATTTTAGGGTGCGCGGAATTCGTCAGTCAATTTTTTTGGCATAGCTTTGATCACGTGAGCAGTGAATGCGTCCCGTCAATTATTCAAAACTTTCGCGGTCCGTGTATTCCAGCGACCTTCTTATGAATATACCCACCACACGGTCAATGCTGTCAACAAGTCAATGTCTACGAACAGTTTCGTCTCCATTGATGGGGACTTCCCCTCGGGGAAATTACGGTATTTTATGAGCGCCAACGTTTTATAGGCGAGAGGTGGGTTGCGGGCAAGAGTGCGACGAAATTTCTTTTCCTCCCCGACATTACTGGAAACCAGGATGAACTAATGGTATCTCCTTGGTATCTATAAAAATTACGGTTGTTCTAGTGGCATGGAACATGAAATGTTAATGTAAAAAGGGATCCTAAGAAGCCGTGTCCAATCAATTCTAAAAGCTAGCCTAAATCCCCCTTTACCCCTTGTCTTGAAATCGCCCCAAAAAATTATAACAGTGACACAATCGAAATTTATGGATTCTAATAGAGACATTGCCTCTTTTGATCATTCTTCAATCAGTCTTCCTTCACGGAATAATTTATTCAGATGCTGCAATAGGTTTCACTCGTTAGATATAGGAAACCGGAATGAAGTGCAAACCTAGAATAAAATAATTAATTTCCGCTAGAAAATGGAACCTAAATTCTTTGGGTTATTTTCAGGGCTATAGAATCGCATTCAGGTAAAACCATAAATGTGATTTATAACTGTGGAGCTTCACTTATTCACATAAAGGAACTTCAAAGACTTCTGATGAGAGAAGTTTATTTTTTAACGGAGAATTCCTTAAGCACTTCTGATTATAACTCTCCAAATACAAGTTGAATAATATTTCCTTGGGTTGTATAATTAAAAAAGAATTAGTCTTTACTATCCAAGGCACCATTTTGGATTGCCTTTAATACCACAGATATTTAAGTAAACTAAAGAGTATAAAAAATTATGGAGAATACTTTGAAGTGTCTCGACCTACGTAAGTGTCTCTCTTGTTTTATATGGCTTTACACAGACTAAAAGGCAGCAAATTCAACCAGATAAAGAAGCTATTTCGAGCGGTATTTGTAACTGAAAATGATGTTTTCTAGTGTTTTGAGTTTTTAAAAAGACTTTAAACTTATAGACAGGTAATGATTGGTCTATCAAGCAAAATAATTCCTTAAAAGTATAAAAATATAATCGTGAAATTAATGCCTTGAGATAAATATAATGAATTCCGAATGTCTGTCAGAGTACGCTTTAGCTTTAAAGTGAAGTTAAAAAAGCTATTGCACAGAAAATATGACAAAAAAATTCGCATTGTAATATAGAATGTGCTTTGAAGGCGACTAAACCCACTGAAGGTGAAACCCAGAAAATTAAACTTTGAATTTTTTAACAATTTTGTCCGGTTATTTTTGGGTCCCCCACTGTGTGTACTACAAACTAATTCGAGTTTCAATCGCTCGGTCTTTCCATAAAAAAATCGATGAGAGTAAGTGAATTGTAGAAGATCCACACTACAAAATATTTCGATTTTCAATCGCGTGAACTTGGAAGACAACGATGGAGAAAGTAAAATTATGTCCAAGAGAATGAATGTCATCCAACATGAGTATCATAGTTTCAATTTTGCCTTGTCCGATTCTATCACTATTACCCTTAAGACGAATTCGCAGAATTCATGGAGCGAACCCTTACTTCGAGCAATATCTCTTCGTGGGTTGTCCCACAAGCTGCGAAATTATCAAACAAGGCCCCAGGGAAATCATCGACCCGCGACATCATACGATAAGCACATCTTGTATCCCACAAGGCACTATGATGGGCTCATCCCCATTTCCGATATCAAACTAATATGAACACGTCCGCATTAAATGATGTCCAACCTGCTCTAAAGATCTAAATCGATTTTTTCTCATGTCACCAGATGTTCCTTGTAATACTTACTGATCTGTGAGCGAATTGTCAGCGGCGTCGACGTCATCATAAGGCAAGAATCAGAAAATTGGTTTGACGCAGCTCCCCATTCTACTTACCTTCCTGGTATCATTTTCATACGAATTTATTCTTATGTACATACTTAACGTCGTCTTCTAGCTATCGAGCTAATTGCCGTGAATAGATAGAGAAATAGGATTATCTTTTTTAATTTTTTGAAAATGGACAGTAAAAACACATAGAAAATGAGCCGATTACTTTGAATTGTCTAGACTTTTCCTTTTTTATTGCTTGGAATAATAATTTATCACTCCAAATTTACAACTTTGGTAGCAAAAAATTAAAGGAGCTTTAAGTAGGCCCAGCGGTGAAGATACGATCCTTAATTTTAAATGCTACGCTAGTAAAAAATGTTAATTTTTATGCAATATAAATATGTCATGAAATATTATACGTGACAAAAAAGTATCAGAAGTTAAGGAAATGTAAGTAAGGAAATTCAGTGAAGGAAGTGTGAGTACAGTAAGAGGAAAAATAAGAGGGTGCAAGAAAATACAAAAATTATTATTTTTTTACCAGAACTATAACATTTTTAGATAAAAAAGCTGATAGTAAATTCATATTGTATTTATATTCACACACACATATCAAAAAAGAACATGTACATCATACTGGGATAACAACCAATCTTTAGCCTTTTTACAAAAATTATTTATTCACTTTAATTAGTTGAAATAAGAACACTCTTTTATTGAACCAAGTAAATTATTAAAAATTTTAGGCCCTAAGTGAAGGAATGATCTTAAAAACAAAGATTAGGCTTCGGGTATAAAAAATTCCTGGGCAAATTATAGCCAGTCTAGAATGATTTTTAGCAGGCTTTCTAGCTTTTATTTTGGGCACATCTCTCCCCTCTTTTCATCGATTTTCCATGTCTCTGGCCCAAATCCGATGCTTGTAACATTTTCCCGCGTCTGTACGTGGTGAATCGGAATTTCACGACGATATGCCGGTAATTCATCTCTTCCACGCGCTACATCGGGTTCATGCTTCTGCGTACTAGAATTTCGGCTTCGCCTCTATTGATTTCCATGCTTAAGCTGCAAGCGTACTTCCACCTACGTCATTCCCGTCCGTGGGTTCGCCACGGAGCAAGAGTTTAGTGGTTTGCACCATTTGGACCTCAGCCTAATTTTTGGGAATGTGCGGGATATCGCATTTAGTCAACCAATCGGCATAAAGTGGACACATGCATGATGTTTCAGGAGGAATTTTCAATACTTCAGGAGGTGGTAGTGGTGACAATTTTAAGCATTTATTTTTGTCCATAGACCTGGCCCAACAACTCCTTAGTTACCACGCTATGGCAACGCAAATCGTTTTTTACAACTTTCAGTTACCATGAAAACGGTTTTTCTTGAGTATCCAGCCTTTTCGACATTTCGTCTTATACTCTGAAATTATAAGGCCATTAAATAACAAACGTTGAGATTTAATTAGTGTTAAATAATTAAAATGTGCGATTATAAATGTCTGAAGGAATCTCAAAATGATAGAGATTGCGTAATTGTATTGCGGACATTAGCTCAACGCTTTCGGTTAATTAAGCCAAAAGATTAGTTAATTAAAGGTAAAGCTGTTAAAGCAAAAAAGCTTCCAAACTAACTGCAAAGTGCATCCATAAAGAGATGTTTGCGTTTCCATAGCTCAGTTACTAAGGAGTTTCGACCCCGTGTTTATGGGAAAAAAATGCTTAAAATTATCTCCCCTGCCACCTGCTGAAGTATTGCTGATTCTGACTGAAACATCCTTTATAATGGGTATTTAGATATACATACCAGCGAGTAATCTGAAGATTTATTAGACGAAGCTCTTGATTAAAATAATCTTGGAGCTTCCAACATTTACATTAGTTTACTATTTTACATCGGTGGCTCGCCTGCCAAACAGGAGGTCTCGGGTTCGAGTCCCGCCTGGTTAAGTTACTCTTATACAGGGCATGTTTGTTTGCGTACGTTAAACTATTAACATGTTAATAACTCCGATGTATAGAGCTGTTTTCGATGGTATGTAAAGAAATTAATAAATGAACATCCGTCATCACTCGCTCCATGTATCTCATTCGACGCTTTCCTCTGTCGTTCTTCCCTTTCACCAGTCCGCCAACGATAATTTTCTTCATATTATCGCGTCGCATGATATCGCCGATTAACTTGTCAAATCCGGTTGGAGTACTCGGTGGCTTTAAGCTAAGCCGCGAGGACTGAAAGATTGTGCGAAAAATTCTCAGAAAAAAAAAACATTCGCCATGACCGGGATTCGAACCCGGATCCCCCAATTTCCCGTCGAGTGCTTTAGCCAATTAAGCTAAAAGAATGACGCCTTGGTAACTTAACTGGCTAAGACACTCGACCGGAAATTGAGGGATCCGGGTTCGAATCCCGGTCAAGGCGAATGATTTTTTTACTTTGTGAATTTTTCGCTCAATTTGTGAATTGCGTTGCGAGTGACTCCGTAATGTTATCACCATGGCTTGTCCCGGAATACTTAAATTAGACTGAAAGATATCAAGGGTATATTAAAATGAACCCTCGCAATGTTTCACGTTTATGAAATTTTTAATACGACCTAGTTATGGATATTACAACATCATCGTCAATATACAAATGGTGTGTAGTGCATTCAATTCATTTTTAATTTTTTTACTGGAGTTGGGAGGAGTAAGGTGAGAGAGAAGGGGGGTAGAAGGAAAAACCTGAAGAAGAAAGTGAGCGGAATAGAGAGGGGAAGGTGATGTCTGGAAAAACCGGAGAAAGAGGTGGTGGGGGTAAGTAAGGGAGGAGGTACGGGAAACAGTGGCGTAGCCAGGATTTTGAATTGGGGAGAGGGTTTCACAGGAGAATTAGAGGCCCTTCCGGGGAGCATGGAAAACACCTCCATGGTTCCCACCCAAACCGAAATGTAAAGTTCACGGTTTTTTTTCAGGTTTTCACGGTCGTCAAATTCACGGTTTTTAGATAAACTATTTTAGGCAGATATATTTATACACTTTGGTTACCAGTCTTCCGGCTTTGGTACAGGCTTAAGGTCAATGCGTCATCACGGCACACGGATCAAAAATTGCGCTTAGAATATACGTGTGCAAATAAATGAGTGGACAGTGTCTGCGAGTGACAGACCTCGAAACATGATCGTCATATTAATTTTTCTTTTACTCTTTCAATCGTAGTTCTAAAATCAAGTTTGAGAGATTTTTAAGGTTATATGACGAAATTCACAGCTTTTTCCAGGTTTTTTCACGGTAGAAGAAATTCACGGCTTATTCACGGTTTTAAGGTTTTCACGGTTGAGTGGGAACCCTGACCTCAGGGCCAAGGGAGGTCCTCCAACCAGAAACTTTTGGGATTTCTGATGCTGAAAACGTGATTTTTAGGGCTCAAAAACTGTAATTTTGTGCGAGCATTTATTTAAATCTATGTATTGGGGCTATCTAACTCGTTTTTGGCGCCTCTTTTAAATGCTCAAGGGGGAGTTGTAGCCTGAAAGCCACCACCTCCGTGGCCACTGATATTAAACGCAGTTTTTTTTTGTTAAAATAAGTTTCCACACAAACATTCAAACATTCACGGGGCAGTCTTGCTTTATGGTGGAGTTTGGGATGGTTTTTTTCGGGAGGCAGCCCACAACTGGTAGCGGTGATATTTGGAGTAATTTTGTTGCTGAGAGTTACGGTACCTTCAGAATCCGTTGAGGGAACACACAAAACAGATAATTTTGGCAAAGCACTGAAGAAACTGAGATTCGTCAAGCGTGTTACGGTGGGGTTTTAGGATGAAAATGTGGCAGAGAGGTGCTAATTTGCACTCGACAGATCGCACCTCGGATATGTACTGAGAACATGGGATACGGTGTAGAAAGATTAAATCGGTAAACTTATTACGATGCAAGAATCGAAATACGGTACGACTTCTAATCATAGCCCGGTCAAATTAGCCCAAAAAATAGGGGTACCCTTGCATAAATTGCCAACAAGCTGAAAATTCTCATGAACCTCAAGGATAATACTCTTATGAAATCCTGAAACGTCCCCATCGATCCCGTGTGTGCAAAAAATTTTATTCAAGGTCAAAGGTCACAAAAATGAGTTTTTTGCATTTTTTGGCCAAACGGTTAGTTTTATGATAAAAATTGATCAGATCAAAATTGTAGATCAGAAAATTATCTACAAAATTGTCATTTCTATTTTTTCTCTAAGATTAATCGTTTCTGAGCAAAAACCTTTAAAATAATAATTAATAATGTTCCAATAATGTCCGGAGAACGCAACAATATAATCAAGCATATTACGGAGAGTAGGGGAGATCGGGGCACGTTGGCCCGATTTTTTTACATTTTTGAATATTTTTTATTTATGCGTAGTTAACTTAATGAAATTATTGCTAAATTATAGAACAGTCTTTCTAAATATAGATGGCAATTATTAAACTTGAATATATGAGTTATAAATTTAAAAAAACAAATAAATACTGGGCATATGACAGGAGGGCCAATCTGCCCCTACATCGGGGCAAGTTGGCCCAGCGGCTGGGGCACGTTGGCCCATGTATTTTTTGATAAGCTGAATTAGTATGATTTTAGGAAATCAAAATAAAACTAATAGTTATCAAGAAATATATTTCAATATATGTAACCATTTTACTAAAACAACGGGAAAGCTTTAAATTATTAGGATTTCTGGCGTGCTAATACAAACCAGTTGACTTTTGTGACTGTCCAGATACAAATTATCAGCACAATAATTGCTCTTGTGAAATAGTACGCGGATTTCATTGTTTACACATGTCTAATGAGCACAACGCTTGCAATTTGTGCACTAAATATATTGTGCTCCAGGCTGACCGTCGAAAAAGGCACACTTCAGGCACATTGAATAAGTTCATCTTCCTATATCGGACGCGCGTATTTTATTTTTTTTTGCTCCTGTTATGCGTACATGCGTTACATTGTGATACTATGTTACGTTCAAATAGAAGTCTGTCTTCACCACTGCGCTTATATTTTTGTAGTCTCTGTGAATTTGAGTCTTTGTGTCTAATCAGTTCAGACGCAACCCAACGCTCCCAAAGACGACTAATCGCAGCCCCGCGGAACCTCTGGAGTTGACTATTGATGCAAGCTTACCCTCAAATGTAATAGAAAATAATCTATGTAAGTGGGGAAGGGGTAATCAAGCTTTCGTGCTCAATTTAAATTGTAATCCGATTCTTCCTTCTGAAGAGGCAATCAAATGCGTAAGTCCACTCGACTTTTTTTTTTCATTTTTCTCGTTAGAACTGCTTAAGTACATTTGCATAAACAGTGACGTATATGCTAACCAGAAAAAAGTAAATATAGCTTTGGAGAATGAGGAGCGTATGACATGCTAATGTCAGGCAATATGACTTGTAATGCTAATGTCATGCTGCGATAAATACCCTAATAAACGTATGTGTTGGCCCAAAGAGGTAACAAAACTTAGCAAAAGGTACATCCCCACACTCTTGTCGGCAAGCATGCATTGTAACCGATTTGAAACAATATTAAGTCATTTACACATGAATGACAGCTCATTTGATGATGGAAGTGACCGTCTATTCAAAATTAGGCCATTTTTGACGAAGGAATGCATAGGACGGGGCATGTTTGCCCGGGTGGCCAACGTGCCCCGTCGTCGCTGGGCCAACCTGCCCCATCGCCATGTTTACAATTAATTCTATTCGTTACAAAACTCACTGAAGCAATTTAGATTGTATGCCACACAGAAGTTATCCTTAAACTATGAGCTTTAATGATGGTACTCAACTATTGGGCCCAAATTGATCAAAACTTAAATAACACACATTTAACCTGGGAGTAGAATTTTACTGAAACACGCGCAAATACTATTAATCGCTACAACTTGTCAAAAACTGCTCCGCCAGTCATAATGGTGTTGTGGAGAAAGGGGAAGTGTGCCACCAACCTTCTGATAGATTCCTAGCACGATTCAGTGTCTATTGTATGAATTAACTCGACTGGGCCATCCTGCCCCTATGGCCAACGTGCCCCGGTCTCCCCTACAGCTCCAGCCTACATTCGAAAGGCTTTTTCTCAGAAACGGTAAATCTTAGAGAAAAAAAAGAATGGCAATTTTGTAGATAATTTTCTGATCTACAATTTTGATCGAAGCAATTTTTATCATAAAACTAACCGTTTGGCCAAAAAATGCAAAAAAACTCATTTTTGTGACCTTTGACCTTGAATAAAATTTTTTGCACACACGGGATCGATGGGGACTTTTCAGGATTTCATTAGAGTGGTATCCTTGAGGTTCATGCAAATTTTCAGCTTGTTGGCAATTTATGCTAGGGTCAATGTCTATTTTGATCGGGCTATCAGAGAAAACTCAAACAATTTAGTCTTATTATTGTTAACATTACACACACTTGGAACTTGACTGTTTTCCCTCTTCTGGCCGTAGTTGTAATTTTTGGCATCACAAGGATTAAATCCGTAAAACTTTAGAAATTACGAGAGACAGCTGAGCGATTAGTCAAAAACTGCTGCGAGCGGAAAGAGACCGCTGCAAAGCTTATGCATGAATTGGACTGGGAGCCGCTTGAGAATTCAGGGATACAACCTATATAAAAATGTCTGAGCATTCAAAAACAGATTTATTTCAGAGATACATGGAGGGCATATCTTTGGTTCCCTATTTGTCTCCAGGTCTGATAAAACCGATGCAATTAAATAGATTTTAGATAGTACCGATCGGATAGGTACAGGAATTCTTTACTATCATAAACAATCTAAAACAACTATATGAGGGCCGTTTTTTTTCGAGCTCCAATGGGCCATGAACAGAAGACGAAGTAACTGATTGAAAATTATTTCATTGGTAAATATTGAGCAAACTTGTGGTGTTCTTTCGACATAATGGCCTGTGCGATTGAGGAATTGGTCTTGATTGTGGACAAGCTTCACTTTACCTTATTCATAGGATTTTGCCGCCAATGACTTCCAACGATTTTTCCCTTTCTCCTGAAGCTCATCGCCCGTTTGAAAACGATTCCCTCCAAGATTTCATCGTAAAGATGGGGGTCACATGGTACTAGGTCGGCATTACGCGGTGGGTGATCGTAAATGCCCCATTGAAATTGCTCAAGGAGCAGTTGGGCTGTGTCAGTGCTGAGATGACGGGCGTTGTCATGGATCAGAAAACTTCCAGAAGTCAGCGTGCCTCTTGTTTTGTTTTGAATGGGAATGGACATAATGTTTCACACTCTAGCTACATTGCATTAAAAATTCTCTTTTATAGGCATTGAGGTCTAAACAAGTCAATGCTGAAGCCGTTCAGCGAGTTTTCTGGCTGTCGCTCCGCAGTGAACACTTCGCGGAAGAATCAATTGAGGCAGTGTAATCGATGAGATTGCTACTAACCTTACACTAACAACTTATGGTCAGAAATGAATTGAGCATGTGGTGCGGAGGATGCGCAGTTGCCCTATCTGCGCAGTACCCGCATGTCGCTGGTGTGATGTTTTTGCTGAACTATCAAAGGCTGAAAAAAACGGCCATCGTACATGGAAAGTATAATTCGACAGTCAAGTCACTCGAACACGCAACTTATTTACTTCGTGTGTTTACGGCTGGTGACCTAGCAACCCCACCACACGCTAATTAAGGCGAAAGGTGATTGCCCAATTTACATATCTCCTAATTTTAGCGATGAGTGTGTGACTATTGACATGAAACCTTCGCCAGCATATAAAAGTTGCTGCATAATTTTTTACCATAGTGTAAGAATGGACTCAAATTGTAAATTTTACTCCTTGTAATTAACTGAACGTATTGTTTTTGGTGAAAAAAATCAATACGAAAGAATTCTAGCTACGTTATTAGTAAAAATAAAAGTTTTGAGACCAAGATATATGCATGTATTTATTTATAAATTAAATTATTAGAATGACGAAAACACAATCCGTTGGAGGGTATGGGATGTAGTACTATATGTTATTTTTTACCGTAATTTCTTAAATTTTCGACAACAAGTTTGACAGGAGAATGAAAAAGATTTAGAGAAAATTGTCACCCGTAACATAAATAAAAGTGAGAAAATTTTGCCGGGAACAACAATTCACTTAGATAACAGAACGTCATAAACGAGACACACCGGTGGCCTTTCGCAGCACCCCAAGCAATCCACTCAAAAGCGCTGTTTCGACTACATCTACACACTATCCCATAAGCCGCCTTAATAAATGTACGGGAGGAGTTGTTACGACATCAGCCGTAAATCTGTAAGAGTATACTAGAGACGTTTTGGTGTGCTTTGTGAGGGATTTAAGTGCTTAATTTTCTCCTCTCATTCAGAAAAAGTCCTTTTTTGTTGAGCGGAAAAGTCCTTGTTTGACCCGTTAAGATAATATACATCTCCCATTTTGTATCTTATGTGGCACGCAGAAGTATATTGTTATACGTCCAATAGAAATGATTTTAAATACAGCGTTGTACCACCACTAACGCGCGTTGCTACTAAACATTAAGCTTATTTTTTGTTCCTATATCACTTTCCATGGCTTTAAAAGAAATTCGAAAGTTGAAAAAATTTCGTGATCATTAAACAATTGACAAATTCATATTACTTTTCCTTTTCTACTAAAACATATTTTTGTACTAATTAGAGAAGAGAATACGATATGACATAAAAGTAAAGAAAATTTCAAGATTTTAGATTTATGATTGCTATAGATTGCTATGATTTTATGATTGATTATGTACACCTGAAAAATGAATGTTTTCTCCTCATCTTGCTCTGGCTTTAATTTTCGGCATTATTTGAAATGGCTACAACTTCAAGAAAAATAAAGAATTATAATTTAACGTAAAAAAATTCTGCTAAATAAAATTGAATTTATAACAGCAAATGTGACTAGTTTGTGCAGTATTTAGGCCTACAAAAAGTATTTCTTTGAGAAATATCCACGATTCTAATCTCCATGTATGCTCTAAAAATGGAACGAAGTGCTCTTAATATCTGTGGTACTCCATGAGAGGGCTTCCTGTCGGAATTTTTCACCCATTCCAATAATTAAGGAGGAACCATCATTTCAAACATGCCCGAAAACCTCCCCTTATTTTGACATATGTTGTTGCTCATTATTTTTTCTATCGAATAGTGAAAAAATATTACTATGTCACCGGCCATTTAAGAAAGATTTATGGATTTGAAAATGACGGATTTCCACCTTGAAATACATTGTCTTTATGGGAGAATGATGACCTTCCCTTGTAAAACATTTTTTATCTCAAATTTGGCCCGAAATATATCGTTGAAAAATTAGCACAGCATAGAATAGACATCGATGCTTAATATATGTATTTTTTTAGAAGGGGTTACCGATATGTTAGCGCCAGTATTTAAGTTTAAAGAACATACTTCCGGTTTTCTGCAGAGCGAGCAGCCATTATGCGGCGGAGGTAGTGGCAACGTTGCAAATATGCGGAGGTTAAATATGAAGAGCGATATTGCACCTGTCGACCGCTGCATAATTCCAGTGAATTGGATTTTTCGGAGTCATTTTTCTACATATTCATTAAACGAATATTCAGTTCATCTCGAAACGTGCTATACACCGAAGTATGAAATTTATCAGTGCTGGTTGTTAAAGTAATTCCTATATGCGACTACATTTTATTAAACATGCGAATATTCATGACCGGAATTCAATACATCCCTTGAAATTGTCGTCGTATCGCTTCAAAAGCGAAAATGATAGAATATAATGAGACTTGCGATAGTTTATCTGTTCTTCTGAATACTACTTCAAATTGTTTTACGTTTATTTCGAAAAATATGTATCGTTTTCAACTTGTAGAAAATACTTATTTAAATAGAAGTTCTAAGCGTAAAGTAGAAAATCTAGCGCATTATGTATTTAATCATCAGTTTAATTGATATTAAATGTCTAGAATAAGGTGTACAGGTAAATGAATGTACCACGAGACAAGCATATTGCCGTTATGTACCGACTATGTAGTATTTGGAAATACAACTTCGCGAACGTACTAATTAATCGAATATTCACCCATGTAATTCTTCGAAAGTATAAAATAAAATAGACAAGAGTACTTCCTTTTTCACTGACCAAACAATTTACTTTGATACGTTTTCCAAAGGTCCAATTAGCATAATTTGAAAAAACAACAGTAAATACATTTACCTATTCATGAAGTCATTGCAGGAGGATAAAAATTAGGATGCATTCCTGAACAATCGATGGCAGCTGACATAAGTGAGTCCGTAGAAGTTGCAATGCCAGCCTTCCAAATTTACTGAAACTTCGGCACTAGGAACAAGTATTATTTAATTATCCTGATACTAATGATTCGAATTACATTTGGGTTATAACTGACACATTAGTTTCTAATTTTCACTAATCAACTCCTTATTAATAGTATGGATGAGGCTATTGAATGGAAAATCTACAAAGAAATAATCATTAAAGAGCTTTGTGTCAGTCATTCGACAGGGACTTTAATCTTCATAAATCAAGACATAAACATTGATTATTTAAACAATGATGGACACTTTATGTTGGGAAATATTGCAAAAATTTCTTAAGAAATTAAAAATGCACGTAAACGATTCGGTATCCTTCAACAGATGCACTCGTTGGAATCGCTTCAATGGAATTGATGGATTCACTTTCGGCCACATTTCGTTTCCTCAAATAATCCAAGCTCTTACCTTTACCTTCAGACACAAATTTGCCTTTAAATCGGCATAATGACGCCATCACTTCAGCTCAAATGTATATTTAATACACTATTATAATTCATTTTCGGGAATACGTCTGCGTGCTATTAATATTTAACTCAACGTTTCGTTCCACTTACTGGGAACGTCGTCAGGAGAATGAAAATATAAACACCTATCATACCGTTGGAAAAACTGGTCCATTGTTGTTAAGGTATTTAAAAAAGTAAATAAAAATATAAATAAAATAAAAGCCAACTTCTTTAAAACATCTAATATAAAAAAAAAAGGAAGATGAAAGGTGGAATATTGTAATTAAATTTTCGAAATGTATCTCTTCCACACATGGCTTAAATTATATCCATCATCCCTGTTAAAATTCATTGGTCTTTTAGAAATTTCTATCGCCTCTCTAATAAGCCGTGGATAATATGCAGATTTTCTTGCAATGGCTTTTGCCTCATCCAGGAGGATCTTGTGTCCTGGCCCCGACATAAAATGATCGGCGACAGCTGAAGTTTCCCATTGCCTTGCCTTCAGCGCCCTTTCATGCTCTTTCAGCCTTGTCACTATCTTCCGTTTGGTCTGTCCGATGTAACTAGACCCACATGAACACGGAATCTCATATATGCCTTCCATTTGTAATGGGGGAACAGCATCAATGACGGATGGAAGTAGGTCTCTGATCTTCCTCAACGTGCCAAACCTGGTTTCAACGTTGGCTTTTCCAAGGATGCGAGCAATCCGGTCCGTTGTTCCTGATACGTAAGGCAGAACTGCAAAAGCACTTGGTTTTGTTTTCTCCATCGGGGCCTTGACTTCCCTTAAAGCTCTCCTAATGAATGAAATAGCATATCCGTTTCCTTTTAAAATAGAAATAAGATGTTCCATTTCACTTTCTACGCTATCTTCATCAGAAACGGCAAGGGCTCTATGCCTTAAGGTCTTGATAACGCAGGACTTCTGACGCGGGTGATGGTGTGATGCCGCGTTTAAGTACCTATCTGTGTGGGTCTTCTTCCTAAAGACCGAATGTCCCAAGCTTCCGTCTTGCCTTTTCCTTACTAGAACATCAAGAAACGGTAAGGAGCCATCTTCTTCGATTTCTTTGGTGAACTTGATGTTATCATGAATATTATTCAGGTGTTCATGGAAATATTCAAGAGCCTCTTTCCCGTGTGGCCAAATAACAAAAGTGTCATCAACGTATCGGAGCCAGCATACCGGTTGATATTCACTTGATGAAAGAGCATCGGCTTCAAACTTCTCCATGAAGAGGTTAGCTATGACCGGAGAGAGAGGGGATCCCATAGCAGCTCCCTCTAGCAGCTCTCTCTCTCCGGTCATAGCTAACCTCTTCATGGAGAAGTTTGAAGCCGATGCTCTTTCATCAAGTGAATATCAACCGGTATGCTGGCTCCGATACGTTGATGACACTTTTGTTATTTGGCCACACGGGAAAGAGGCTCTTGAATATTTCCATGAACACCTGAATAATATTCATGATAACATCAAGTTCACCAAAGAAATCGAAGAAGATGGCTCCTTACCGTTTCTTGATGTTCTAGTAAGGAAAAGGCAAGACGGAAGCTTGGGACATTCGGTCTTTAGGAAGAAGACCCACACAGATAGGTACTTAAACGCGGCATCACACCATCACCCGCGTCAGAAGTCCTGCGTTATCAAGACCTTAAGACATAGAGCCCTTGCCGTTTCTGATGAAGATAGCGTAGAAAGTGAAATGGAACATCTTATTTCTATTTTAAAAGGAAACGGATATGCTATTTCATTCATTAGGAGAGCTTTAAGGGAAGTCAAGGCCCCGATGGAGAAAACAAAACCAAGTGCTTTTGCAGTTCTGCCTTACGTATCAGGAACAACGGACCGGATTGCTCGCATCCTTGGAAAAGCCAACGTTGAAACCAGGTTTGGCACGTTGAGGAAGATCAGAGACCTACTTCCATCCGTCATTGATGCTGTTCCCCCATTACAAATGGAAGGCATATATGAGATTCCGTGTTCATGTGGGTCTAGTTACATCGGACAGACCAAACGGAAGATAGTGACAAGGCTGAAAGAGCATGAAAGGGCGCTGAAGGCAAGGCAATGGGAAACTTCAGCTGTCGCCGATCATTTTATGTCGGGGCCAGGACACAAGATCCTCCTGGATGAGGCAAAAGCCATTGCAAGAAAATCTGCATATTATCCACGGCTTATTAGAGAGGCGATAGAAATTTCTAAAAGACCAATGAATTTTAACAGGGATGATGGATATAATTTAAGCCATGTGTGGAAGAGATACATTTCGAAAATTTAATTACAATATTCCACCTTTCATCTTCCTTTTTTTTTATATTAGATGTTTTAAAGAAGTTGGCTTTTATTTTATTTATATTTTTATTTACTTTTTTAAATACCTTAACAACAATGGACCAGTTTTTCCAACGGTATGATAGGTGTTTATATTTTCATTCTCCTGACGACGTTCCCAGTAAGTGGAACGAAACGTTGAGTTAAATATTAATAGCACGCAGACGTATTCCCGAAAATGAATTATAATAGTGCATCTAATCGCTGCGAAAACCTTAAAACTAAAATTTGTATATTTAATAACTTAAGGCTAAGTAAAAGGGATAATAAAACGAGTAATATTGTCACAATGCAACGTAACTCTACGAGGTAACGTAAACAAACAAAGATGCTCAATCGCTGTGAAACTACGATATGCTGGCAGCGTTGTCAAGTTGGTGGTCAGCAATTATAAATAAACCATTTTTCCAAATTAGGTTGAAATTAACAGAGCAAAAGGTCTCATTAGTTAAGTTCATTTTATTCATCACAAATGATGTAGTTATAAAGCTTTACTGTATTTCCAGAGAAAGTACTTAAATTCTTCCGATACCTAAGAGTCAATATAACAGCCATTCTTCATATCACTATATTATTCCATTTTAAGTAAAATTCATGCATTGTACAGCTATTTTGATTGATTTAGCATTACTTTTAATTTTTATGAATGACTAATTTAGCGATTTTAACTCGTTGTTATCGAGTTTATCTAACTTATGAAGGCAGTATTTCGAAGCGCAGGTTCCTCCTTAAATGACAATTAACGACACAAAAATTTAACAAATTGCGGATTGGGTTAATGTGGCGGCCACACTGTTGGCTTCTCACCCTGTAATTCCGGGTTCGAATCCCGGTGATGGCAGATATTTAAAAAAAAGATTCGATTCTTACTTGAGAGAAGTATGGAGGGCATTACAGGCGCAACACTCCGTCCGTCGAATGGGACGTTCGGTCGTGGTCCCCTTGACTCCTTTCGCCCAGAGCAGGCTGATACTCTCGCCGGGTTTCCATCCATCCTTCATTCCTTGCCCTTCCCACATAGCTCTAATGATCTCAACTGTGGTCGCATCCTCCTAATGCAACAAAGTCCTCATACCGTCTTACCAATTTGAAAATATAACTTCAGTAGCTTTTATTTCTTTCAATGACCTCTATGCGTTAAAAAATTACCTTTTTTAGGATATTAATTATATTCTTCTTTTGCAATTTTAAGGCGTTAAAATCGAAAATCCTCACATTTCAAAATAATTTCTTCTGGTCACCCGCCTTATCTGCGCGAAAGATTTATTTGGAAACGAAATATTCATTTCATACCCAATAGAAATCACAATTTTGACATTAAATTGGCGAATCCCAGTGTAACTAACCATGGAGACGTGATTGAGTGCTGATGTGATGAGTGGAGAATAAATTCTGTACTCATGATATAATTTTCTATTGGTGCTACGTTTTTCTGTTACACCTGAATATTTTTCTTGGAATAAATAGTGGTACTGTTTCCAATGTATTTAATAATTCTGGAAATGATGCGTGGGTAGATACCCGGGTATCCGCATTCGGGATGCAATTGTATGTATGTATATCGATGGCTAAGTTCTAACAACACGTATCTCAAAAATAACAACTTTTCAGGAGAGCAAAAGAAACGATTTATATTTTTAATTGTACACTGAAATTAAAAATTAAAAATTCATAAAACTGAAAAAGAAGCATGCATCTGCAAACAAAAAGTTGTTTTTTGCTTGAATTTTATTTTTTAAATGTCAATACACTTTGTTTACGATACCTGTCTCAAACCCGCCAATTGTTGATATACTTGTTGCTAGAACTTTGCCATCGATTAGCTTGTATAGGCTTATATTTTTTTCCTCTATTTTTTGCATTTACTGAGTTTTGCCGTAGTGTTTTTTTCTTTGTACCTCTGTCAAATGATTTTTACTGACTTGATGTGCACTTGCAAATTATTTCAAGGGCCTAATGGCCCACGATAATAAATTAATTGAAATTGAAAATCTGAAAAAAATTAGAAATTATCCACATCCTTGTAGTTACACTTATAACTTTGCGCTAGTGACAAAGTCATTCCTTCATTTGTTCCACGAGGGGCCCATCGTCGCTCCGAGGGTTTACTTGTTTCGGAACTCAAAATTGATTTAAACATACCTCGGGCGGCATGAACCTTTGAAATGCGACGCATCAATCGCCGCGGACAACTTCCGAGCACATGCCCATATCGTTTGCCGAGCATCTCTATTGGCCCAACAACCACATCAATGAAGAAATGGCGCTTTGAATGCGAGGAAATGGCTGCAAGGGAGTCGAAACCCGAGTGTGCCCCCCGTCATGAAGGGGAGGGCTGAACTGGGGGTGGGACTGGAAATTTCCACCCTCGGGCCACCCCCGTGCAGGATTTTCAAGGGGTTTGGTCACGGCGTTTCTGTTTTGTTTTTTTTTTGTGGGGTACATTCCAAAGGACTCGAAGTCAGATTTTGTCACTGCAAAAACACAGGAAACGCTCGTTTAGTGCAATAGCCCACTACCTATATGTACCTCACAACATTATTCCAAATAGTTGTTCCAAACATAATGAAATTTTAAATAGTTCATTATCACTAAATATTACTTACTCCTCCATAGTGATAAATAACTATGATAAAAAAATTTCTCAAAGATTTTTAACCGGGTATAATGTTAAGGCAACTATTTTTGCTGCACTGAGTTGGTTGGAAAGGAGTAGAAGTAGGTTAATTCCAATACCTTGCCAATTGAATTTTATTACCCTACGTTAACCACTCATGCTTACTACTTATTAATTGTCTTTGGCCAACATCTCCAAATCGATGCAATCGATGCAAGCCGGGAAACCACGCTTGCATCTGCTATTCACCGCGGAAGCCTTTGCAAGAGATTCTCCTAATCATTTTGGAGACATCTCAATATCCGCTGATCCTTTTGATTTCTGATTACGACAGCTTCGCCGATAAATACCACCATCACCATCTCAGAATTAACACATCTTCAGGTCAGAAATGGAAACTAGTCAAAGGAGAAATTCCTCTTCCACCACTTGTCTACTCAAGATAATTAGCAGATATCACTAAGACTCTGAATTATAGGACATAGAAAACAAAATGAAATTTTAAATAGTTCATAATCACTGAATAATACTTACTTATTCATAGTGACAAATAACTATCATAAAAATTTTTCTCGAAGATTTTTAACCGGATATGATATTAAGGCAACCATTTCTGCTGAACTGAGTTGGAAAGGAATAGAAGTCGATCAATTCCAATATCTTGCCAATTGAATTTCAGTCAATTAATCAATATCAGATCTATGAATTTAACATATTTTAACTTAAAAACTGAATAAATTATACAAATTTTACGAAAGCGCAGCGTCGTTATAAAATACCAATGAACCCCCTCAGGTTTGAAAATTCACGTAGCCTTTTCATCCATTTTGTTGACAAAAATTAGAGAATTTATGAAATAAAAAAGTTGGGTTGTATCCAAGATGCTTACTGGAAATATAGTTTACACGATTAAAGCCTAAGACACTCTAGGGAAGGGACACTGTGCACAAGATTACAAGTAAATATCAGGAATTCTGAAATGGACTGTTTTGTCCACTGAACGATTTCCGACCAAGGAAAGGTATGAATGTAATAAAATAAACATGACGTCATACAACCTTTTGAGAGGAACCTCATAGCCGAAAATCGCAACTGATAAAATCTAACGTGATAAATTTGAAGTTTTAGGTTAGGTTCGACTCATTTCAGGTAGGAGCAGGCATTGTAATGAGTTTTTCGTAAAGTGTTCCATTGCAGAGAAAATTAAGATTTTTACCTTTTAGCGAGGAAAGCAGGGGTTTGGAAAGACGTTTTTTTTTACGTGAATCGCATATAAACAAAAGGGGTAAGACGGAAAAACAATCTTGATGTACTGCTTTCGAAAGAAGATCTGCAGTTCTTTTTTCCTGTGACAATTATGACTAAGTGCTGTCACGAAAATGCTTGGAAGATCTTCATATCATCTCCGAAAAACATTAAAGGGAGCGTATTTTCTTAACTCTTTTGTTCTTTCGAATGGGAGAAAAGGCTAAATTTCATTGTTAGCGCAAATTCTTTCGTATTGATTCATTCCTTAACCATATATCCTTCAAGGTGAATTCCGAGAGATATAATATTTTTAATTACTCTGCTGAGATCCCATTGACATCAGCTTTTTATTAAATTAAAATTAAAAAATATCGATAATACAACCCATTTATGCACGGCCATGGGAAAAACCACAGTGAAATAGGTGAAGGTTTAAATCCTAGGTCTTCTTCTAACCAAAGCTGTTCAATATAAAAGAGTTCAACACACGTCCATATCGAATCTCAAACTCTACAAACAATTCGGTAAATATAGGTAATTTTTGAAATGGATTTGATTTTTTCGCCTTACGAAATCTGACACAATAATTATAGAAATAATAAACAAAAACGAACATAAGATTTATTAAACGAATAAAAACATAAATCCCTCGTGGAATTTTTGATACTTCATAAAAATTTGTCATCTACGAAGTACGCGACGTTCCGTCACTCTTATGAATGCCTTCCTCGCTTCCGGGCGTGAATATCAATGATTTGCATCGCTTGAGACCTGAAAGAGCTTTTTTTTTAATTTATAATAATATTCATTGCTCCATAAACATTTTAACTATAATTTATATACGAAACCAGATTTAAATATATTTACAAAATCAGGTGACTAGCGACGATTTTGCCTGTCGGTTGGATCACCCCAGAAATTAATCGTAATTACGTGTATATTATTGGATAAAAAGTAGATATTTGATACCTAAGTGATAGATAGCAGTGACAATATGAAGAAAAAAACGGAACAAAAATTAAATTCAAAACAGAAATATAGTTTGAAAATACCTACCTTTATACGAGATATCCCCATAATATTTTTGTTGGTAATTTGCGATTGTATATCATGCTTTGGGAAGGAATAAAAAAAAGATTTTACTTTCTTTATTTTTTTAATGACAAAGGGTTGTAAATTTTTAGCCCCCAAGTAAAGAAAGCTTCGTTAAAACAAAATAAAATTTGGTTTAAATAATAGAGAAGAAGTTTTTTTTATTTAAAGCCTCTATGGCAGCGTTCAATCAATAATTTGAAAACAAAATATCACTTCTTTGATGCAAAAAATTGATGACGCTCATATTATTTGGGTAAGAAAATTCAACCCCAAAGCTTAGTTTTATGCAACATGTTTATTCCTTCAAATGTGTCAGGACATGGATTAATGAATTGAAGTAATAATTTTTGTCAGCTAAATTTACACAGCACACGAAAACTAATGGTATTTTCCGTTGCAAAAAGCAGAAATCAAAATAAAAAATGGTAGCAAATGTTTTTACAAAATCAAATTTGTTTATAATAGCCTATAAGTTTCGTGAGACTTAATAGTCTGGTCATTAAACTAAGGTATAAGATTCCTGAGAAATGAATGCATGCATCTTTTTTGTTTCAATCTCAGAGTGGATATAAGCAAGAGCGCATAAGGTGGCTTCGCCAAAAGCTGTTACCAACGCTGAGGCTCTTACCCTAAATACCGTATTTGATGGCGTATATTTCCAAAAGTATAGCTAAAAAATATCACCTGATTTTTATATGAGAAGGCTCGATATCCATGGGTTAATCTTCAATACTGACTCCATTTTATTTTCCAAGATATATTTATTCATAAATTGAAGGATGTTGTAGTTTTTATTGTTATTATTGACCTCATTGCCATCATGTGTGTCGTTATTTATCATTCCTTTATTATTTTATTATATCTAACTTATGGTATATACAGTGGAACTTGGTTATAACGTCATCATAGGGACCAGAAGATTTTTAACGTTATATCCGAGTGACGTTACAAAAAAAGCAGCCTTAAATCTGAGTGAAAGGACAAAGTAAAAACTGCTATATACAACACTGTTTATTGAAATATACTCGTACATTGGAATATGTATACTAAAAAAAGTTTGTAAAAAAATGATATTCACTTCTACACATGGTTTCTATGAACTTTGGGACATAATACAATCACACAACCACTTTTGCAACCTAAGAATAGGGAAGTGCACTAATTTTTTTTTATTGCTGAATTTGAAAGTTTAGCCTAAAAAAGAAACATTAGTATAGTCACTTTTATTTTCTGCATCTGGGGTATGCACTTTAAAACGTTTTGAAAGTCGGAAAATTTCATGTTGCGCTGAAACACAGTGCCTCCATCTTGATTGAGATGTGACGTCACAAGGCAGTAGTCACCAGTGGAGTATCGCTGTATTCCGTCGCCTTCTTTAGCGCGGCGAGAGTTTCCGGGAATCGGTGGAGTTTGCTTCCTAAAAATGTCGTCTAGTACCGAAAACATGAATTCAAAATAGAATTATAAATGATTTTTTGTTCCAAATTTCATCTCGACGTCGAAACAAAAGCCTGGAGAAGATATTCATTCCCGTGCCTTAAGCACAAGCTATACGGAATAAATGGTTCAAGGCTGCTCCTGACTCTTACCTATCGATGATATTCTGTTTTGAAGATCATTTGAAGGTATTGTAAGATCAAATTGATATTTATATTATAATAATTTACTTAATAGGTACCTCAGTCACATCAGAAAGTGTGTTGAGTCAAAATATAGCATCTTCCGCGTAGACCTACGTAATTTATAAACTGAAAGTAGTTTGGTTAAAGAATTATGGCGCGACTGTTTTTTTACACGACCGGGCAAAATGCATACTTTGCCCATGACATGTGCATATATGATAACAAACGATTTTTGTTAAAGTTAATCTTTATTTGTTGAAATTAGTACATTTATAGGTGATACAGATATGAAGGTACACGGCAGGTCGCGCGGCGTAATTTGTACTCCACTGGTCCCAGTGAGAAATGGATCATCGAATCTACGTCGAATCTTCGTCGATTCGACGACTATAGATCGATATGTGGTCGACGTCGATTTTATTTGTTCAATCGACGTTTTTTTCGACGTGTTATTCTCATTGGCCAGCGGGGTCAGCGTGTTGATTGGCTGAGGGGAGAACTTAGTGATGTAGTTTTAATGTCTTAAAAATAACGGTGAGACGCTATTACAACATATGTGTCTTACATAAGAAATATAAAATTAAATAATTATTTTATTTATCCATAAACATTAGTTTTAATCTCCGAGAACAATCTTTGATTCCTTTTAATACTGTAACTTGACCGTTGAAGTTCGATTGCGTGTATCAGTTGAGCTACGGTTGAGCTGTTAGTCGTCATGCTGTTAGTTCTTCGCAGTAAACTCGGAACAGAGACATTCGGCGCCGTATAGAAAATTTATTGTCGCATTTATTTTGAGCGACAAACTTTGCTAGCTCTAAATCCTGTTATTGGTATTTAAAATCCTTCTGAAACTTAATGAGCTTTAGGATTCGTATTAATCAAAAAAGGCATTCCGTCGCTTAGTAAAGACAAGCTTCACTACGTCTTCCATACTTCGGAATCGGTCTGCTTTTGGACCGCTGTATGACAGGTAGGATTAGCTTCCCCTATTTAATGTGTTCAAGATTTCCATTTTCACACATTTGCCACATACGCCGGACCTTCTATTTGCGTCCAAGTTCTTACTTCTTTCCTGCATGGTATGTGATATGCACAAGCTTGGCTTTGTGACTACGTTTACCTCATTTCGATACCTATATACTCGCGTCATAGATGTCAACACCTCACATTTTTTCTCAAGGATTTCTGATTATTATTGAAGATGAATACGAAGGACTTAAGATTACAAATCACCATTATAAATTTACTTCAGCCTCCATTTGTTTAGACTTTATGTGCTCGATTGAAATACGTCGTTGGCGCAGCAATAGATGCTCTTTATTAGCCGAAAAGATGTATATTTCCGCAATTATTAGTAGGAATCGCAGGTAAAAAGACGATATCTCGTCGACATAGAAAACTCGTCGATGGCGTCGACGTCGAAAACACGTCGATGGCTTCGACGTCGAAAACACGTCGATTTTCGGACCATATAGACATCGATCGATGTGTTACCATCGACGTTTTATCGATGAGTACTTCGACGTCGAATCGACGTAGATTCGATGATCCATTTCTCACTGGGGGTGACGGGTTCATCTTGCTGATCTAAAAAATTAGCTACAATACCTCGAACTTTGAAAACTCGCAATATAGGCAGTCAAAGTACGTTCTAAGAATACACGAGACCATTATAGCCCAGAATGTACGTACAATGTCGAAATCCTTGGTTTTCAAAGATTGACGTATTTTATACGCCAGCGCGCCCGGTCCAGGGTTATCAACTTTTATTTCATCCTATTTGTTAGTTGAAATTATATTTCAGAATGGTTCTTTTAGCACTGCTACTGAGGTAAACTGGTAGGTACTGAGTACAAGGTACTGAGGTATGTACTGAGTAAGTAAACTCCCTTTGGAGTAATGTGAATTACAAGTGTTCGAGATGTATGGCATTTTATATTCGCTTTGTGTTCTTATTAATTATGCCTGTACGCATATTGTTGCTTGCCGCGAGCCTTTAATGGTATGTGCTCTTGCAAGAGTGGTTTTCATTTTTAATGTGGAAGTTGGTCAGTATAAGCAAAGAAAAAATTAACATTTTAGCGCAACCAACCCCTGTAGTCATCGTATCTCGGCGTTTGTAATGACACTGCTAAAATACCTAAACGCCATAATGACGATAAAATAATTGTCTCATGTCAATGATTGCTGCAATTATAATTAATGATAAACTAGACGCCGTATGATCACAATGAAGGCAATAAAACATAATGCCATCACGTAGACTTGAACCACGGTCCTTCGGGTTACATCTTTCCTTTGATGCGTGCACTCTACCACTACCCCTTTGATGCGTGCACTCTACCACTACCCCAACCGACCCATTAGCAGATTTGGGATATTTTGGATTTATATATATAACTTGTAAAAAGTAACGCATGAAAATTAATTAATTACAGACTAACTAACGCCCTAATTGAAAAAGATGCAGCAAGGTACGCGGTCTCCCCTTGTAAGCCTTAACGTCTCGCATTTCTATGGAGCGTTGAACCTGTCCTCCTTATTCAAAAATTCAGTAACCATAAATACATCAAAGTTTGGTATACCATTTATAAATCGTTGGAATTTTCCTTCTCCCAACCAAGATTATCTTTTCTTGAACCCATCCTGGACAGCGAACCATTGCAACAACCAGCCAGCTCGGAAATAAGGCTAACATCCCATGATTCTAGTAGCGAAGGGCGAACGTTCCGGCCGGCGCGAATACATACGCAACGAATAAGTCTTGCAGCAAACGTCTGAAATAGGTTTATTAGTTTGACTCGGTTCTTACAAAAAAAGTTTTGGCATGATAAACGGCATTGTGCCAAAATATACCCAGCGAAAAATAAATGCCATCATGCATTTATTAAAGATTCAATGTGCTATTCGTACTACTCTTTCCAAACTTGAAGTTGACACATAAATGAATATTAATATATTACGCAATGATGAAGTCGTTTACTCAAAAGAGAAGCAGCCACATATATAATCTGAAGATATTTTATGACAGCAAAAAACGGATACCCTCAAATTCTGTAATTTTTCTATGCAATAATAGTGGTAGAACTAAACTGTGTAGATGCTGCCTTCTGCTACTGCCTTGTGACGTCACGGCCAATATTCAACATGGACACCCGTTTTCGCGGCCTTTGAATTTTTCCATATTTCAGACGGTCATCTCGAATCAACTATTCACTATTAGGATTTAAACTGTGGTTTTACGACATTATGTTATTCTGAACTCTAATTTAAAAAATGTGTTTGGTGCATTTGAAACACTAGTGCACTTCCCTATTGCAAAATTTTTGACGCTATACCCGAGCGTCGCAATATTTGTTGACGATATAAACGGGTTTTCGTACAACATGAAATGTTCAATATTGGCTGGTCTGTATAAAATGTGACGTTAAACCCGAGTTGACGTTAGAGCCGATGCCGTCATGACCAAGTTCCACTGTAGTATAAAAATGAAAGCGAAAAACTTGATAAATTAAATGTTTGCAAAATAGTTTACGAAAATCCTTTTTCTTATTGACTATTAAATTTAATTATCATTACTTACACGGCAGCTTAAAATATGCGGCGTCTTATGTTTTGACCCTCGTTGCCAGGGTGTGAAGGAGAGGGTGACCACTCTGCACTACATAGTTTTTGGCAAACGGTTGTAATTTTTCTCGCACCAAGTGACGAGAGCTTCGTTTTAAGAAATTAACATTTGGCTTGAACGTTACACATGAAGTATTTGTTGCTTTAAAGTATCTAAAACTCTATTAAATCAATAATTCCAAATTCTTAAGTGTTGACCATTTAATTTAATTATCTTGACTTTAATTCACGCGGTAGAAGTGAAATATTCAACCCCTTATGATTAGTCTCTCGTTTCTAGGATGTGAGGAAGATGGTGAGCACTCTGCACCACATTGCTTTTGGCCAACAGTTGTAATGTTTTGGCCTCAAGTGAAGCGAGCTTCATTGTACTAATTGAAATTTGGTTTTGGCGATACACATGGAATATTCGATTTCTTTAAAGTGTCTAAAAACAATGTTCTGTCAACAATTGGGGATTCTCAAGTGTTGAGCATTAATTTCAATCATTGTTAGTTCACACGCCAGTCATGAAAAATGCAGTCTAATGTTTTGCCTCTCGTTCTTAGGATGCGAGGGTGAGGGTGAGGAGGAAGGTGGTGCGGGGCAGGTGGAGGGGGGCGGCGCGGGGGCGGAGCCGAGGGGCAGCGGGGGCAGTTGGCGGACGGAGCACAAGGCGGCGAGGACCCTCGGGATCATCGTGGGGGCCTTCCTCGCTTGCTGGCTGCCCTTCTTCCTCTGGTACGTCGCCTCGTCGCTGTGCGGCGCTGCCTGCACCACGCCCGACATCCTGGTCGCCGTTCTCTTCTGGATCGGGTGAGTGGAGCCATTTACAAAAAAAGTCCTATTCAGCGATGCCCGCGAGAAATTGATTAGGAGTTCAATTTTAGGGGAACATCCACACTATACCCTATGAGTCATCTCTGGGGGATTTGGCGCGGGCTAAGTTAACAGCAGCACGTAGAGTTGTACATTCAGGTGAAAAATTGGTGGCCCCTTGATGCGCAGAATTTCAGTAATTGGAAGGGAGAGTGGATGTGGAGGAAGGATATTTTGGAAGGAAAGTGAAGAGCTTCGCACTGAGTCAAGCATACACCTCGCATGAAGCCAAGTCCCGAGAAAAATTGCGATTTTAACCAACAATTCCGTGTGACAGTCATCATCACTGGTCAACAATCAAAGATTGATTTGACGCAGCTCTCCACTCCATTCGACTATCAGCTAATATTTTCACACCTAAGCATTTCATCTCCTTCACATCCTTCTTTAACTGTTCCATATATTTTATTCGAGGTCTTCTTCCTTTTCCGTTCTTGCCATCCACTTGTTCCTTGACGATTGTCTTCATCAGATCATCGTGTCTCAAGATGTCACCTGAAAGGTTGTTCCGCCCTCTTGTCTTGTTGTCAATGTTTTCATGAGGGCTTCTCTTCTGCTCTTCTTAGGACTTCCGCATTACTTGTTCTACCCATTTGATCCTCATAATTATTCTGTAGCACCACATTTCGAAGACCTCTACCCTTGCTTTCTCCGCTGCTGTCACTGTCCGTGCCTCAATTAGAGAGCACACTCCAAAAGTACTTCTACCTACTTCTATGTTTAAATTTGTCGATGTAAGTAGAACCTTCTTTTGGTGGAATATTCTCTCCGCCAGGACTATTCTGTTGATGATTTTTTTTTCATATTTCTCCCATCGCTAGTCATCATTCTTCTCAAAAGAAATCAGGAGGGGATTTTTTTTACGTTCAGCACTGGCTTATGACATGGCTGTAATTAATGACTAAAAAAATAGATCAAAATATGACGTTTAAGGAGGAATAGAAATTCTAATCAAATAGATCTTCTGTTACGCATAAAGAAGAAACACCTTTTGGGTCGCAAGTAATTTTAAAGTGATACTGGATGAGTGTGCAGCAAGTCAACATCGGCCTTGACGTATAGATTGTGAACTGGCTGATTGAAACTTGTAGAAAAGGAAAGCAGGAAGGATTCCGAAAGGCAAGATGGTGGAAACTCAAAGATTTGGGCGTGACAGACGTCTTTAAGGAAACTGTATGTGGTATAACAACACCATGGACACTGGTAAATTTGATCGTCTTGTGCGAAGAAAACAGCAAAATAATAAGAGGCTGCGGATGATGTTTTAAAAAAAAGTCTGATAAAAACTCACCGGAAAATAAAGAAGAGTGGTGGTGGAATGAGGAAATACAGAAAATAGTCAAGAATAAGACGAAAACAAAAATAAATGGGATAAAAAGGAAAGGCAGGAGGACATGGAGGCATATAAACAAGGAAAGAGGGACACAAAGAGGGCTGCGGCGGAGGCCAATGTGAGAGCTGTGGATGAGCTCGGCGAGGGATTAGAAACACCAGAAGGACTCACGCGATTGTGTAGCATAGGCGGAGCAAGGTACAAAGCCTATAAAGATTTCTCCCACATTCATCAGATTAAGAATACAGCTACAGGAGAAGATGGCATCAAGAAAAGGCGAAGAGAGTACTTTAGTATTTTCATGCATTGATGAATGAATGGTATCAATGGGCAGATAAAGGGGGTGGAGTGCCAAGTTAAAATGTAACATCAGGTAAAAGTAGGGAAGAAGTTGCGGGGGAGCTTCGGAAAATGAAGAAAGGAAAAGCTGTAGGTCCCGACGGAATCGCATTTGAATCACGGAATGCCCCCTGGGGAAGAGAGAGTTGACATTGTGTGGGAGCTTTTAGGCGAAGTATCCCTGCAAAGCCCTGAGTCCTGGAGAGAAAGTCTTTTGGACTTTCTGCCTTCACCCAAAAAATAGGGTGACGCCCAGGAATGCGAGAACTTCAGGTGAATTAAACTTATGTCACACTCAATGAAAGTTTGAGAGAACATAACTGAAAATAGATTGCGGAAAGAAGCAGCTATAGAAAACGAACTGTTTTGTTTTATGCCTGGGAAGAGGACTCCGGATGCTATATCTGATTTACGTCAGCTGTTGGAAAAGCACAGAGAGAAGAAAACAGAACTACACCCAGTGGCGGACTATGGAGGGAAGATAAGAGGGGGGAATAAGGGGTCTGTAGCCCCCCTCATTGGATTGAAACACACACTAGATACAGTCGAAGTGTTTGGAGGTTTGGAGGTTTGTCACTTTTGTAAAAAAGTCACCATCATTAGTCAACAATCCTAGGATTGGTTTGACGCAGCTCTCCATTTCTCTCTCCTGAGAAAGTCAAGAAAGCCCACTAGAATAAAATGGATGAGGGAGAAATGATAATATTGATATAGGTTATTGGAAAAACAAGAAGAAAGGGACTGGTTGAGACCTCATTGATAATGTAAGAAGAAAGGATGCAAAGGTTCGGACAAATTTTAAGAAGGTGTAAGGAGTAAGTGGAGAACATAAGTCGAACTTTACTGATAGAAGGGAAGAGAACGAGAGGAAAACAAAGAGAAGATGGAGTGACTGTATCGAGAATGATTTGAGGGAGAAGGTTTGACTCATGGTCCTTATATACTGGTTGCTAATCTCCCGACATATTTCGGCTCGGGAGTGTTGCCTGAGATTCCGCTTTTACCCCTCAAACGCCTCAAACACAACTCTTGACACAGTCGCGCTGCCACTAGGGGAAATATGTAGTATGAAATAATGAGCATGTCATCAGAATAATCAACGAGTTAGGATAAACCCTAATGGAGAGTAAATTCGTTATTACTTCGGCTTCACTATGCCTTGTTTACCCACCGAAATTATAAATTTAGCGATTTATAGCCCATAGCGCATTTCCACGGTTAAAACATTCAGTTTATCTAATCGTTCCTCTAATAAATCGTCCACAACATATCTCGTCCCGATATGCTTTCGAACCGCCGCCGATACCGCGGCTAGTTCCACATTTCCCCTAGTGGTAGCGCCGCGGTTCCCCGGGTTGTGAAGCGTCCGTCGAGGCAACACTCCCGAGCCGGATATTAGCAACCAGTATATAAGGACCATGGTTTGACTGGAAAGGATGTCCATGATCGAGAGACTTGTAGGCGACTACTATCACCGCAAAAAAGGGACAGCTCTGTACTTCAAGCATATTTACGAAATGCTGCCGAAGGGTGATGAAATGATAGGGTCATGTCGTGTATCGTTCTACTCATTGTTTATTCTACTGCAACAATAAATCATTAATGATTGTTTAAACGCCAAAGTTTAGCTTCTACGGTCGAATTATTGAAGAAGAAAACGCGAAACACTATAAAAACGGCGAAACAGTCGTCTTCTTCATCTCGTCACGGGCAAAATATTTGATCGGTGCATTTCAATGTGTTTTTTTTAGAGAGAACGACATCTCTGCATTACAAAGAGCTTTATAAAATTAAATTTATTTATTTATTTATTTCCATTACCCGATAAACAGCACAATTACGGCATTTACAATGGGGAATTAGCAATTAACAATGAAGGACACTCACACACCCATGCCCTGGATAAGGGAAACTTACCCAGGCGGGACTCGTACCCGCGACCTTCGGTTTGGTTACGTTTACACAATGATGAATGATTCATTGTTGTAGTCGAATGAACAATGAGTAGAAAGACATATGACACGGCCCTATAGAGGTTCAGCAGAATTTCATACAAATGATAAAAGTTCAGCGTTCCACCTTGTTGGCGCGGATAGTAGTTAAGAATTGCGACTCCTAACGGGAATAGCAGACATATCTGTGGCAGAGATATGAAGAAAATAGCATTCGTCAAGCGTTTTGCGGGAAGATTTTTGGATGAAAAAGTATGTGGGAGGTGCTTTTTCTTATTCGTCGGGCCACATCTTAATTGTGCAGCGAGCATATGGGATCCGGCGCAGAAAGACTTAATTCGAGAGCATGATGAAATACCAAGGAAAGCTGTAAGAATCGTCAAAACTGATATGGACGAATAGAAAGCGTTAGGCCGATGTTAAAATGAGTAGGCTGAGCAGTGGCGCAGCGAGGGGGGGTTTTGGGGGATGAAACCCCCCCCCCCCTTAGAGCTCAGAGAAATTTTTAAGTTTAATCCATTTTACTCAATTGGATTGATATTACTAATCGAATAGTGTAAGGATTAATAAAATATCCCTCGGAGAACCGTAAAACTCACCATTTTGAACCATTTATCTTAAAATTCCGCTATTTATTAATCTCGCACCCACCGCTTATCCTGGTGGGTATTCCATACCCCCACACACCCCCGAATTAGTTGCACCTAAAGCCCCCCAGCCTTAATTCCTAGCTGCGCCCCTGAGACTGAGAACCACTGGAGAATCAAAGGCTACGATCTGGACTTAGATTGCAATAGCAATTAAGAATTGATGCATCCTATTAGGATCCTACTACATATATTTCCAGGAGCGAGACAGGATAAAATCACATACGCTTACTGTTAAATATTATTGTGTCAAATTTCAGTCGATGCAACGAAACGAGGTAACAATGTACTGCGAGAGTTGAAGCTGAAATTGCAATTGAAATGATTGTGGCGACATTACATTGTTTCGATCCGTTATACTTCCATCACATGGTTATTAAAAAATATAAATAAATACGTAACAATATGTAAGCATTCGTGAAGGGACAGACCTTTCTCCTATAGCTGCCTTTATTGCTTTCACTCGAAATATCGGGAGACATCAACATCAGTAAACGGAAAAAGAAATGTTGCATTCAATTATTTCATTCAGTTTTCCAATACGGTTTGTTTTCTCATGATAACTGTATTTTTAGATCCAAAATCATCCATGTTCGTTCCATTTCAATATTAAAAATAACCTAATAGCATTATAAAAAAACCTGCATTTATCCTGAATTCTATCCCAAGAATCGTGAATAAAATCACTAAGCCGAGTGCTTGGTTCCAAAACAGCAATCTCACGTAACACATCAGCGTCTAAATTTAGCCGCAGATTAGGATTCGAGGGAAAAACATTGGAAAGTCGTCGTCGGCACGCTCGCAGTGAGAGCAAAGCGGTCACGCGAACTGGAATACCTGAGCTCAGTGGCGTGCACGAATGCGAGGCAATCCCTTGGGGCGATGGAAAACTCACCTGAGGGGTTCGCCACCACTTCATAGAAAAATCACTTGTTTAACGTAAATACCATCGCAACAACAACAATGAAAGAAGCTCGGATTATCAGCACTCCACCTCCCTCGACCTACTCCCGTGATTACCTTAGCTCTTGCTGAATTATAAGAAATGTTTTTTTTATGAGAAGTAGTGTTTTGTTGCATTGGTTGAAATTTGACATCGTAATTTTAAACACGGTAGGCATATGTGATCTGATTAATATATTTACCAAAGATCGCACGAAATTAAGGAAATTGTTTTCAACAAACATAAGCTACCATCTAAGATATCTACATCTACATACTATTCCGCAAGCTGCCTCAATAGGCCTTTGGCAGGGGGTGTTGGGACACCAGTAATTTACAAATAAAATGGAAATGCGCCTACGAAGTTCCGCATTTATTAAAGACCTACATTTTTCGGGGGAAAACGAATACCTATACCATTCCGTTCATCAAAATATTTCAGTTAATTTATCGTTTCTGTCGGATCTGGATATACAGTAGGGTTCTAACATGATGTATCTATTTTTAATTGCTCAAACAATCTAAGCCTAGAACATAGCCTCCGATTTATTCACTGGGGGCGTGGCAGCCTAGTTGTTAGAGTAGAGCTTGGCTGATGATAAAAGGGTCGCTCGTTCAAACCCTTGTTTAAGGTTTTGAACACCCCGCTCCAAAATCCTCGAAGTGCAAGGTAACCTAGATAAAGGGACTGAATGTCAGGATTCGCACGCCTGTGTATAAGTTTTGGGAGAGCTCTACCCTCACCTAACTAAAACAGCCTGCTGTTTGAATCACTGACAATAAATGAGTGATTTAATCAAGAACTCGTGATGACGATTCAGGAGTTCATCATCATCACTGAACAATCCTAATATAGGTTTGAAAGGTGACGGAGCAAATAAAATGTTGAAATAGCCATCTCGCTGTGTTTTTTATATTATTGTGATGGCTATTTTGATTTCCCACAAGATAACTAAAGACTAACTATTTGGCGTGCTGCAGTAACGTTTAAGCCGTACCCGTGAACCTAGTTAAGCCCAAACAGCCATTTAGCAAAACAATAATTTCTGTGCGCATCTGCTCGTGTTGTGTGGGTAGTGTGTTGTTTGTGAGAGAAAAAACTTTGATTGAAACTTAAATTGAGAACTTTGGCGATTTTACATTGGGAATAGAAAGGTTATTTTTTCACAAATTTTATTATATTCCATCTTTTGTTCTTTTTTGCCTTTTGAAATCATTTATTACTTTTTTCTCATAGCAAGTAGTAATTTTTAGCATTTTGGTTATTATTAGTGCATTCTTTTTTAATATAAATTTGGGAATGATTAAAAATTTCAGTTTTATTTATTTTATTTTTATTTACTAATTTCAATTAGATATTTTAATATAAAATTTTGACTTCTTCCAACAAGCATTTCACTAATTCAACTGCAACGCGAAATATATACACATTCGCGAATCATAGGAGATATCATTAGTCATAATGAAGTCTCTGACGGAGAGGAATAAACGTAGACGATTCTTAGAATTCGCGGAGGGAAAGCAAAGAAAAATATTTCAGTTTTGCATACGTAAATCATTGAGTTTGAAAAAATGAAGAGCTTCTTTCGTTATCCGATCCCTCGCCTACTTCTCGAGCTATTCGAGACGAAAAAATCGACGGCCTTAACACATTTTTAAATTAATTGAATTGTTTTTTGCAGAAATCCCTAAACCAACAATTTGTAAATTTTAGTGAAATCAAGAAAAACTTTACCTACTCCTGTATTTAAGGGGTTTAGGCATCAAATGAATGAATTGATACTCAGTCTAAGCTTTTAGAATAGTCGCAGTTGTGTAGTTTCTCTCACCGGACAATATTTAAAATGGTAGATTCGTAAAGTAATAAAAAGTAAAAATCGAAACTAGAATGCCGCTTAACTTTGCCGGCCTCGGTGGCGTTGGGGTAAAGTCCTCGCCTGCCAAACCGTAGGTCGTGGGTTCGAATCCCGCCTGGGTAGGTGATTCCTATCCAGGGCATGGATGTTTGTGTTGTACTTTGTTAATATTGGAAACCCTCGTGGTAAAAGGCCGTTATGTGCTGTTTAAGGGGGATGTGATAAATAAATAAAAAAATAAATAAACAATGTTCTAACTGTTTCTGTAATAATGATTCAATTGATAATGTTACTAGCTCATACTAATTCTCGGTCTTGCAAACGAATCTCGCGTGGTTCTAATTTGTTTTTAAACTCTTGTGAGCGACTCCTTTTGTTGTGAAAGGTTCTTCCCGATCGAAACAGAAGCCTAATGATTCACTAACTCGTTAAAAAAGAGGGTTGCAGTTTTCCCGTTTTCTATTTGAAACTGATCAGGGAGAAGCAAAACTGGAAACACAACGTAACTCATAATTTTTTCCTTTCAGCTACCAGATGCTTGAAATGTTTTTCGAATTTGGGTCTTGGTAACCAGCCTCATTAAAAAAACTTCAATAAACTCTAACTTTTGGAATAAGTTTTTTTGGGCAAGTGCTGGGTAAGCTGGTAAAGACACACGATATAATCATCCGATGAGACCATCCTAAAAGAGATTCAATATGCATTACCTTTTAACGATTCAAAGCCACCGACATAGATGCCTGTCCATTGTGAGTACCGTGGGACCCATGTGCGATTTCTGAGGAACGAAAAAGTAGCCTAGGAAACCCGAAAAATTGAGTATGAAAAGGAAGCATTCAATATTTTTTTAGAATTAGCCATTTTGTTCACATATATATATTGTCCTTTATGGAATGTTGATCAAGAAATACTTTCTTAACTAACCAACATGAAAGTAATAATAAAACCAATATTTTGGTTAATTTATTCGTTTTTACGTATCACGACTTACTTCATGATTTAATAAGAAGCAATTGACAGTTGGGTAGTGATTCAACGTAATAACATGAATAAGTAATTCCATGAAAGTATAATAGAAATACAGAGTGATGATTAAGGTGAATGAATTCACCGAAACGTTGGGATTGCTCTGTAGCAAACAAATATTTTCTGACCAACACTCCACAAAGGCACAACATAGTTAAAAAACATAATACCCAAAACTCAAGTTCAAAAATGAGAAAAAGCCATAACAACTAAGTTATGGGTAGTTGATTCAACTTTTTTCACACTTATTAGGATATTCTTAATAGGATATTAGTAGGACAAAAATTTATGAAGAAACTAAATTTATATGGTGAGGGCGCTCATAAGCTCACTTGGAACCTGTATGAAAAAATTTCAAATCATGCATAAAGGCGCGAATTTGAGAATAATTTTCTTTCGAAATACACTGACGACTTCACACGTGTAAAAAAACACGGTTCTCCGGCTTAAACGAGCAAGCATTTTTAAAAATATCACTCATTATTAAAATGACAACCATATTTGTAAAACCATTACTTCACAGTTAGGGGTTCATATATCGTTTTCAAGTATCGAAAGCTCAGAAAAATCACCGAAAGAGCCGATGCAATAAATGCGACCAGAAGAATGACTGCAGAATTTCCAAATAATTACCGTATTTTAAA